>NC_090446.1:1348319392-1348660624 GCF_031143425.1 Pleurodeles waltl | reverse complement strand
CTGTGGGAGTCACTTGGACAGAGTTGCTGAGTTCAAGGGACCTCGCTTGTCGTGCTGAGAGGAGACCCAGAGGACCGGTGAAGCAGTTCTTTGGTGCCTGCAGTTGCAGGGGGAAGATTCCGTCGACCCACGGGAGATTTCTTCGGAGCTTCTAGTGCAGAGAGGAGGCAGACTACCCCCACAGCATGCACCACCAGGAAAACAGTCGAGAAGGCGGCAGGATCAGCGTTACAAGGTCGCAGTAGTCGTCTTTGCTACTTTGTTGCAGTTTTGCAGGCTTCCAGCGCGGTCAGCAGTCGATTCCTTGGCAGAAGGTGAAGAGAGAGATGCAGAGGAACTCTGATGAGCTCTTGCATTCGTTATCTAAAGAATTCCCCAAAGCAGAGACCCTAAATAGCCAGAAAAGGAGGTTTGGCTACCTAGGAGAGAGGATAGGCTAGCAACACCTGGAGGAGCCTATCAGAAGGAGTCTCTGACATCACCTGCTGGCCCTGACCACTCAGAGCAGTCCAGTGTGCCAGCAGCACCTCTGTTTCCAAGATGGCAGAGGTCTGGAGCACACTGGAGGAGCTCTGGGCACCTCCCCTGGGAGGTGCAGGTCAGGGGAGTGGTCACTCCCCTTTCCTTTGTCCAGTTTTGCGCCAGAGCAGGGCTGGGGGATCCCTGAACCGGTGTAGACTGGCTTATGCAGAGATGGGCACCATCTGTGCCCATCAAAGCATTTCCAGAGGCTGGGGGAGGCTACTCCTCCCAAGCCCTGACACCTTTTTCCAAAGGGAGAGGGTGTAACACCCTCTCTCTGAGGAAGTCCTTTGTTCTGCCTTCCTGGGCCAAGCCTGGCTGGACCCCAGGAGGGCAGAAACCTGTCTGAGGGGTTGGCAGCAGCAGCAGCTGCAGTGAGACCCCAGGAAAAGGCAGTTTGGCAGTACCCGGGTCTATGCTAGAGACCCGGGGAATCATGGGATTGTCTCCCCAATACCAGGATGGCATTGGGGGGGGCAATTCCATGATCTTAGACATGTTACATGGCCATGTTCGGAGTTACCATGGTGAAGCTACACATAGGTAGTGACCTATATGTAGTGGACGCGTGTAATGGTGTCCCCGCACTCACAAAGTCTGGGGAATTTGCCCTGAACAATGTGGGGGCACCTTGGCTAGTGCCAGGGTGCCCACACTCTAAGTAACTTAGCACCCAACCTTTACCAGGTAAAGGTTAGACATATAGGTGACTTATAAGTTACTTAAGTGCAGTGGTAAATGGCTGTGAAATAACGTGGACGTTATTTCACTCAGGCTGCAGTGGCAGGCCTGTGTAAGAATTGTCAGAGCTCCCTATGGGTGGCAAAAGAAATGCTGCAGCCCATAGGGATCTCCTGGAACCCCCTGGAACTTCCAACTTCCAACCCTCCTGGAACCTCCTGGAACTTCAGTACCATATACTAGGGAATTATAAGGGTGTTCCAGTATGCCAATATGAATTGGTAAAATTGGTCACTAGCCTGTTAGTGACAATTTGTAAAGAGAGAGCATAACCACTGAGGTTCTGGTTAGCAGAGCCTCAGTGAGACAGTTAGGCATCACACAGGGAACACATACATATAGGTCACAAACTTATGAGCACTGGGGTCCTGGCTAGCAGGGTCCCAGTGACACATAACAAACATACTGAAAACATAGGGTTTTCACTATGAGCACTGGGCCCTGGCTAGCAGGATCCCAGTGAGACAGTAAAAACACCCTGACATACATTCACAAACAGACCCAAAGTGGGGGTAACAAGGCTAGAAAGAGGCTACTTTCTCACACAAGCCCCCCCCCCCCCCAAACGAAGGACAATAAGGCTAACCTTGGCCAGTTGAGACTTTATTGTCTAAGTGGTGATAAGTAGAGAGTAGCTCTGCAATAGACTGGTTACTCCCTTTATCATCCACTATATGGTTACTTCCCTGTGGGGATGTAAACCACCCTGTTTGAAGTTTTTTAGCTAAGCAACAATGTGAAGATATATTTTCAGAGTTTCTGTCAGTAAGTTTTAGTTTAGAGCAGTGGGAATTATCCACTGAACCTATTTCTAATGATGAAAATGCCAGACAGGGATGCTGTCTCAGTAAAGCCATAGCTGGGCAAAAACTTTGTCCATATGGCTGGAAGAGGGAACAGGGATGCTGTTTCTCTTTAGTTGGAGCAGGGCAGGGATGCTGTCCTCTGAGCTCCACACTAGGGCAGGGATGCTGTCCTAAGTGTTGTGAGGCAGTGCAGGGTTTCTGCACTAAAGTTTCTCTGGGAGGGTTGGAGGGATGCTCCATGTTAACTAAAATGGTGCTCTTTTTCTCACCAATGTTAGTTATCCCACAGAGAGGTACTTCTACCTCAGGGAGTCCAGCTTTGCCAGCTGATGATTCCCTTGGAACACGTGCCACCCCAGGAGAGGTTTCTCCCACCACAGGAATGGTATCCTGACTGGCAGGGTGGTTAGGGGATACTGTGATACCCTCTTTACCTGTTGTTGGAGAGGGATCCTGAGTTTTCAGGCCTTTTCTCCTTTGCTTTTTCATTTCAGTAGAAATGAGAGGGGACAATTCCTCTGGGATGCCCAGCATGGCTGCATGGGCATACAACTCGACATCAGCCCAACCTGAGGTCTCTAGGTCATTACCTAAGAGACAGTCTACAGGTAAGCTAGGTGATACCACCACCTGCTTAGGGCCAGTAACTCCACCCCAACTAAACTGAACTATAGCTAAGGGAAGAAACTTAGTGGAGTTATGGACATCAATAATCTTATACTGTTGTCCAATGATGTGTTGTTCAGAAGCCACTAGGGGCCAGATGTAGCAAAGGGTTTGTGCCTCGCAAAGGTCGAAAAACGCCGTTTGCGAGGCGCAAAAGCCTCTCTGCTATGCAGAAATGCATTTTGCGAGTCGGATCCGACTCGCAAAATGCATTTCCGACTCGCAAATAGGAAGGGGTGTTCCCTTCCTATTTGCGACTCGCAATGCTATGCAATTTCATTTGCGCCCGCGAAAGCGGTCGCAAATGAAATCGCTGTTACCATCCACTTGAAGTGGATGGTAACCCATTCGCAAACGGGAAGGGGTCCCCCTGGGACCCCTTCCACTTTGTGAATGATCACAAAAACAATTTTTCAGAGCAGGTAGTGGTCCTATGAACCACTGCCTGCTCTGAAAAATACCGAAACAAAAGGTTTCGTTTTTTTTTCTAAGTGCAGCTCGTTTTCCTTTAAGGAAAACGGGCTGCAGATAGAAAAAAATAAAACTGCTTTATTAAAAAGCAGTCACGGACATGGTGGTCTGCTGTCTCCAGCAGGCCACCATCCCCGTGAGTGCCCATACTCGCAATGGGGTCGCAAACTGCGACCCACCTCATAAATATTTATGAGGTGGGTCTTTGCGACCCCATTGCGAGTTGCAGAAGATGTCTGAGACACCTTTCTGCATAGCAAATTGCGACTTGCAATTTGCAAGTCGCAATTTGCTTTCTTCCTACATCTGGCCCTAGGTTTTCAGTCACCAAAGTGATACTGGCACCTGTGTCCCTGTAGGCCAAGGCCTCAACACCATTTATTGAAACTGTCTGCCTGTACTTATCCATTGTAAGGGGACAAGCAGCCAGTGTGGCAAGGCCAATGCCACTAGGTGTGACAGAAACTGTCTTGGGACTGACTACCCCAGTTTCTATGATGGACCCATAAGTGAACCCAACTACACCCTTTGCTTGACTGTTGCCAGCAGTCCCAACACTAGTACCACTACTGCTAGGGGCACTAGAGCTTGATGTATTAGTGGTGGTAGGCTCAGGGGGTTTACCTGGACAGGACTTATCCCCTGGCCTATGGCCTCTGTTTTTACACACAAAGCATCAAGGCTTTTTAATGTTTGTGGGTTGAGAAGAAGAGGAAGAATTTGTTTTATCCCCACCCCCTGAAGAGTGTTTAAGATTTGAAGTGGGATCTTTGGTTTTACCCTTATCCTCATGCTTATCTTGAGATTTCTCACCATCTTTCTTCTTGCCATCCTTGTCACCACCTGTATGAACTTTTCTGTTCACTCTTGTTCTGACCCATTTGTCTGCCTTCTTTCCCAATTCTTGGGGAGAGGTCAGATCTGAGTCCACTAGATACTGGTGCAACAAATCAGACACACAATTATTAAGAATATGCTCTCTCAGGATTATGTTATACAGGCTTTCATAGTCAGAAACTTTACTGCCATGTAACCACCCCTCCAAGGCCTTCACTGAATGTTCAACAAAGTCTACCCAGTCTTGTGAAGACTCCTTTTTGGTTTCTCTGAACTTGATCCTGTACTGTTCAGTGGTTAAGCCATAACCATCTAGGAGTGCTGCCACCATGGGGTCCAAACCCCAACCTCTGTCTTTCTTTTTCTAAGTCAAATGCTTCCCTGTCTAGATCCAGCTGTTGCTTTTTAAGCTTCAGCCTGGACTCTTCCACTCTCAATCTATTGAGTTCCCTTTCTAACACTCTGTCTTCAGGGAGGGTGGGTTGGGCATGCCTTGACACAGAAGAATGGTGTGAATGAACAGAGGGAGACCTGTCCCTAACAGATGGCACTCTAACACTCTGGCCTACAGAAGTAACACTCCTACTGTGATGGGAAGTCACATTAGTACCAGCCATGCTAGGTGGCTTGCTAGGGGGCAGGCTGGTAAGGTTCCTTTCTAACTCCTTTACTAGGGGTGCCCCAGAATCAGAGTGGGAACCATCAGCTAATCTCTCAACAGAAGTGCCAATTAAGGTCTTATCTTGTTCAACTAGCATGTTAACTAACAGTTCTCTAGAGGGATTATTCCCTACCCCTAAACCTCTTTCAATGCAGAGACTCCTTGCCCCTTTCCAGCTAAGGTGATCATAAGCAAGTTTGGTCAGATCAACAGTTTGGCCTGTACCATACATTATAGAAAAGGTTTAAGGGACGGAAAAAGAAAGAAAAAGTTTCAGAACTTTTTAAAGAACAGGAAAAAAAACTTTTAAAACTTTTTAAGAACTTTTTGAAAGTTTAGAGGTACTTTTCAGCACTTAGCAAAGGAGTAAGAGAAAAAAAAGCAAAACCTTTTGGTTAGGTGTACATACACTGAACTTGTTTTGTATATTTTTCTCTTATGAAAAGTACAATATGACAAAGTGGTAAGTAGTTGCAAGTACTTACCCCACCGCTGCACAACCAATGTAGGAGGCTGGCCTGGTTTGTAGTGGTACTAAGGGGTACTTACACTCTGCACCAGGTCCAGTTATCCCTTATTAGTGTAGAAGAGGTGTCTAGCAGCTTAGGCTGATAGAAAATGGTAGCTTAGCAGAGCAGCTTAGGCTGAACTAGGAGACATGCAAAGCTCCCACTATACCACTGGTGTCATATGCACAATATCATAAGAAAACACAATACACAGATATACTAAAAATAAAGGTACTTTATTTTTATGACAATATGCCAAAAGTATCTCAGTGAGTACCCTCAGTATGAGGATAGCAAATATACACAAGATATATGTACACAATACCAAAAATATGTAGTAATAGCAATAGAAAGCAATGCAAGCAATGTACAGTCACAATGGATTGCAATGAGAGCACATAGGTATAGGGGCAACACAAACCATATACTCTAGAAGTGGAATGCGAACCACGAATGGACCCCAAACCTATGTGAGCTTGTAGAGGGTCGCTGGGACTGTAAGAAAACAGTGAGGGTTAGAAAAATAGCCCACCCCAAGACCCTGAAAAGTGGGTGCAAAGTGCACCTAAGTTCCCCAGAGAGCACAGAAGTCGTGATAGGGGAATTCTGCAAGAAAGACCAACACCAGCAATGCAACAACGATGGATTTCCGGACGAGAGTACCTGTGGAACAAGGGGACCAAGTTCAAGAGTCACGATCAAGTCGGGAGTGGGCAGATGCCCAGGAAATGCCAGCTGTGGGTGCAAAGAAGCTGCCACCGGATGGTAGAAGCTGTGGATTCTGCAAGAACGACAAGGGCTAGAAACTTCCCCTTTGGAGGATGGATGTCCCACATCGTGAAGAGTTGTGCAGAGGTGCTTTTGTGCAGTAAGACCGCAAACAAGCCTTGCTAGCTGCAAGGGTCGCGGTTAGGGTTTTTGGATGCTGCTGTGGCCCAGGAGGGACCAGGATGTCGCCAATTGCGTGAGGAGACAGAGGGGGCGCCCAGCAAGACAAGGAGCCCACTCAGAAGCAAGCAGCACCCGCAGAAGTGCTGGAACAGGCACTACAAAGTGGAGTGAACCAGAGCTCACCCGAAGTCACAAAGGAAGGTCCCACGACACCGGAGGACAACTCAGGAGGTCGTGCACTGCAGGTTAGAGTGCCGGGGACCCATGCTTGGCTGGCACAAAGGAAATCCCGGAAGAGTGCACAGGAGCCGGAGCACCTGCAAAACACGCGGTTCCCAGCAATGCAGTCTAGCGTGGGGAGGCAAGGACTTACTTCCACCAAACTTGGACTGAAGAGTCACTGGACTGTGGGAGTCACTTGGACAGAGTTGCTGAGTTCAAGGGACCTCGCTCGTCGTGCTGAGAGGAGACCCAGAGGACCGGTGAAGCAGTTCTTTGGTGCCTGCGGTTCCAGGGGGAAGATTCCGTCGACCCACGGGAGATTTCTTCAGAGCTTCTAGTGCAGAGAGGAGGCAGACTACCCCCACAGCATGCACCACCAGGAAAACAGTAGAGAAGGCGTCAGGATCAGCGTTACAAGGTCGCAGTAGTCGTCTTTGCTACTTTGTTGCAGTTTTGCAGGCTTCCAGCACAGTCAGCAGTCGATTCCTTGGCAGAAGGTGAAGAGAGAGATGCAGAGGAACTCTGATGAGCTCTTGCATTCGTTATCTAAAGAATTCCCCAAAGCAGAGACCCTAAGTAGCCAGAAAAGGAGGTTTGTCTACCTAGGAGAGAGGATAGGCTAGCAACACCTGGAGGAGCCTATCAGAAGGAGTCTCTGACGTCACCTGCTGGCCCTGGCCACTCAGAGCAGTTCAGTGTGCCAGCAGCACCTCTGTTTCCAAGATGGCAGAGGTCTGGAGCACACTGGAGGAGCTCTGGGCACCTCCCAGGGGAGGTGCAGGTCAGGGGAGTGGTCACTCCCCTTTCCTTTGTCCAGTTTCGCGCCAGAGCAGGGCTGGGGGATCCCTGAACCGGTGTAGACTGGCTTATGCAGAGATGGGCACCATCTGTGCCCATCAAAGCATTTCCAGAGGCTGGGGGAGGCTACTCCTCCCAAGCCCTGACACCTTTTTCCAAAGGGAGAGGGTGTAACACCCTCTCTCTGAGGAAGTCCTTTGTTCTGCCTTCCTGGGCCAAGTCTGGCTGGACCCCAGGAGGGCAGAAACCTGTCTGAGGGGTTGGCAGCAGCAGCAGCTGCAGTGAAACCCCAGGAAAAGGCAGTTTGGCAGTACCCGGGTCTGTGCTAGAGACCCGGGGAATCATGGGATTGTCTCCCCAATACCAGGATGGCATTGGGGGGGCAATTCCTTGATCTTAGACATGTTACATGGCCATGTTCGGAGTTACCATGGTGAAGCTACACATAGGTAGTGACCTATGTGTAGTGCACGTGTGTAATGGTGTCCTCGCACTCACAAAGTCCGGGGAATTTGCCCTGAACAATGTGGGGGCACCTTGGCTAGTGCCAGGGTGCCCACACACTAAGTAACTTAGCACCCAACCTTTACCAGGCAAAGGTTAGACATATAGGTGACTTATAAGTTACTTAAGTGCAGTGATAAATCGCTGTGAAATAACGTGGACGTTATTTCACTCAGGCTGCAGTGGCAGGCCTGTGTAAGAATTGTCAGAGCTCCCTATGGGTGGCAAAAGAAATGCTGCAGCCCATAGAGATCTCCTGGAACCCCAATACCCTGGGTACTTCAGTACCATATACTAGGGAATTATAAGGGTGTTCCAGTATGCCAATATGAATTGGTAAAATTGGTCACTAGCCTGTTAGTGACAATTTGTAAAGAGAGAGCATAACCACTGAGGTTCTGGTTAGCAGAGCCTCAGTGAGACAGTTAGGCATCACACAGGGAACACATACATATAGGTCACAAACTTATGAGCACTGGGGTCCTGGCTAGCAGGGTCCCAGTGACACATAACAAACATACTGAAAACATAGGGTTTTCACTATGAGCACTGGGCCCTGGCTAGCAGGATCCCAGTGAGACAGTAAAAACACCCTCACATACACTCACAAACAGGCCCAAAGTGGGGGTAACAAGGCTAGAAAGAGGCTACTTTCTCACAATTATGATGGGCTGTTCAATCTGTTTATGAAAGAACACTTTTTAAGTAATTGTTTCAATGATAAACTGCATCAGCATCTGGTAGACCTAGGTTCAATTTCTCCCCAAGAATTGGGAAAGAAGGCAGACCATTGGGTCAAGACTAGGGTGACCAAGACTTCCACAGGGGGTGACCAAAAGAAAGGGGTCACAAAGACTCCCCAGGGGAAGAGAGTTGAGACATCATAGGGTAAAAGTAAAGAGTCTTCTACAGGGCCCCAAAAACCTGCTCAGGAGGGAGGGTCCAAAGCCTCTTCACAATCCAATTTTGGGTACAAGGGTAAAAACTTTGATCCTAAAAAGGCCTGGTGTCGTAGCTGTAATCAGCAGGGACACCAAACTGGAGACAAGGCCTGTCCCAAGAAAGGTTCCACTTCTACTACTACTCCAGTTAGCACTGGAATAGCCAGTCTCCAGGTGGGATCAACAGTGTGCCCAGGGCAAATCAGGGTTCACACTGAAGCTACATTAGTTTCTGAGGGTGGGGTGGACTTAGCCACACTGGCTGCCTGGCCCACTAATATGCAAAAATACAGGCAGCAAGTCTTAATTAATGGGACTAGTGTAGAAGCCCTGAGGGATACAGGTGCCAGTGTCACAATGGTGACAGACAAACTTGTTTCCCCAGGACAATACCTGACTGGACAAACTTATCCAGTCACCAACGCTGACAATCAGACTAAAGTACATCCCATGGCTATGGTAACTTTAGAATGGGGAGGGGTCACTGACCTGAAACAGGTGGCAGTCTCCTCTTCTATCCCAGTAGACTGTTTGCTTGGAAATGACCTTGAGTCCTCAGCATGGGCTGAGGTAGAACTCAAAACCGATGCAGCCATGCTGGGTATCCCTGAACTGGTGTGTGTCAAGACAAGGGCACAGTGCAAGGCTCAGGGTGAAAAAGAGGTGTTGGAGCCTGGAATAATGGCCCAACCCTCCAAGAGAAAAGGAAAGAAGACTGGGGAACCAGCTTCAACACAGCAAAAGAAAAAGAACCTCTCTTCCCAGGAAGAAGTTCTGCCCTCTGAGGGAACTGAGCCCATGGAGTTGGAACCTTATCAGGTTGAACTCTTAGGCCCAGGGGGACCTACAAGGGAACAGCTGTGTAAGGGGCAAGAAACCTGTCCCTCTCTTGAAGGCCTTAGGCAGCAAGCTGCTGAAGAGACCAAAGGAAAAAACAGTGGAACACATAGGGTCTACTGGGAATATGGACTCCTTTACACTGCGGCAAGAGATCCCAAACCTGGTGCCACTAGGAGAGTGGTAGTGCCTCAGGAGTTTAGGGAGTTCATCCTGACCTTAGCCCATGATAATCCACTTGCTGGGCATTTGGGACAAACCAAGACTTGGGAGAGGTTAGTCAACCATTTCTATTGGCCCAACATGTCCCAGAAAGTAAAGGAGTTTTGTGCCTCCTGTGCCACCTGTCAAGCCAGTGGTAAGACAGGTGGCCATCCAAAGGCCCCCCTCATTCCACTTCCAGTGGTGGGGGTCCCCTTTGAAAGAGTGGGAGTGGACATAGTGGGTCCACTTAAACCTCCCACAGCCTCAGGGAATCAGTATATCCTAGTAGTAGTGGATCATGCTACTAGGTACCCTGAAGCAATTCCCCTTAGGTCCACTACTGCCCCTGCAGTAGCCAAAGCACTCATTGGTATCTTTACCAGAGTGGGATTTCCTAAGGAAGTGGTGTCTGACAGAGGTACCAACTTCATGTCAGCATACCTGAAACACATGTTGAATGAGTGTGGGGTGACTTACAAATTCACCACACCATACCATCCACAAACCAATGGTCTTGTGGAAAGATTTAACAAGACATTGAAGGGCATGATCATGGGGCTCCCTGAAAAGCTCAAAAGGAGATGGGATGTCCTCTTGCCATGTCTGCCTTTCGTCTACAGAGAGGTGCCTCAGAAGGGAGTAGGGTTTTCCCCCTTTGAACTTCTGTTTGGCCACCCTGTAAGGGGACCACTTGCTCTTGTGAAAAAAGGCTGGGAGAGGCCACTTCATGAGCCTAAGCAAGATATAGTGGACTATGTACTAGGCCTACGTTCTAGTATGGCAGAGTACATAGAAAAGGCAAGTAAAAATCTTGAGGCCAGCCAACAACTCCAGAAGATGTGGTATAACCAAAAGGCTGCTATAGTTGAATTTCAGCCAGGGCAGAAGGTCTGGGTTCTGGAGCCTGTGGCTCCCAGGGCACTTCAGGACAGATGGAGTGGCCCTTACCCAGTGCTAGAGAGAAAGAGTCAGGTCACCTATCTGGTAGACCTAGGCACTAGCAGGACCCCCAAAAGGGGGATCCATGTGAACCACCTCAAACTCTTTCATGACAGGGCAGATGTAAACATGTTAATGGTTACAGGTGAGGACCAGGAAGCTGAGAGTGAACCTCTCCCTGATCTCCTCTCCACTGACCCTAAAGATGGCTCAGTAGATGGAGTGATCTATTCAGACACCCTCTCTGGCCAACAGCAAGCTGACTGTAGGAAAATCTTACAACAGTTTGCTGAGCTCTTTTCCCTAGCCCCTGGTCAGACACACCTGTGTACCTATGATGTGGACACAGGAGACAGCATGCCTGTCAAAAACAACATTTTTAGACAGTCTGACCAAGTTAAGGAAAGCATCAAAGTGGAAGTCCACAAGATGCTGGAATTGGGAGTCATTGATCACTCTGACAGCCCCTGGGCTAGCCCAGTGGTCTTAGTCCCTAAACCTCAAACCAAAGATGGCAAGAGAGAGATGAGGTTTTGTGTGGACTACAGAGGACTTAATTCTGTCACCAAGACAGATGCCCATCCCATTCCAAGGCATGATGAGTTAATTGATAAATTGGGTGCTGCCAAATATTTGAGTACCTTTGACTTGACAACAGGGTACCAGCAAATAAAAATGGCACCAGGAGCAAAAGAAAATACATCATTCTCTACACCTTATGGGCACTATCAGTTTTCTGTGATGCCCTTTGGCTTAAAGAATGCCCCTGCCACCTTCCAAAGGTTGGTGAATCAAGTCCTTGCTGGCTTGGAGTCCTTTAGTGCAGCTTATCTTGATGATATTGCTGTCTTTAGCTCCAGCTGGCAGGATCACCTGGTCCACCTGAAGAAGGTTTTGCAGGCCCTGCAAGCAGCAGGCCTCTCTAACAAGGCATCCAAATGTCAGATAGGGCAGGGTACTGTGGTTTACTTGGGACACCTTGTAGGTGGGGGCCAAGTTCAGCCACTCCAACCCAAGATCCAGACTATTCTGGACTGGGTAGCTCCAAAAACCCAGACTCAAGTCAGGGCATTCCTTGGCTTGACTGGTTACTATAGGAGGTTTGTGAAGGGATATGGATCCATAGTGACACCCCTCACAGAACTTACCTCTAAGAAAATGCCCAAAAAGGTAAACTGGACTATAGAATGCCAACAGGCCTTTGACACCCTGAAACAAGCTATGTGAACAGCACCAGTTCTCAGAGCTCCAGATTACTCCAAGCAGTTCATTGTGCAGACTGATGCCTCTGAACATGGGATAGGGGCAGTACTGTCCCAGACAAATGATAATGGCCTTGACCAGCCCGTTGCTTTCATTAGCAGGAGGTTACTCCCCAGGGAGCAGCGTTGGAGTGCCATTGAGAGGGAGGCCTTTGCTGTGGTTTGGTCTCTGAAAAAGCTGAGACCATACTTATTTGGTACACACTTTGTAGTTCAAACTGACCACAGACCTCTCAGATGGCTAATGCAAATGAAAGGTGAAAATCCAAAACTGTTGAGGTGGTCCATCTCCCTACAGGGAATGGACTTTATAGTGGAACACAGACCTGGGACTGCCCATGCCAATGCAGATGGCCTTTCCAGGTTCTTCCACTTAGAAAATGAAGACTCTTTTGGGAAAGGTTAGTCTCATCCTCTTTCGTTTGGGGGCGGAGGGGGGGGAATGTGTAAGGGAATGCCTCCTTGGCATGGTTACCCCCTGACTTTTTGCCTTTGCTGATGCCAAGTTATGATTTGAAAGTGTGCTGGGACCCTGCTAACCAGGCCCCAGCACCAGTGTTCTTTCCCTAAACTGTACCTTTGTCTCCACAATTGGCACAACCCTGGCACCCAGGTAAGTCCCTTGTAACTGGTACCCCTGGTATCAAGGGCCCTGATGCCAGGGAAGGTCTCTAAGGGCTGCAGCATGTCTTATGCCACCCTGGGGACCCCTCACTCAGCACATACACACTGCTTGCCAGCTTGTGTGTGCTGGTGGGGAGAAAATGACTAAGTCGACATGGCACTCCCCTCAGAGTGCCATGACAACCTCACACTGCCTGTGGCATAGGTAAGCCACCCCTCTAGCAGGCCTTACAGCCCTAAGGCAGGGTGCACTATACCGCAGGTGAGGGCATAGGTGCATGAGCACTGTGCCCCTACAGTGTCTTAGCAAAACCTTAGACATTGTAAGTGCAGGGTAGCTATAAGAGTATATGGTCTGGGAGTCTGTCAAACACGAACTCCACAGCACCATAATGGCTGCACTGAAAACTGGGAAGTTTGGTATCAAACTTCTCAGCACAATAAATGCACACTGATGCCAGTGTGCACCTTATTGTAAAAATACACCCAGAGGGCATCTTAGAGATGCCCCCTGAAAACATACCTGACTTCCAGTGTGGGCTGACTAGTTTTTGCCAGCCTGCCACACACCAGACATGTTGCTGGGCACATGGGGAGAGTGCCTTTGTCACTCTGTGGCCAGGAACAAAGCCTGTACTGGGTGGAGGTGCTTCTCTCCTCCCCCTGCAGGAACTGTAACACCTGGCGGTGAGCCTCAAAGGCTCACCCCCTTTGTTACGGCGCCACAGGGCATCCCAGCTAGTGGAGATGCCCATCCCCCAGGCCACTGCCCCCACTTTTGGCGGCAAGGCTGGAGGAGATAGTGAGGAAAACAAGGAGGAGTCACTCCCCAGCCAGAACAGCCCCTAAGGTGTCCTGAGCTGAGGCGACTCTGACTTTTAGAAATCCATCTTGCAGATGGAAGATTCCCCCAATAGGTTTAGGGATGTGCCCCCCCTCCCCACAGGGAGGAGGCACAAAGAGGGTTTAGCCACCCTCAGGGCCAGTAGCCATTGGCTACTGCCCTCCCAGACCTAAACACACCCCTATATTGAGTATTTAGGGGCTCCCAGAACCGAGGAAGATAGATTCCTGCAACCTAAGAAGAAGAAGGACTGCTGACCTGAAGCCCTGCAGAGAAGACGGAGATGACAAATGCTTTGGCCCCAGTCCTACCGGCCTGTCTCCCCACTTCAAGAAAAACTGTAACAGTGACGCATCCCACAGGGTCCAGTGACCTCTGAAGCCTCAGAGGACTACCCTGCATCTAAAAGGACCAAGAAGCTCTCGGGAACAGCGGCCCTGTTCAACAAACCTGCAACTTTGCAACAAAGAAGCAACTGTTAAAGACCACACTTTTCCCACTGGAAGCGTGAGACTTTCCACTCTGCATCCGACGCCCCCGGCTCGACCTGTGTAAAACTAACACTACAGGGAGGATTCCCCGGCGACTGTGAGCCTGTGAGTAGCCAGAGTTGACCCCCCTTAGCCCCCACAGTGACTTCTGCAGAGGAAATCCAGAGGCTCCCCCTGACCGCGACTGCCTGCTTCAAGGAACCCGATGCCTGGAAACCACACTGCACCCGCAGCCCCCAGGACCTGAAGGAACTGAACTCCAGTGCAGGAGCAACCCCCAGGCGACCCTCTGCCTAGCCCAGGTGGTGGCTACCCTGCATCGTTGAAGAGACCCCCGGGTCTCCCCATTGATTCCTATTGAGAACCCGACGCCTGTTTGCACTCTGCACCCGGCCCCTCCTGTGCCGCTTAGGGTGTCCTTTCTGTGCCTGCTTGTTTTCTCCCCCCCCCACCCGGTGCCCTACAAAACCCCCTTGGTCTGCCCTCCAGAGTCGCGGGTACTTACCTGCTGGCAGACTGGAACCGGGGCACCCCTATTTCCTTTGAAGCCTATGTGTTTTGGGCACCAGTTTGACCTCTGCACTTGACCGGCCCTGAGATGCTGGTGTGGTAACTTTGGGGTTGCCTTGAACCCCCAACGGTGGGCTACCTTGGACCCAACTTTGAACCCTGTAAGTGTTTTACTTACCTGTGAACTTAACATTTACTTACCTCCCCCAGGAACTGTTGATTTTTGCATTGTCCACTTTTAAAATAGCTTATTGCCATGTTTGCCAAAACTGTACATGCTATTGTGATAATTCAAAGTTCCTAAGATACCCGAGTGAAATACCGTTTATTTCAAGTATTGTTTTTAAATCTGGAATCTGTGGTTCTTAAATAAACTAAGAAAATATATTTTTCTATATAAAAACCTATTGGCCTGGAATTTGTCTTTGAGTGTGTGTTCCTCATTTATTGCCTGTGTGTGTCCATCAAATGCTTAACACTACCCTCTGATAAGCCTACTGCTCGACCACACTACCACAAAATAGAGCATTAAAATTATCTCTTTTTGCCACTATCTTACCTCTAAGGGGAACCCTTGGACTCTGTGCACACTATTTCTTACTTTGAAATAGGAAATACAGAGTCAACTTCCTACACCATCGCTGTATAGATATAAGTGTAATGTCCCACGTTGCTCATTTTTAGGACGTATAAGCAGGGTCATCTTGTACACCGCACCACCAGTCATTAATGGCTAGAAGCTGCAACAAAAATAATACGATTCAATGTCCACCCCAACAATGCCCCAACAGTAAGAAGATAGAAAACACTTTCCAAGGGCAATGTGGGGTTGCTGTCCTCCCAAAGGAAATTGATAAGGATGGACTTAATGCAGCGAAACCATTGTCACGGGACAGTGTACAGAAAATTCTGTAGTTGGTACAAGAACCTGGGCAGCGACACCATTTTGAAAAGGCCTACCAGTTAGAAAGAGAGGCAGCACCGACCAAACACGTAAATCTTTTTTAGGCAAGCCAGGACAGTGTCCAAGGTTTGTGTCCACGCCAATGTTGCGTTGGGTGATACAAATACAGCTAAGTACTTAAGGCCACCTGTTGTGATCCGTAGTCCTGATGCTCAACCAAGGTCCTGTGGGTAGTCGTCTACCGGAAGCACAGAAGACTATGTGATGTGAAGACATAGGGCCAAGGATTCACCAGAAGTTTGTAGGATATGCAGCCGAGAGGCAGCAGGGGTGTGGGGGGTGTCAAAAAGAAAAGAACACCATCCCTGTATAGTTCTATTCGATTAGAAGGTACAGCCTCCCACTCAAAACCAGGGACATCTGCATCCATCCTCACCCATGCCGCAGAGGCTCTAGGGCAAGAGCGAACAGCAAGGGAGACAGGGACACCCCTGCCTCATGCCTCACTGGATTAGAAGAGAGTCTGAGCTAGCCCCACCCTCCCACAGCTTTGCATTCAGACTGGTTTATAGTGGCTAAATATAAGATATGAATCTGGGGCCAAAAGTCAGGCGATGTAGAAGTGCAAACAAATATAACTAACTGCGTCAAAGGCTTTGTTGATATCGCCAAGGAGGCCCCCTGCAGACCCCTCCAGCCTATCCACTATCAGCTTGTTTTCCATCGCCTTCATGGGGATCTTCACCTCCAAATTTGAGAGGGAGATTGGGCAATATGACGAGTGGTCATCTACCAGCCTGCCAGGCTTGAGGAACACCACAATTTTTTACCAGTCAGGAGGAAAAGTATCATCATCAACCACCGCTTAAATTACCCCCAGCATATGCTTGTAGTTTTGACATCAAGGCCTTACAGAACTCATAGGGGAATCCATTGGGCCCCAGGGCACAGCCCCACTAGAGCTGATGAGAGTTCCTCCCCAGTGAGAGCACTGTCTAATAGGTCACTATCAATAGGGGAGAGAGCTTTAAGAGGGATCTCCATTACAAAGGCCTCTACCTGTTCCCCAGACAGGGCCTCCCACTGAGCGTTGACATTCTGAATGTATTCAGCAAAACTGCAAGCCACCTCCCTAGGGTCAGTGAGCAGAGCACCTGCTGAATCATGCTCAAGAGGAATGGAGGGAGGAAGACGGGACTCCGGCACAGCCCGAGGAGCATTTTACTGGACTTGTTGACTCCACTGATATATGCAGCTCCGGGCCGCCTGCTATGACAGAATAGCCTCCAACAAGAGGGCCTGTTGGTACTGCTGTTGCAAGAGACCCAGCTGTCTGTGTGCCGATTTCTCATCTGCTAGGTGACCCTGCACTTCTAGGTCCACCCTCCAAGCCTCAAGATCCACCAAGTTCATGTTTCCGGTGTTGCTGCTGCCTGGTAGGGAAATTAATATCTGCCCCTCAGTGTGGGCTTCCGAGCCACCCACAGCATCACCCAGGATGCCACAGTACCAGTGTTGATTACAAAATATTCCTCTAAGGAGCGCTCAATACAAGGCTATAATCTGGATTCTTGAAATGCCAAGGTGACAAGTGCCAGCGGCACTCGGAGCCAGACAGCCACCAGGGAGTAATCTGAGAGTGCCTGTGCCAGGACAGAGATATCCAAATGTCTATGTAACTATGAATTTGGGATAAGAAAGTAGTCATGGTAGGAAAAGAGGTTCTGTGGCAAAGAGAAAAAGGTATAGGTACCCCCACCCATAGGTAGTGCTCCCTCCAGACATCTACTAAACCCAGGCTCGACTCAGAGGTAGGGGAGTTCTACTAGGTCCATGGGATGGGCACTGTGGATGCCACTGATCCGCTGAATGGCCCATAACACAATTCCAGTTGCTCCCAATGACCGTAAGGCCCTCAGGAAGTTCACCCCATACACTGGTGGCCAAGTCGATGAAGGACTGACAGAGGGGAATATATGCAGATACATGTGAGGAGTTCACCATAGAGCGTCTCTGTCACTGCTGTGTACCGACCCTGATGGTCTACCCAGGTCCTAAGAATCTGGTACGGGACATGGTTCCTAATCAAGATACAGGTGACCCTGGATCCCCTCATGAATCTGGAATGACAGATCTGTGTGCACCCAAAATGGGTAAGACAGGGGACTTTATTGCCCAGAAGATGAGTCTCCTGCAAAAAGAGGACATCTGCCCTCATCCTTTTATTGTGTTTCAAAACTGCCCCCCACCTCCCCCCCCACTGGATCTTGTCGAATAGGCCTTTCACATTCCAGGAGACTACCTGTAATAGGTCCAGGGAGTCACCTATGTTAGGGTCACTCATAGTATGCAAGGGAAAGAGTTTCGACAAGCAAAATTGATGTAGGGAGAGGCCAGTTGAAGGTGTATGAAAAGAAAAATAACACATATACATCAATGATAATAACTGGAACAAACCCGAGCCAACCCCCCGCCCCCATACTTCAATAACCAGGAAGTATCTGTCGCAGGGCCAACCTTGACCAGGCCCCAAGAGGGGGCCCCTGCTGGGCCCACCCTAATGGATCCTCAAACCCAACAAAGTCAATTAGCTGGGGAAGCTAATATACCACTCTCATAGTTTGGTGGTCGCTAATCAATGGAGAGACATCGGGGATCACCGCAGATGCCACACGCAATTATGTCAGAAGTTAGGTGGTAGGCGAGGAAGCTGCTCTCTGAGTCTCCGAAGGCCCCCCAACATCAGCCAAGGCCTCTCCATCTCATCTAGAACTTCTCCATGAGGAGTAAGACCAGTTGTGCTTCCTCATAAGGGTTTTGGTAGGTCGATTCTGTCGGTTCACCTGAGATAAGTTTGAGAACATACGTGGGAGTATATGGCTTCAAATGGATTTGTTCATCGGTCCACTAAAAGACCCCCTCAGGTGTCTCGAAGAAGAGAGTCTGTGAACGGTACATGACCTTCAGCTAGCCGGATACAGCAACATGTACTGGATATTTAGGTCACGAAAATGTTGTTTTGCTGCTAAGAATGAGTGCCATTGTTGTTGCACCATCCTCGTATAATCGGGAAAATCATGATGGTGTGTGATTGGTAGGAGATCTTGTCCTGGGGTCTGGCATGCATGAGAATAGCATCTCTGTCTAGATAGGGCTGAGCCCCAGGTGGAGGGCGTTGTATCAGTGCCCTATAGGCTCACTCGATAACAAAGCATGAAGACAGGGCCTCCAGAGGCACTAAAGAGCAAAGCCATTGGTCGCGAAAACGTTCCATTGAGTGACCTTCACAGCCTTCTGGAAAGCCCACAAACCACAGGTTATTTCGGCATGTCCTGCCCTCGGTGTCCTGCAGTAAGTTTAGTCACCATCTGTTGTAGGGTGTTGACCGAGTCCTTCACCCAGACACCCTTGACCGGTCTCCGTAATCAGCCCTACTGCCTTTCTGGGGTCTTGGTTAACCAAACTGACATCGGTGCCCACAGCTCCAATTTTACCATCCAACATGTCCCATAGCTGTGTAAATTCCGCAAGGACGGTAGCATTGTCCGGTGTTGTACCATCTTGTCCGCATGCCCCAGAGAGGACAACCCTCCGGGCAGCGCATACCTGTCCAAGGTGCTCTGTTTGGCGCCAAAAGGGGCCTTGTCTTTAGCCATGTTGATAGGTTTAACAAGAGGTACCAATCTTTAACCTCCATTGACCCTCCTAACCCCCACCACAGTCTGGTGTGTGGAGTGACACAAGCAGTCAGGTTCCAGAGCACTTCCCAGGCAGCAGGCAGACAAAACACACCAGAAGGCCCCAATATGTGGACCAGTGACTCCTGGAGTGAGGCAGAAGGGGTGCACTGCCACAGCTGCACCAGCTACCAAACCGGCTCCCTCCTCGGCAGACTCCCTATTGGAGTTTCCCACCGATAAGTGGTCAGGTCTCTTGGCACACCAGTGAGCAGGCACAGCAAATGTCTGGAAGGTAGGGTAGATGTTAGCACAGTAGTGGGATAAACATAGGTCTCCTAACCCTGAACAGACCGCCAGGACAGCACTATCCACCTCCACTTCCTCCCCATTGCATCCAGGAAACCGGTAAGAATTTTTGTGCAGTTCAGGAGGGGTGACGATTAGGTACAAACATGCCGTGCTTAGCATATGGGGCCAGTCCCAGAGCAACATCTCACCCCTAGTCAGGGCTTCAGGCCTTGCAAACAAAACCACTCAATGGCAACAAATCAACAGCACTCCCCCTGGCCAGATGGGGTTTGGAAGAATGAAGCAGAAGAAGAAACGGGGAAGGGCCCTCCTTTGGCAGCACACCCCACAGTCCTGGCCCCAGCACATGCAAGGCCCGGCAGCCACAGGCTAACTACAGGGGGCTCAACTGGCAGTAGTTACTGTGTGCCTCATTCATACTGGGGCCCATTGTCTATTTCCGGGGAACAAGGCATATCCTCCTGTGCCCACTATAGGGGTGCGCTAGCACCAATGCGCCATCCTCCAGGTGTCTAAGTAGAGGCTGCAAAACTGTCTTCCGCTCCTGGCCACAGCACACTGATGGAGGGCACACTCCACGCCCAGCAGTGCCGGTGGCGGTCGTCCAATGGGGAGTGGTGGGATGGGGGAGAATATGAGAGTGGGGAAGAGAAGTCCAGTATGGGGGAGAAGAGGTATCACATACGGCGCCCCTCACCCCTCTATTCCCTCAGTGGGATCTTCGGCACTGCAATTATGACATTCCAAGTACCGACGGGCAGGGTCCAAATCAATGTGCTTAGGGGTGCTCCCGGCTGCAGTGCATGGTGCGCTCGCCCGCAGCCAATCCTCTGGCGGCAGCGACCCCCACGTCCAGGGGTAGGGTGACCAGATGTTCTGATTTGCCGGGACAGTCCCAGTTTTTCACTTCTGTCCCAGCAGATTTAGGCAAATTTGCCTCATGTCAAGGTTTTTAGAGAAAGTTGACTGAAAGCAGAGGGAGGCATGTTTTTATGTGTTACAAAGCAGGGCTATTTAGCAGCTGTTATTATAGAGTTATTAAAATGTATCTTACTGGGTTTGAAAAAAAATGCATTTTACTTATTTTCTTTGTGGTTCTTCTGTGATTTTAGGTTGAAGAGTGTTGTCATTCGATGCTGCTTGGTTAATGTCAAATTGCAGTCCTTTTATTTTTGTGAAATGTCCCGGTTTTTGGTATTGAAAATCTGGTCACCCTACTCAGGGGGGAAAAGGAGTCTGGAATGGAGTCGAGGGAGGAGGGGCATGCCACAAATGGTCTCTGCACCGAGCCCGTCGGCAGTTTCTCTGACTTGTTACCCGCGGCGACCCTCGTTTCACAGTGCCACCCTTCTCATGCCGCGCGGCCTGTTTGTCTCTGGCGGCTCACCGACTCCGCAAATTTCAATAAACCTTGCTGTGGCGAACAGGAAAATAATACCATCAACTCTAAATAGGCTGGCACTATGATGCCAACTGAGTAGGGGCTAGTGGGGAAAGTGTTATTTTTTTACCAACAGAGCCAACGTGGGCTTAAGGTCCACCTGTCTCTAAATGAGGCAGGTGGACTGAAGGTTTAGCAGACTGGGTTCTCTGTCGTGTTTAAAGCTGAGTCCCTTGTCGGTCGAACTCTAAATTGGTCCCAGAATCTCCTAATTCGAAGGGTAAAACTGAAGTCAAAATGTGAGTAGGCATTTTCCCATCTAGGTCTAAGCTTCTAGAGTTCTCTTCACATTAAGCTACAGGACAACATTAAAGAAAGCCCTTTGGTAATAGACCTCCGGTTAGTGGGTACATAATCAGGATCACATAGACATACGTTCCAGGACCGTGAACACTCTGCACTCCATTCACATCAGATGTCACTAAAGCCTTCATACCTAACTTTTGAATTCCAAGAAAAAAGATAGCCTACCTCACCTTTGATGGAAGGTCTCTGAACGACCTCTCTGTGGCAAGGACTTGTGTCATTACAAGACAGGCAGAGTCAAAGCCACTTTACTGAATATCGACAAAGTATCTTCTCCACGAGTACCTGATTTGATACAATGTTGGTGCCCTCCTTTCCAGCCCATAAATAATTGCGGTTGTCTTTCTGCTGTGGAAGATAGCATAAAATAGTGATTATTTCAGATCCAAGTGTCAATAAAATTCAGGTTTATTCCAAGAAAGAAAACATTGTGTTATTTTCAACTCAGATATCAATTTAAATCAGACTGTTGATTTACCTGTTTTCATAGCTTGTCTTTCAGCACTGATCGAGGAATCCTTATATCCTGTTGATGTTAAACATTCTCTCTAGAAATATAAATGCAAAATAAAAGATATAAGGACATCGGAACAGTTGTTGGAGAACAATGCATACGTTTTTGTTTTTCAGGGCAGTATGGCCCAGATGCTGATGCAAAAATACATTTTTAGCCAGTGCATGCGTCTTTAAAATATGTTCCATTAGTTTATTTTGTCCTTTTTCCTTCCTAAATCTTGGATGGTGCTGATTGCTATTTTACTGCAGTAGTTCTAGTGTAGTGTCAATTTCGGGAAAGATAACGTGTTTTACTGTACATGTACTGGTCCACGAAGGTTATCGTCACAGTATTATTAATAATAATATGCATAACCTTCTAGGTTAGTACCTAGAAGTTGGCATATATTCATCTGTTACAGAGGTTCAAATCAAACTGAGGGTATAGGCTGCTGCAGAGCACTGTGTGCACTGGAGTGCTGGCGAGTATGACGTAGCAGCACCTACTTCCTGTTCAGTGTGCCCCTAGTATAAACATGCATTGTTCAGGAAAGTTAGGAATGCTTTATTCAAACTTTCTATTGTGGTGATTATGTTTAAGCGCTAAAGTATCCTACTGGGAATACTATGATCATACATACAATAAAGAATAACCAAGTACACTTTCATGCCAGACATTTTTCGTTTCTTAAAACAGGATATTTCCGTATTTCAGCCTGTTTTGTAGTTTGGCGTCAGTTTACTATTGAAACAACTGCGCCCACCAAAAAAACAAATGTAATCACTCGATTGGTTGATTTGCTTCTTCGAAATTCTAGTTTCTGCTAAACAGCATTATCGCATGTTTGCTGCTGTGTCCTGTAACGTAGGGAATTACATTATTTGGGTAGCAAAATACGTTTCTTTTTTCATTAGGCACCAGTTAATTAATAGGCAGGTTCTTGCACATCATAAAGATGGACTGGCGAACAAGCCTCCTTTCTGTGGGAGTATGCTAATTTCCCTTCCACAGAATCATATCAATTTTACCTGCTTTCCCTTTGTACGAGTGAGAAGGCAGAACTTTATGCTTCTAATGATTACTATTTAAAATAAGAGGTGTATGCTTTAAAGGCACTACAAGTAATGGCTTTGGATTAAAAGATACTTATAATTATCTTTTTTTATAAGGATAAATAACACGGTTTGTGATCCATTCTTTTTCCGGTAGATTCCACATCTTTTGAATATACCAGGCATAAAACTGAATTCGAGAACTCTTTATATAGTAGTAACTGTTCTGCGCTACCAGGGAATGCCATGTAGTGGCAGCTGCATCTCCACTAGTGGTGGGCAGAACTCGCGGAATTTGACTTCAGAATTCTGCTGTGTTAACAAAAACTCTGCGCAATTCGGTGGAGTTCCGCCAAATGGTAGAAATAGGCATGTTGCGCTGCTCACGCTGTGATTTAGCACTAGGAGTGCGTTCCATGCAGATTTTCTAGTCAAGTGGCAGCCTTCTCACCTTGTCAGAAAAATGTTGAGGGATGTCCTCTTAACGACTAGAAATCACGCTAGCGGATGCCAAATCTCGCTCACCAGCTTACCGTCCTGGAGCTGTGAGAGAGAACAATTCTGCCACACAGCAATTGGTGGAATTTGGCCAGAACTCTGCACAAGAGTAACACGGAATTGCCAAAGTTCCGCCAGCAGAACTGAATATTTTGCCCACCCCTAATCTTCACTCCACTTGCAAATGTGCCAAAAGAGGCCTATACATGGCTCCACAAAGTGCGCAAAAATATTAACAAAAGCAATGGTTCTGAAACAGTTATTGCAACTTTTTGATTCATGGAGGGCATTGTAGGTTCACTCTTGTGTGTATCTCAAATGCATAGGGATCTGTACTCGCCTTGTGATCAAGCTCACAAAATGTACAACCATTTTATGTTTGAAATGAGGCCACAGTCAAAAGTAATTTTTCAGACAACAAAATTGTTGTATTATTATGCATTGGTTTTTATCCACAACAATCCAAAGAACAAGTTTGTATGAAGGTGCTCCTGGTGAACAAATTATGCAATGCTAGGGACCCGTGACAAATAATAAAATGGTGCACACCATATAAATCAATTATAGCAAAGCTGAAGTGTTTTGGTTTTGTAGTTAAGGCAAATCAGTGGGGAATTCACTGCATAGTGCATCACATATGTTGCAAAATCTCTATCAACCAAAAATACTACAAGCTGTCTACGTTTCAGCCCCTTTATAACCATTTTCAATGAGTCTTCCTTAGGACCAGAAATGGTAACTGCCTAGGAAAGAGCTTAAAGATAACAGGTGACTATTGTCCTAGTTAACATACAGATTTTTCGGGAGGTAGACAACATTTCTTATCTAATGGCTACTCAGGGAGACTAAATTACATTCTTAACAAGCATTGGCAATGCCAATAGGTCTGGCTTATGAATGAAAGTGCCTTTTATGTTAATGATGGTTTAGGCACATAATATGTCATCATACATGTACACCATCTCTCATATTTGCATTCATGCATTCAATGATCCATCCACTCACTTATTCTTGCATTCACCCTCTGACACAACCACAATAAAACACCCAAAAGGTCAACAACAAATGCACAATATGTTTAAGGAACACATGTAGAGAAAGGAAAGCATACTGCTGTCTACACGCTTGCAATAACAAAAGTAAACATAGCAACAGGCGTCCATCTTGCACGGCTATTTTAAATAGTGTATCATTTTAAAGTTCCAGCATGGTCGCCTTATTTTGATCTAAGGTGTTGGCCATCTTGAAATGATAAAACTGTGATACATTATGGACAGCAACATTCCATAATGGTGTCCTGGTTTAGAGGAAGTATGATGTGGTGCACTGCAGATGCAATGAGCGGCAAGAAAGTGACCCTTTAGCACTACCTAGAGAGCTGTAGTATTATCTTAATAATAATATAATTAAAAAAGGAGAACCAAAGAAATAAAAAGGGGAACTGCAAAAGGAGTAAATGAAAACTATAGGACTGGTCAATGAGACCTGACACTTGAGCATACAAATTTTCAGGTGGATGTACATGTGATCAGAAAATGCTGTCATTCACAAGAATTGACTAATATTGACTGAACCATTACCCCATTCAGTACGCTGTCCTGGATGGAAGCAGAGTATAAATAACACTCAGATAGACCAATGGCAGAACAGAGTTACACCAAAGGCTCTCTATATATCTATGTGGATAAATATCTATATTTCTTATAGAGACTTTTAACTGCAGATTCCTCACCTTTTGAATATTCCCCAAGTATCAGACTGGATCTGCAAACTTCTTTTTCAGCAGTACCCCTGCATGTTGGCGTGTGGCACCATGCAATTCTGCCCCAACGCTTTTCTGCTCCGAAAATGATGTGCAGAGCCTATATATGCACCATTCCTGCATGCTGACTTCATTACCTTTATTTTCACACTGCCAAATGCAGATCTGGAGCTGCTTCTTGTCTCTTTGAGACACTTGTCCTCAAACATTTTCTGTGAGCAAGGGCAATGCAACTACCAAAAACGACAGATTTTAGGCCCTTTAAGGACTGTAGCTAACAAATGTCTGTGACATATCTTCATCAAGTTTGTCTGTGGTGCGTAGGTTCAAGCTACGACTCTTTAAGGCCTGCAGTGGCTGCGTGTTGATGAATCTGAAGGCCATATAAGACAGCGAGACAAAGCACTCTTGCAAAGTAGCGGAAATCTTCACAATGAGACTGGTCCAAGCCGAAGCGTCCATCCAACTCTAGAAGTTCTGTCTGTGTCACTCTCCAAGTTTTCAGCTAAGTGGAAGAAAAAACATAAATGAGCCAAGTGGGACTTGGTCCCCTCCCACCACCCACATTCTCTTGAGAAGGCGCGTGGGCATTGCCATGCCTATCTATCTCATTTCCAAAGTCAGTCGACCTCAGAGACCATCCTACATCTTGTCTCAGTACAACCAGAGTTTCTGAGGCCATCTGCGACACTGAGGCAGGTAGAAGAGTTCTTCTAGGCCATGTTCAGATTCTGGATCTGTACTGACTCCCTCTGGTGCATCTACGGATCCCAAGGAGCCAAGCGAATCTCCATTTGGGATACTGCCGGTGGGTGTGCCTTAAGCACTAATGGACCCTCCAAATCCACCAGTGGGTCTCCTCTGACTCTTGCACCATCTCTGGCACTATACTCCACACCAGATCCCAGAGACTCAACACCGATGCGCATTCCGTTGTCACTAGTGGATGAGGAGCCATTGTGCTCTCTGACTCCAAGTCATTGACACTATGAGCATGCTCACTTTCCATCAAAGTGCCACCTCCCTCACTTGAATACCACCTCCACAAGGACAAACACATACGTTGCATTCATTATTTGGTACAGATTAGGACAAAGATTATGACGTGGGTGATGAGATAGGACAACCATACCATGAAGAAAATTGGTATATTGACCAAGAAGCCATTGACCTTGACACTTCTCCCAAGTAAGGACTCCTCTCACCCCCAGGTCTTGCCACTTAGGAGAGTGCTTCTTACGCAATGTTCATGCGTAAGGCAGCCGAAGTTCTTGGCCTACAGTTTCCCCACCTTATAGATCAAAACCAATGTCTTGATGGAAGTGCTGCAGCCGGGACAAATATCTACTGGACACTTCCTCCCCTTCAATGAGGCACTTATGGATAGTCTCATAGAGGCCTAGGCCAAACCTTGCTCAGGCCCCCCAGTCAGCTTGCCAAATTGTGAGAGTACACCGCCCTGCCCGGGGCAACCCTGCATTTTTGTCTCAGCGCCCTTTTCGGAAAGCTTGGTGGTACAGGTGTCTACATTTCAGACAAACCCAAATACCTTTCAGACTACTCCGCTCATTAGGGAGTCCAAACATGCATAAACCTTTAGGGAGGGGGGTATTTTTTACCACCAGTTTGGCCCTCAGGTCTTTGAATTGCAGATGCCTACCGGGCCTCTATTCTCACACCCGATGGATTCAGCTGCTCAACTCCTCCCTAATGTTCTAGGAGTTCTCCACACTGTCAAATCCAAGATAGACAGGATGGTTGTGATTCAGACAAGTTCACAATTCGATATGGCTTGGACTGATTCCTTTGGACGAGCCATTGGCACCAGCCTCACCATTCGTTGCCATGCCTGGATGCAGCCAATGGGTTTTTAAGGCGATGTCCAAACTTCCCTCATGGACACGCCCTTTGATAGGACTCGCCTGTTTGGGGACAAGGCAGATTCCGCTCTGGAGCGGTTTTAAGAGAGGAGGGCCACAGCATGTTTCATGGATTTATCTGCTCCACCTTGCTAGCCTTTTTCGGTTTCAGCAGTGGTACCCCAAACTGGCAGCCACTTAGATCCATATGTACGAACACATTTTCCCATTGACACAGAATGGGAAAAACCCTTTGCTACATCTGGCCCTTAATCCCCAGCAAGGTGCCCAGCTATTTCTTAGCCCAGTACATTGCACCCACAGACCCTGCAGTCAGGGTCAACAAGCCATTCTGCCTACTGTTCCCCCTCCCTCACAAAGGCACCACCTTCCGCAGCCCTTTAATGTGCCCTTAGTGGCACACAGCCACCCAGTTGGAAGCAGGGTCCAATAGATCTTGTCTGATTGGCAGGCCATAATATCAGACAGGTGGGACCTACAGACTGTCCAGAAGGGATACACTTTTCTTTTTTCATAGCTACTCTACCACATCTTTCACCAACCCCAGACTGACTGACAGAGGACCGTCTGACTGTCTTACAACAGGAAGTGCAGGGGCTATTGAGAGGTGCCTGCGCTAGAAGTGGGTCATAGCTGTTATTCCCACTACTTTCTGATGCCAAAGAACGGTGTAGGCCTTTGTCCTATTTTTACTTCTGCGTCCTCTCAACACCTCCCTCTCTAAGGACAAATTCAGAATGCTTGCCCTGGCCCAGGTCTTGTCTCTCCTTATCCCATCCCTGGTGACTGGATACTGGTGTTCAGTCTTTAGGATACTTATTTCCATTTTTAGTTCTGCAGGGCCATCAGTTCTACCAGCAGTTCATGGTAGGACAGGAGCATTTTCAGTTTGCCGTGCTCCCCTTTGGTCTCACCAGCACTCCTCAGGTGTTCAAGAAAGTGATGGTGGTGGTAGCAGCACACCTTGTGAGGTCAAGGGTTCCAGTCTTTCCCTACCTCATCGTTGTCTTTTGCAAGTGTACTGACCATAGGTGGGCGTCAGCCAATTCTAGACTACCGCAATCCTCATGTCATTGTTGGGATTCATTATCAACATGTCAAAGCCACACCTGACTCCTCCTCAGACGTTTTCCTTCATTGGAACAATTTTTGACACTGTTCAGTTTCTTGCCTTTCTCCTGGAAAGGATAGTACAGGACATTCAGGCTATGATCCTGATCTGTCAGCCTCTGTCCTGGATTTCAGTGAGGTCGACTGTGAGGCTGCTGGGATTGATGGCGTCATGCATCCTGCTGGTCAAGCATGCCAGGTGACACATGCAGGTTCTACAGTGGAAGTCTCAGTGGACCCAATGTTAAGGGGACCTCTCCAACCATGTCCAGACTTCAGAGCTGACACTTCAAAAGATCTCCAGTGGTGGCTACTGGACCGCAATATGGTCAGCAGAAGACCCCTCGTTCTACCCACACCTAGAGCCGACACTGGTGAGCATTGCATCACTCTTGGATTGGGACAGCCTCCTTGGAAAGGTGGAGAAAAGAGGCCTGGGACCTCTGGTGGAGTCCCAGCTCCACACCAGATTTTTGGAGCTGAGGGCTGTCTGCTTGGTGTTTGGAGCCTTCCTTCTATTCATCAAGGGGAGGCTGATACAGGTGCTTATGGGCAACACCACTGGCATGTGTTATTGCAACAAACAGGATGGGGTGGGTTCACGGACCATGTGCCAGGTGGCCCCGGTCCTCTTGGAGTGGCTGGACCATCAAATAAGTTTCTTGATGGCCAGGGTGGATGACCTCAGCCGTCGAGGCCTAGTGGATTATTAATAGCATTTGAACCTGGAGATGGTACAAGGTGTCTTCTGTGAATGGGTTGAGTCTTGGCTGGATCTATTTGGCACCGCTTAGAGCGTACAGTTTCGGCAGTTCTGCAAACTGGAGTTTCCAGGGCATCTTTTGATAGGATGCCCGTTCCACCCTGGTGGAACTCGGGACTCCTGTATACCATCTCGCCTATACCTCTCCTGACTCGAGTTCTCAAGATGATGAGGACACACCAGGCCCAAGTCATGTTAGTGGCCCCGGACTGGGCACAGAGAGTATGGTATCTAGAGCTCCTGGGCATAAGCATGTGTCCTCCTGTCAGGCTTCCATTCTGGGAGGATCTATTGTTGCACCAGTGGGGCTGGGTCCTGCATCTAGGCCAATGCAATCTCCAGCTTCATGCAACACCTGAACACCTTCGACCTACCTCCGAAAGTGGTTGATGTCATCTTGGCAGCCATGCATCCAATGACAAAAACAGTATACAGTTGGGGCAAATTTGTGGCTTGGTGCAGCACGCAGCAGATAGACCCTCTCCAGGCAACATTATGTTGTTTGTTATGCCTCTCGCCTGGCAAGGCTTTGCTCTGGGCACAGTTTAAGGGTATCTTTTGTCTCAGCCTTTTTACAGTTGCTGGACAAGCTCTTAGTATTCAAATCATCAGTGGTGATGCGTTTTTTAAAAGCCTTATTTCCTTCCTCTCCCTTTTTCACACCACATATTTGATATGCACTCCCTTTGAGCCACTTCACAGCTGTCCTCTGCGACTTTTGGCTCCCAGGACAAAGTGCCCATTGCCATAAGATTAATGTGGCGGTAACGTGAGCTGCATGCTCTCTGTGTCAACCCACTGTAGACCACCTTCTTCCCAGACAAAATGGTTCTGCGAACGCGACCATCTTTCTTGCCGTAAGCTGTAACGTTGTTCCACGTCAGTCAAACCATCACCGTGCTGGTGCTGTATGCTACACCTCACCAATATAAGGAAGAGGAACGCCTCCATTGTTTGTGCGTTGCGCATTTGTATGTCCGTGCAAATATAATGGTAAGTTAAATTGAAAATGTGTAGTCTGTAATGGCAGTGTGCTACCACACTATACATACTCCACTGTACGCCACTACTGTACTCTGTGCCACTCCACTCCACGCCACTTTGACACTTTACAACACACTACTGTACGCTGCGCCAATCCACTCTATTCCAGTCTACTCTCTGACACTCTTCTCCACTCCTCTCTGCTCCATTCTACTCCACACCACTCTCCACCACTCAGCTCTACAAACCTCCACTCCATGCCACTCTACCTTAATCTATGCCACTACTTCACTCTATGTCACTCCATGCCACTCTGACACTTTACGACACCCAACTGTACTCTGCAGCACACCATTCCACTCCACACTATGACACTCTCTTCCACTCTACACCACAACACTTTGTTCCACACTGCTCCACTCTGTGTCACTCAACTGCACGCCACTCCACTCTACGCCACCAACTTTAAGTCATGCTGCACAGCAGCCACACTAGCTAAAACATGTTGTCAAAGCCAACAGCTCTCTCACAGGAAAAACTTATTGGCTTTGCCAATTCTTGCTGTGCCTTTTTTCGGGGCTGGAGACTTAGGGCCAGATGTACCAAAGGATTTTACCCATTCTGTGTCTATGGGAAAAGGCTTTCGTACATATGGCCCTTAGTCCCTGAGCCCTAAAATTGCTGCCTTGACATCCTCGTTGATGTGGTGGTAGCCAATCCAATCTTCTCTCCAGATCTATTGACACTGCAGATCCTACCCAGCATGAAATATACAGTTTTTTAACATTTATTTCTCATAAAACTACTGAACAGATTTACACCAGATCACAAAAAGCAAGCTTTCCGGACCAAGATCTAGCTCTGTAAAATTTGATGTAATTCTATCCAGCTGTGTTTGCAGTATCACTGTTCAACTTTGCTGTGAAAACATATTTTAGGACCCATTCTTTCTCTCTGACCCCACTTGACAGATCGCCACAAAACGTTACAGGAAGCATCTGAGGTGGATGAATCTTTTTTGGAACGTTTCATGAAAATCCATCAAATGGTGCCAAAGTTATTAGCAGGCCAAAAAAGTATTTGTCTATAGAAACATGGTCCTAACTATAACTACCCAGTGATGACTGGCACTTGTTAATATTAAAATGTTTTACATTATTTTTAGGGATGTAAACTTTTAATATTTTTCCCTATACTTTCTCATATGTAGATCTTCAGCAGAGTGTCAAAGATCTGCATCTACATTTAAAAAATGACTAGCACTAACTTTACAGTCATAAATTCAGTCTTGGATATATCCACCCCCCCTGAACTGATTGAGTGGAAACATGTTAGACTACACGTTGGTGAAATTCTGCCCTCGGAAATAGTGAAGTGCAAGAGTAAATTTACACATGAGTAAATCTACAGGTGGAAATGTACCTTTGTGAATCCGTCCCACTATCTCCATATTCAATTTTCCACTATCATCAGTTCTGGTTACCCTCACACCATCACCTAAGCCAGTACTCTCCTACAGTGTCATTGAAAGCCTTCACCCTAACTAAAATTCTTCCTTCTTGGGCTTTGTACCCTTTTGAATCCACACTCAGACCCCAACTTCAAAAGTTTAGTCAACACAACCCGTTCCTACCCTATGATAGTTATTGTACTTCTCTTACACCTCCTCTCTGGCACATCTCCTCTCTCTGTTTCACTCCATCCACCTGAGCGTACCTCCAAGCATAGAATTCTGCTCTTCAGAAAACTAATGTTTGAATCTCCAGTGTACAGTAGCTTTCTTATCTGGTCCTCCCAATCAAGATTGTTCTATGCAATCAGTTGGGTCACCTCTCCCAACACCCACGTTGCACTTGGCACGGCTTGCTGGGTAACTCGCTAGGAACAAATACAGTTTCTCATTACTTTTTGCTCTTGGTGCATGGTACTCAATCCCTAGCACAGCTTTCAATCTTCCTGTCTAAACCCAGCCATCAGGAGCACACGTTACATCTTGTAGTGTTTCAAAGGATTTCAGATCCCCTTGTAACATGAACTGATCTAAAGTAGGAAGACCAGTCTTCTGCACTGTGCCCATTGATTGGCCTTCTATAAAGATGCTAGCATTATTCCAGATAGGTGCGCAAGTATTCAGTCGGGTGTTGCAGGGAGAGTAAGTAGAGATCAAAATGGGCATTGGTAGGAAAAGGATAAGGACCAGACGGGGAGAAAAAGTCCAAGATCTGTATCTTTCACTTCTTGTGAGTGTTTTCTCCAGCTGCCATGCACAAGGCAAGCCAGCAAATGCTGCATTGCACCTCAGTGTTAAAAGTATCCAGATTAGTCTTCAAGGCCTCTCTACAGTCAGTCCTTGTATGTGATACAGAGTATGGCATTGGGTTGATAGTAATGATAAACATAAACAATATAGGCCCTTTTAGAGACTCTAAATAAATAAACATCAGCACAGGGTTTCCTGGCACATTGTGAAAGGATGATTGAGATGTAAAATCATGTGGATCATACAGGCTCAGCACTACCCAGTGTGGAGAAGAAGAGATCCACTGTGATGAAACGGGGGAGACTGTGGAGTGCGCGTCCCATGGCAGAAGTGACTCTACTCCACAGGAAGAAAAGGAATCGTAGAAGCAGCAGCATGAGGGCAGTAAGAAGGGCTGCCTGAAACTGATGCGCCCTCCTGATGCCAGTGTAATGTACAAGAGTCCCCAGCTGGGGCAATTACTGATTGATTTGCTGGTAAAACAGGGGGTGGGAGTAGTGCAGGAGGTGATCCACGCCTCTTGCCTTATAAGGCCACTGGCTGCCTGGTTCAGTCTGGCATCATGGTGCCAGCAACAGCCTGCTGCATTGTTCGAAAGATTGACGGAGGGTAGAACCCGTGCTCTCTACAGCCAATCCTTTGTAGTCAGTCAAACCATCACCGTGCTGGTGCTGTATGCTACACCTCACCAATATAAGGAAGAGGAACGCCTCCATTGTTTGTGCGTTGCGCATTTGTATGTCCGTGCAAATATAATGGTAAGTTAAATTGAAAATGTGTAGTCTGTAATGGCAGTGTGCTACCACACTATACATACTCCACTGTACGCCACTACTGTACTCTGTGCCACTCCACTCCACGCCACTTTGACACTTTACAACACACTACTGTACGCTGCGCCAATCCACTCTATTCCAGTCTACTCTCTGACACTCTTCTCCACTCCTCTCTGCTCCATTCTACTCCACACCACTCTCCACCACTCAGCTCTACAAACCTCCACTCCATGCCACTCTACCTTAATCTATGCCACTACTTCACTCTATGTCACTCCATGCCACTCTGACACTTTACGACACCCAACTGTACTCTGCAGCACACCATTCCACTCCACACTATGACACTCTCTTCCACTCTACACCACAACACTTTGTTCCACCCTGCTCCACTCTGTGTCACTCAACTGCACGCCACTCCACTCTACGCCACTAACTTTAAGTCATGCTGAACAGCAGCCACGCTAGCTAAAACACGTTGTCAAAGCCAACAGCTCTCTCATAGGAAAAACTTATTGGCTTTGCCAATTCTTGCTGTGCCTTTTTTCGGGGCTGGAGACTTAGGGCCAGATGTACCAAAGGATTTTACCCATTCTGTGTCTATGGGAAAAGGCTTTCGTACATATGGCCCTTAGTCCCTGAGCCCTAGAATTGCTGCCTTGACATCCTCGTTGATGTGGTGGTAGCCAATCCAATCTTCTCTCCAGATCTATTGACACTGCAGATCCTACCCAGCATGAAATATACAGTTTTTTAACATTTATTTCTCATAAAACTACTGAACAGATTTACACCAGATCACAAAAAGCAAGCTTTCCGGACCAAGATCTAGCTCTGTAAAATTTGATGTAATTCTATCCAGCTGTGTTTGCAGTATCACTGTTCAACTTTGCTGTGAAAACATATTTTAGGACCCATTCTTTCTCTCTGACCCCACTTGACAGATCGCCACAAAACGTTACAGGAAGCATCTGAGGTGGATGAATCTTTTTTGGAACGTTTCATGAAAATCCATCAAATGGTGCCAAAGTTATTAGCAGGCCAAAAAAGTATTTGTCTATAGAAACATGGTCCTAACTATAACTACCCAGTGATGACTGGCACTTGTTAATATTAAAATGTTTTACATTATTTTTAGGGATGTAAACTTTTAATATTTTTCCCTATACTTTCTCATATGTAGATCTTCAGCAGAGTGTCAAAGATCTGCATCTACATTTAAAAAATGACTAGCACTAACTTTACAGTCATAAATTCAGTCTTGGATATATCCACCCCCCCTGAACTGATTGAGTGGAAACATGTTAGACTACACGTTGGTGAAATTCTGCCCTCGGAAATAGTGAAGTGCAAGAGTAAATTTACACATGAGTAAATCTACAGGTGGAAATGTACCTTTGTGAATCCGTCCCACTATCTCCATATTCAATTTTCCACTATCATCAGTTCTGGTTACCCTCACACCATCACCTAAGCCAGTACTCTCCTACAGTGTCATTGAAAGCCTTCACCCTAACTAAAATTCTTCCTTCTTGGGCTTTGTACCCTTTTGAATCCACACTCAGACCCCAACTTCAAAAGTTTAGTCAACACAACCCGTTCCTACCCTATGATAGTTATTGTACTTCTCTTACACCTCCTCTCTGGCACATCTCCTCTCTCTGTTTCACTCCATCCACCTGAGCGTACCTCCAAGCATAGAATTCTGCTCTTCAGAAAACTAATGTTTGAATCTCCAGTGTACAGTAGCTTTCTTATCTGGTCCTCCCAATCAAGATTGTTCTATGCAATCAGTTGGGTCACCTCTCCCAACACCCACGTTGCACTTGGCACGGCTTGCTGGGTAACTCGCTAGGAACAAATACAGTTTCTCATTACTTTTTGCTCTTGGTGCATGGTACTCAATCCCTAGCACAGCTTTCAATCTTCCTGTCTAAACCCAGCCATCAGGAGCACACGTTACATCTTGTAGTGTTTCAAAGGATTTCAGATCCCCTTGTAACATGAACTGATCTAAAGTAGGAAGACCAGTCTTCTGCACTGTGCCCATTGATTGGCCTTCTATAAAGATGCTAGCATTATTCCAGATAGGTGCGCAAGTATTCAGTCGGGTGTTGCAGGGAGAGTAAGTAGAGATCAAAATGGGCATTGGTAGGAAAAGGATAAGGACCAGACGGGGAGAAAAAGTCCAAGATCTGTATCTTTCACTTCTTGTGAGTGTTTTCTCCAGCTGCCATGCACAAGGCAAGCCAGCAAATGCTGCATTGCACCTCAGTGTTAAAAGTATCCAGAATAGTCTTCAAGGCCTCTCTACAGTCAGTCCTTGTATGTGATACAGAGTATGGCATTGGGTTGATAGTAATGATAAGCATAAACAATATAGGCCCTTTTAGAGACTCTAAATAAATAAACATCAGCCCAGGGTTTCCTGGCACATTGTGAAAGGATGATTGAGATGTAAAATCATGTGGATCATACAGGCTCAGCACTACCCAGTGTGGAGAAGAAGAGATCCACTGTGATGAAACGGGGGAGACTGTGGAGTGCGCGTCCCATGGCAGAAGTGACTCTACTCCACAGGAAGAAAAGGAATCGTAGAAGCAGCAGCATGAGGGCAGTAAGAAGGGCTGCCTGAAACTGATGCGCCCTCCTGATGCCAGTGTAATGTACAAGAGTCCCCAGCTGGGGCAATTACTGATTGATTTGCTGGTAAAACAGGGGGTGGGAGTAGTGCAGGAGGTGATCCACGCCTCTTGCCTTATAAGGCCACTGGCTGCCTGGTTCAGTCTGGCATCATGGTGCCAGCAACAGCCTGCTGCATTGTTCGAAAGATTGACGGAGGGTAGAACCCGTGCTCTCTACAGCCAATCCTTTGTAAATCAAGGACCCCCGGATCCTCAAGGGATGCCTGCCTCTTCTCCTTCACAAGGAGAAGGGGGTGCCCAATATAATTGCTTTTGAAGCTGTGTACTCCCTGCGGGGTATCAGAGCATCACTCTGAAGCGACCATCTCACTCCGAGGCCTGATTCCACTACCCACAGCATTGGAGCTTGAATCAACATCTTCTTAGGCACATTGAATGTCCTTTCAGCTTGAACGTTTTTTACCTTATTCAGAACACAAGTATTGTAATTAGATAAACCTGCAAAACCCTAAAAGAATTGATGATAAAAACTTACAAAATTATGAAAACTTTGAAGTTCTTTGATGTTGGTGGGAAAAAAACAACTCGGGGATTAGTGGCACGTTCTTTGCCTCCACAGATACTTAATCTCCTCTTTCTTAAATTCACATTTTCAGGATTTCAAATTAAATGGGGATGTTGACGTCTGACTAGTAATATATGTATTTTTTCGCTGAAGTAATTTTTATCATGCAATATTATAAAGTCAGCACTGATTAGATACATAACTGTGATCAGCTGTAATCACTCCAGGTTGAAAAATTATCCATTTAATAACATGATTGCCACCATTTGTAGGATCGCTCTACTGAAATCGCAGAAATATCTGTTTGTATGTATTTTTGCTTGTTTATACTACAATATATGTGGTACATTTTTTATTTATTCAAATAGACATTTTATTGATAGAATTGTGACTCATAAATATATACATACTATTGAAACCGATTTATACATATTGTATATAAATTGTCCACTGATTTCTCAGTATTTTCTAATCTGATTGAATACCATAGTTTAATGAGCGCATCAATAGTTTTATTCTTTCTCACCAAAACTAGCCAAATAGAGCCTTTGAATTTAGATATCCATGTGCCCTTGTGCAAACATATTTTCTAACTGATATTTATGTAGCATCCTACAATAGGTTTACATTATTATTTAAATTAATAATTAAACATTAGTTCTATACAAATATTTTTCTAATATCTGGTTATAAGTAAGACCTCGGTTATTGTACTGGCAACAATGTGTTCTAAGTGACCTGACGTAGTTGGAGGCTTCAGCTCACAAAATGGTTTTGAAGCAAGGCAGTGATTTCAAAGGCACAGAAGGTTAGTAATGTGTGAACCTTTACAAAAAGAACTAAAACAGTTGTGTGCTGAAGATGTAATAAAAAGTACTAAAGAATCTCAATGGCTGGCCCCAAGAGCACTGGAGAAAAAGTACAAATGGAGATATAAGTATTTACTTGCATGATTGTAATGTTGAGATTTGGATAGACAGACATCTCTTCCCTAACACTGGTGAGATGTTGATGATGCTCAAGGGAATAGAGATATCCTTCTAGATTAATCACCAGCTTAAGATGAAACAATCTTATATCATGGTTCCAGATGATTTATCTAATTTGTAACTCCTATCGGATCCTACAGATACTAACGCATGACCTTTAGATATGCCTCTCCGGCTGCCGTGTTGCAATGATGATGCATCAGTTCTAATGTAGCAAACTTTCAGACTTTCATGATAATATCTTTTTGGCAGACAAAGGGAGGAACGTGATGATGCCCTAGATTTTGTTCTAGAAATTAAAAAAGGTAGTTTGTTGACCATTAAGCATGATAAATATAAGATGAGAGTTGATGAAGTCGATTACTTCAAAATCAAAGGTTTGCTGAGTAATATTCTCGGTTTCTTTTCATATTTTCAAATGAAACCAAGATAATGAGAAAATGAATTAAAAAATGAAAAGTTGGTATAGTGTACATGGTGTAAGGAAGAGGTGTAACAAAGAGTTCCATGACTGAAGAAAAGAAATTGCCTCAGCACTTGTAGCGAAACCATTTAACCCTAAAAACACGTGCCGTTATGCAAGATATAGATGGTATTCATGTTTTCTTTGAGGCCATTTAGTGATGTGGAAAGGACATACTCTACCATCTCTACTATAGAAATGGAAGCCTGAGTTCACTGGTTTGGAGGTGGCGTGATCCAGGTGGGTGATTTCTACGAAGACGGGGGGGATTCGTCCATCTGCTGAGTTTTACAATGAGTTTCACATACTAGCTGGGCAGTTGTTGACCTACAGAGCTGTCAGCCATGCGTTGACTTTCGCTTGAGGACAAGAGCCAATGAGGCAGGTAACTGCGCTCCCACTCCACACCATGCTGGTCTATGGGGCACGTGTAGGAATATCACAGCACTGCATGCAGCTATTCTGGGACAGTGGCAGAAGCAGTTTGCCAACTCCTGAGACCGCTGGACAGCGGATCTCCAACTCCCCTTGATGGACAAACAGTGGACCCAGGGTCTAGGCATGGTTAAGAATGTTTCAAGGAACTCCCGTTTTAGTTCTACCCAATTTAATTTCTTACACCTGATGTACCTCACACCCCACCGCTCATCACATATGTTCCCTCCATCTAAGTCCAGTTGCCCATGCTATGGGGTCCCTGATGTGGGATTCTACATGGTATTGGATTGCCCAGAAGTGCACCGTGTGTGGGAGGAGGTGGTGCGGAACACTTTTGCCCTGGTAGGCAAGTTGTTATTGCTTTATCCAAAGTCCTGCCTACTGGATATCTGGCCTAGGACCAAAGGAGACAACTATCTCCATAGATTTATCGATTTAGCATTTATTCTTTGCAAACGCCAGATTGCAATGGCATGGGAATCTCCGGCTGTTCCAGATATCTCAATTTAGCTCCTCACCTAACTGCGCTGGGCGAGGGCCGAGGCGGTGGTGCTCACCAGAGTCCGGCGGGGGAGGGGTCAGTGCGAAGTATCATGACCTGGGATATTTATCTGCAAAAGCTGGAGGCGAGGGTGGAGGAGGCAAAAGACAACACCCGGCCCTCATAGGCTGACTAAGCAGCTGACGATTGTTTAGTGTTTAGGTATGTTATGTGGGATTAATGCTCATCCAATCAAAATATAATAGCATGCTGCGCAAGTGTGGTAGCCATCTTAAAATGGTTGTGCGAATGTTTTGATGTGTGCAAACTGAACATGTACAATCACAGCATAATTTCAAACACTGGCACCATCATACCAACCGTATTGTCAATGGTTATAAAAGCATTTCAATATGTGCCCGCTGTACACATGCAGCAATAATGTGGCTTCAAACACAATCCTTTTAGAACACATTAAATCAAATAATGACCAAATCAACATAATACCCCAAAAACACTACAGAACACAAGCCGATTTTAGTTACTTATGTTTTGTTTTCTTTGTTTCCTCCGTGGGAGATGTGTACCATCCTGTCCTGAAAAGTTATTTGCAGTAAAATGTGTTCTAAATCTGGAAGCTGTGTTAAGATTCCGATGTTTGATATTTGCCTATTGACTGGTATTAATATTTAAAATTGATAACGCACACAAATCACCCCAACCAGGGTATCTCGGCGCAAAGTCAACCTGAAGTAGGTGGGTGCAAGCACTAGAACAGGCCCTTTTTAGTAGTTTTCTAAATTTGCTGTAGTCAGGGTAGGTTCGGACAGAGAGTGGCAATTTGTTCCAAAGAGTGGGAGCCAAGTAGTAAAAGGCTCTTCCACCACCTTCAATTCGGCATATGCAGGGAACAGACAATAACTCTTTGTCACTGGAATGCAATTCTCTAGTGGAATGATGGCGTCTAAGCCTCTGACATAGGTACCTAGGACCTCTCCGCTGAAGGGGTTTGAGGGTTAAACAGTATATTTTAAGTACTATTCTTTTCTGTACAGACAGCCAATGTAGAGATATTAAAAGAGGAATGGAGGCCATTCTAGGAGGCTGATTACAGATCAGCAGTGCAGCCATGTTTTGCACGACCTGTACTTTGGACAGTAATGACTCATTAGCAGAGACCAATAGTGCATTCCCATGCTCAATAGACTGGTAGCTCCCTTCTAGTGTGGCTGAATTGCACTGTATCACCATTTATTTTATTTAATTACCTGTCCCAGCAGTTTTTCACAGACTCCTGCTGGATCTTAGACTTTTGAAAAAGTTCGACCTTAGGAGATAATAGGAATATCGTTGGTGATGTGTTGGGTTAATGGATTAAAAATATTTCACCAACTACAAGCAAACTATGACTTACTGTCTAATTAATTGTTCAACTAAATGCAATTTAGGCATGCCTTGAAGCAATATGTTAATCTCTAGATTGATATGAAATACTGTTCTCTGTTAAAGCACAGGGTAGTTGCCGAGCCTCTATTGAAGAATACCATCTCCATGCTAGAGAAGTTCTCACTAAATAACTCCAAGCACACTACACCAACTGAATCCATACAATTATGAGATTTTGTCCCCCTTCATGACACTTAATAGGAAGATACACTGGTGTATCTCAAAACAGCAGTGATCTAGATTTAGACTTGTACAATAGAACGCCTACATAGAATGTATTATACTGTAGAGGATCCGCTGAAGTTTGATAGAGCTGATGCTGATGTTAACGCTGAATTTTTACTAATAGATATTAATGTATTCCAAATTATGAATCTGCATGGAAAATGAATTAATATAGAAAAATAAGGCAACAACTTGAAAATGTGCTTAATTGAGTGGCCGCCACTAATCAAAAAGTGTCCTGATTAACTGCTTATTAAAGTGAAATGTTGTGCCCTTGTTTAGATTAATGTAGTAGTATGTTATATTAATAATCATGTATTATGTATTTGCTTTATTAATAGTAAGTCTTAAGTTAGCAAGGTCTTGGGCATAGTTGCGCAGCCTCATGTTAAGTTGCACTGTTTAAACGATTCACACAAAATGGCTGCGTAGAGAAATGAATATTTTTATTATTCCACTGTGTTGACCAAACACTAGTAAATGCTTTCTTTCCTATGATAACTGCTTGCTAGAATACGCTGTATTAGCCATAGATACAATGTAGAGTTTAGTGTGTGTGAAAGCGAAGTTCCCAGGAGCTAACAATGAATGCATTGACTGGAGGACAGAGAGATAGAAAATTGTTACCTGATGTGTCCAACGATGGGAACAGCAGAAGAGGAGCCAATCGTCGACATGTGAAATATAGTTTAGTTGTATCTTAGATTTGAAGTTCTACTTTCATTGGATGATTCTTTGACCATTGGCAACATGGAAAGTGTTCTGGATGATTTTAACTTAGCCCGACTGCCCTGAGAAGAAAAAGGGTTTTTCCCACTTTGACATCCTCTTGAGAGGAGTTTGTTTATTCTGTCTGAGGAGCTGAACACTTCCTGAGAATTTTAATTCTATCTTTAACTTTATTCATAAAACTTTGTTGCTGGATGCCGATCCTTAGACTATGTTTTACAAATGGTTCAGATAGCTTAGAGTTCCCCGTTCTAAACCATTCCCTTTCATGATCCAATCTGATGCTGACCGAATGGATGTCCAATTGACGAAGACAGTCGCAGTTTGCTGATCCATACTGAGGCCAGGTATAATGAAATGTTGTTGCCATACCTAGATGTTTTTTCCAAATTTGTGTTGACTAAATTGTTTTGATTGAAGCCCAAACATGCTATTCTAATCAGAAAGTTAGTTAGGAGACTCACAGAAGATGTTGGCTAATTATTAATAACAGTTGATGTTAGTTCTTTGCTGAATCTAAATTTATGATATTTCTGTTGAGCAGTTAATCTTACTATTGTGTTGTACTGTAATCCTAGAATGCATTACCATACATGCTTTAATTAAATTAAGATTCTTTAGAAGATTTGGTCAACCAGTGTTGTTTCTGTATGTTTATCATTTTAATTTGAGATTAATTTACGTGATATTAGGATTGTTAACATAGGGAAATAAACATTACAAATTTTGCATAAAGGTGTGGTTATTCATGGCCAAAGGGGTCATGGTGCAAATTATTGATTCCCAAGATAATTGATCCAATTGATTGATATTATTATTGATTGGTATTGAAATTGAGTCCTATGGTGGGATTTCCTCTAAGCGTAGTCGAAAGGTCCATCGAACCTCCAATGCTTCCCCTTATAAATTAAAGATAAAAAACAAATAAGGTCAGAAGTTCTAACAGAGATGGTAGTAGAGTATGACGGTTTGTCTCCTTAAGCCCCCATCATAAAAGTCCAGTACATGGTTGTCTCCTTAAGAGCCCATCATAACATTTTGAGATAGGCAGAAGAGTAGCATGGTTATGTCTCCTCAAGAGGTCACCACAAAAGTTTCCCCTTGGAAAATAGAGGGTACCCAGAGATTGTAGTGGGGTAAGAGAGAAAATAATTCACAGATTGGGTAAGAGAAATTGGTGAAAGGTTAGATTTTCAGATTCAATGATACAAAGTGAAACTAAAATGTGTACCTAAGAACTTAGGATGATTTCCAGAACCATGGAGTTCACCAATGATTGTTTGAAGATGTTCTCGGCGTAGTGACAGTGTGAATGGCATAGGTTTTGCGCTTGCACAGCTTATGTAAATCACAGGTGAATTGTGATGTTTGTGAGGGTTTTGGAGTCTGCATACTCCAAATGAAGTTGTTGAAGGAGTTTGCGTACTCCGAATGAAGTAGTTGAAGGAGTTTGCATACTCCGAAGTGTGAGAGTAGGGAAATCATCGAACTTCACAAGTGTGTGGCACTTTGTGCTAAAAAATTGTCCACGTGGTTGTTGGTATACAGACCCTGCATGGTCTAAGACTCCGGAGTACATTGAAAAGTGTATGAGACACTTGGTTTTGTTGTAATATGTCTGGTTTAATAGGTCAATCAGACGTGGTTGAAAAATTTGAGAGTGCGTATTAAAGTGAGCTAAAGGTTTTCGGCCGAGATCTGGCGAGTTCTATGCGCACCAGGACAAACCCACTGATCAATTGAGAGTAAAATTTGCAGGTCACTGAGAAAGAAAGAGTAGCTGTTAGAGCAAAAGGCCATCAGTGAAAAATCTGTAAGGTTTCTGAAGCGACTGTCTTACCCTACCTGTAGTAAACAGACAAATTGGGTTTTGATTTTGTTTAGTGCTCGCAACAATTTTGTATTAGTTTTGCGTGAGTTTGAGTTTAGGAGGACAAGCTGAAAGACTTTGTCAGCCACAATACGTGTGAGAGTAATGTCATTGGAGCCACTCTGCTATAGGTTGGTTGGTGAGAAGGGTCGCGCACGGATTGGTGGACAACCGTGAAGCGCCATTGGTTGAGAAAGTCGGCGAAAAGAATTTTGGGATTGAAAGTCACTTCCTGATTTGATTTAAAGTATCTTCAAAATCACAAAGATTAAATTTTTCAAAGCTTTAAAGAGTGCCCTAAGGGGAGATACATATATTTCAACAAGTATAGGAGAAATTACACTGCCAGAAGGTACACCCGCCTACATTGTATTCAAAGAGAAGGGTGCTGCGCAATGTCTTTGGCTGAAACAGTGGTGCAAAGTGACAGAGAAAGATGGGAGCTTGATGTTTCCTGCCCATGGAATATTTAATTTGAGGAGGTTAGAGAATTTTGAAAGGGTACTGTATGATTTAAAACCTCTCCTAAGACCAGCACAGTTCGAGGGATTAGCTATTTTGGAACTAGTAGCCAGACAGCAATAGAAATTTGAGAGGAGAATGAGAAAAGCTGAGAAAACACTAGAAGAGGCTAGATTGGAGAGTGATCAGAAATTTCGAGAACTAAGACTTTACAGGGAATTAAGTTGTTTCCTGTAATTACACATGAGAATGAGAATGAAGCTAGAAGGAGCACTAGAAAGAGGGATTTGTATCCTTCTGATGACAAAGAGCAGAAATCCACAAGCTCTAGGAAGTCTTTGACATACGATGAAGAGTCAGATGATGATGAATTCATCTTGCAGTTATTGAGAAATCGTCCCCCACCATATGCAGCACATGAGAGAAGTTCAAGCACCAGTGTAGATCCTACAGCCCGATATCAGTTGAACCAACCCAGAGCCAGATACAGGTTAGCCATAATTCTCCAGTTACTTCAGCAGTGAAGAGGCCTATGCGGCAAATGGATATTCCAAGGATTAACCCTGATGTACCTATTGTAGATGCTGCAACATTTGATAGTGCCTACAGAACAAGTTTACCAGAAGCCAACATTGGTCCAGGTAGAGTCCACTCCAAATCTGATGTCACCGATGCAGTCACAGACAATTCCGAGATACACCCCCATAGCAGGATCACAGACAGAAATGTTCACCTTGACAAATCAGAATACAGGAATAGTGCACGCACGAGAGACACATTTTAGACCAATCCCAGATGCAGTGTCAGTACCAGTTACCATAGGTCCGGTCATACCGTTGTTTTCCCAGGGAAATAATGAGAGCAGTGAGCACAAATCTCTCAGCCCAAGCGTAGAAAGGTAGAGATACAACACGATTGTACAAATGACAACTCCCATGAGACCGACATTTGATGGAACAGTTCTGTTAATTGATTTAAGTCTGTTCAGGACTCCTCTAAATAAAGAGGTGAGATCATACATTGGTCCAAATCCAAGCGTGGTGACACCAGAAATCCCAAATCTCACAGTACAGCAAATGCCAGGTGTGAGTCGCAACATCGTTACCTTACAGGGTTTGACAGCTCAGCAGTTAACTGAATGGTTAGAGAGATTGAGTACACAAGGAGATTCTAGCGGAGGAAGTGCCCTGAATTTGATCCGGCTGATATTAGAGGCGGAAGACCTAATTGAGGGAACCATGGGGTTATACAGGATTGACACGTTCAAGGAGAACGGGTTGTGTTACTCGTGCAGACTGATTACTAACAAAGGAGGAATAGTGCATCAGACATTGGCAGACCTAGCAAATAAATATAACATAGAGGTTGAGAAAACAAAGCACTTGAAGAGGAGTTACAGATTAGATTTTGATTCAAAAGATTTTGAGAATATGAGAATACCAGGAATGAAAATTCACCTAAGAGAATTAATACAGAGCATTCTAACATGGGGGGAATTGGACAAATGGGAAGGCAGATGGGTGAAGAAAAGAGTCAAGAAGAAAAAGGATTCTGCAAATGTTACTGCACATCTGCAGCAGGTTGAGGACCCAGTGAAAATTCTACCAATGAGAGAGATTCCAGGAGGAAATTTTGTCCATGTTCCTTGGAGCAGAAGTGACATTCTGTTGTTTACAAATGATTATTCGAGGTTGAGAGAGAAGCCAGTAGAATGGTACCAACAGACATAGGGGTTAGTGAAACTCACAAATTGCCCATGGGAGGATTTGAACACCCTTTTAGAGATATTAGTTTCAGCAGACTTTTGGATTGAATGCAAGAGGAGCGTAGTTTGGCCGTCAAGAGAACTTCAGAGAGATCCAGCAACGGGCACCGTTCCCTGACATAATGAAATATTATTATAAGGTGATTGATTTTTTTAAAACGAGAAATTCACCCAAGAACATTGACTGGCAGAGAATAGATAGGACATCCCTGAAAGCGAAAGAGTCAATACATGCATAGTATGAGAGATTGTTGCAAGCATTCAAACATTACAGCAGTACAGAAACAATTGAGCCGAAAGACATGATCCATTTTTTGTTCAGATTTGTTGAAGGATTGAGACCTAAAATTAGCCATATGATTAAGAATCATTTGATTTGCTGGCAAGCAACACTGATTGGTGAGGTATTGCAGTATGTAAAGTACTGTAGTGATAAGATTGAGTTGAAGCAGAGAAAGTTGAAAGAAAAGACAATGTTGATGCAGATTAAAGCGTCACAAACGAATGCAGGGAAATTTTCCACAGAAACAGCCGCAGGGAAATGTGGTGTTTCAGAATCAAGCAAGAGGTAGAGGTCGTGGAGGAATTGGGAATGGAAATCGTAGTCCTGATTTGAATACTGTAGTGGTTCAGAAGGCTGTGCAGGGAATTAAGAGATTGTTCTCATGTCACGCTTGTGGATGGCTTGGACATTGGAAGCAGGAGTGTCCGATCTTAGTACAGGAAGGTGTTGTTCAGCAAAAAAGTGACATCAATTCTTTTCAAAACATGAGAGGACCGAGAATGAGAGGTCATAATCCAAATTTTCAAAACAATGTGAATCCGATGCAAGGTTCTAGGTTTGCAGATGCCCCAGTCACAGTCAATGAAATTGCAAGTTCAAATGGTACCTACACAGCAAATTCAAATACCTCAAGCCCCAGTGGAGCAGCAGCATGTGATGCTTCCTCAGCAGGTCACAGGTCAAAGGTTTACTCAGAGTAATAACACAGTACACCAATTCCCGTTACACAGAGAGGATGGAATAAATGATGATTGTGTGAGTGAGAGTTTGGATGAAGAGGAATGTGTGTTAGAAGCTTCCCTAGAAGTAGATCAGAAAGGTCCATATGTAAAGGGAAAAGTAATGGGTTACAAATTTTCATTTTTGGTTGACACAGGCATTACATGATCTACAGTGAGAATTGCAGAAGTTCCAAACCTGCCCCTTTCAGGAAACACAGTCCAGATTGTAGGCGTAGGGAATAAGTATTTGATCAACCCAATTACAGAACCAGTTCAGGTTAAAATAGGCAATTTTAAAGGATTATACAAATTAGTAGTTTGTGACTCGAGCCCAGTATCCTTACTAGGAAGGGACTTGTTTAAAACAAGATGCTCAATTACTGTCTCAAGTGATGGAACTGAAATAAGTACAAACAGTGATGATGAAGATGACCATACCCCAGAAACAGATTGTGACACAATAAATGAGGTCTAATAAAAGGAGTTAAGCCAGTTAAGGTCCCAGTCAAGCCAAACGCGATTTTTCCCCAGATTCCTCAGCATCACATGACACAGGACACAGTTGAAGGGATTGCACCTATAACTGCAGAATTCGTGAACCAAGGAGTTTTGAAAGTAGTGTAGGGCAGTCCATGTAATTCACTGATAATGGGATTGCGAAAGCCCTGTGGGAAATTTCAAATTGTTCAGGATTTGAGAAGAGTGAATGACATTGTAATTAAATGATGCCCAGTAGTGCCAAATCCAGCAGTGATTTTGTTTCAGATCCCATGTGATGCTGAATGGTTCACCAAGCTAGACCTGTCACAAGCATTCTTTTCCGTACCTCTTCATGAGGATAGTCAAATTCTCTTATGTTTCAAATTTTTGGATTGAATTTACTGTTGGTGTAGAATTCCTCAAGGGTTTTCAGAGTCACCTTCTATGTTCAACCAGTTCTTGAAAAATAACTTCGAGTCATTGGAAATTCCTTTTCAATCGACATTGGTACAGTACATTGATGATTTGTGCATTGCATCCAAAAAAGAAGAAGAAGGCAAATATGATACTATTGCCTTACTGAATCATTTAGGGAAGAATGGCCGTAAAGTGTCCCCAGCGAAATGATAGTACTGCCAGAAAGAAGTGAAATATTTGGGTCACCTAATTGAGAAAGAAATTAGGAAAATATCCAGAGAAAGGGTCACAGTCATATTGCAGATGAATCCACCAGCCACACAGAGAGATGTCAGGATGTTTTTGGGAATGGTAAGCTATTGTCGTCAATGGATTCCCAACTTTTCAGTCATTTCGAAGCCATTGCAGAAACTGACTCACAAAGGAGTTACTGATCCCTTAGTGTTAGATCAAGCCTGTATGAAAGCATTTTCTGAGTTGGAAGAAAGGCTGTGCAAATCCCCGGCTTTGGGAATGTCTGATTACACAAAACCCTTCACGTTGTTTTGTCATGAGCGTGATGCATGTTCTTTGTCTCTCTTGACTCAAGTCCAGGGTGGTGTAAACCGCCCAGTAGCATATTTTTCAGCTACTTTGGACCCAGTTGCAGCAGCTTTGCCAGGCTGTCTGCGTTCAGTTGCAGCGGTTAGACTGAGCCTCACACAGAGTGAGAGCATTGTGATGGGACACCCCCTGACAATTATGGTCCCTCACTCCATTGAAGTTTTACTTACATGAACCAAAACACAATACCTTACAGGTGCCAGGCTGACTCGTTACGAAACGAGCATCCTTGGGTCCCCAAATGTGTCATTGAAAAGGTGTACAGTGCTTAACCCAGCAACCTTACTCCCAAAAGAGAATGTTGAAATTGACAAATTGGAAGATGTTGAACATGATTATTTCGAGGTGACTGATCTGTGCACAAAACCAAGACCTGATATTAGAGATACATGATTGGAGGAAAATGACCAAATTATTTTTGTCGATGGTTCCTGTTTAAGAGACAGCACGGGAACTCTGAAAGCAGGATATGTCATATGCACAATTTCCGGGATACTTGAAGTGTACTGGCTTCGAGAAGTATATTCTGCGCAGGTAGCGGAACTGGTAGACCTTACTAGAGCATGCCATGTTTCTGCACAGCTTAAAGTTACCATCTGTACGGACAGCCAGTAGGGATTTGGGATTGTGCATGATTTTGACCACTTGTGATCACAGAGAGGTTTCCTGACCTTTTATGGTTCACCAGTCAGAACTGGTGAAAGAATTCATGAATTGTTGCAAGCTATTCAAATGCCTGAGAAGATTGCTGTGGTGAAATGAAGTGCATACCTAAAATCACAAGATTTGGTGTCAATGGGAAATGGATATGCGGATCAAGTCACAAGGTTTTCGCATTGAACTGTAGATTGTTCAAAGATGAATGGGAATTGCTATCTGATGACAATGAGAAGTTCCCAAGTTATGCGTTACATGTTATAGATACCTTAGAAGAATTTAAAACAATGCAGGATAATGTTGAAAGGGAGCAGAAAAGGTCATTGGCCAAATTGAAATGTGTCCAGCTGAAGATAAACTGTGGGTTTCAGAAGAAGGTCAGCTACTGTTGCCGAATAGTTTGCTGACCCAAATGGGTAGATATTATCATGATCAAGCACATGTTGAGAGGGATACTATGATTTGAGTGTTTAAACAAAATTGGGACAACCCAAAGTTTAGACAGGTTGCCGAAGCAGTTTGCCATTGTTGTGTCATTTGTCAACAAATGAACGTGGGAAAAGGGACAGTGGTCAATTTGAGCCACATTGGAAGGGCAGGAGGTCCATTCAGCAGAATGCATATGGATTTTATTGAGATGCCTGTGTGTGGAGGATTGAGATATGTGTTGGTGATTGTCTGCATCTCCCATTGGATTGAAGCTTACCCTACACAAAGAAATGATAGCCTCACAGTAGCGAAATTGCTACTTAGGGAACTGATACCACAGTTTGGGTTTCTGTTCTCTTTAGAATCAGATAGAGGAAGTCACTACAACAACAAAGTAATTAAATTACTATGTTCACCTTTAAACATTGAGCAGAAGCTGCATTGCAGCTACCACTCTCAAGAATCAGGACTTGTGAAACAGATGAATGGTACTTTGAAATCAAGAATGGCGAAAATGTGTGCGTCCACCAATCTGAAATGGCCCAACGCACTACAGTTAGTTCTGATGGCAATGAGAAACACACCCGACAGGAAGACAGGACTATCACCGCATGAGATCCTCATGGGCAGAGCAATGCAAATGCTCTTGTAAACATAACAGATGATATGGTGTTGGACTACTGCAAAGGTCTGGCTGATGTGGTTCACTCTTTCTTTCATCAGGTGGAAGCTACTACTGTGCAACCGTCTCAAGATCAAGGACACAACCTGAGAGCAGGTGACTGGGTTGTGATCGGAAAGCTTGTGAGGAAGATGTGTTTGGAGCCTCGGTGGAAGTTCCACTACCACAGCAGTGAAGTGCGCTGGAGTTCCAAACTGGATCCACGCAAGCCATACGAGGAAAGCTTATTGCCTGTTGGACAATGAAGAGGAGTTGTTGAGAGTACCAACAACGTCCAGACAAACTCCAGAACTGGAGAAAGCAGAAGGAGAAACTGAGACTGAATCTGAGCAAGCTGGAAGCGGTTCAGCAACTCCCGTGAGAGACGAAGGCAAAGACCCACAGGAAAGTGAAAGCGAACCAACCTCAACTGAGGCAGCAGGATAGTCTAGTCAGAGGAGGGCTCTCCCAGAAGCAGATGGTCTTGAGAGACAGACAGAGCTAACAACAGACCCCGAGGGGGAAGGAGTTGAGGCAGATCAAAGCCTAGGTGGTCTGACTTCTCCTGAACTAGTTGCAGGTCCTTCAAGAGAAAATCCTGCAGAGCAAGGAGAAATTACAAGTCCAACACCGAAAAGAGCATTGACAAAAGGTCCACTGAAAGGAGATAAGTGGCCGAAGTCACAAGCAAAAGAAGCAATTACAGTGACAACAACTGAGGAGGAAGTAGACACAACAAGGAAAGAAGATTTAAGTGATGGAAAATTAAATGGAGATTAAAGGTTGAAAAGAAAGAGAATTGCAAGTCGAAGGTACGCTGGTGCTAAATGGGCGTATGCAACAACAAGTGACAGGCAGAGAGAATTTTTGTCTTTTTGTTTTGATCGAGACATTTCAGGTCAATATTTGGGCACTTGAAGGAAACAAATGAACTGAACTGTTGAGAACTATAAACTGAGAGAGTGCAAGAAATTAGACTATTAAAAGCAACCGGAAAAGACTTTTGATAACCTGATTTTGACAAGCTACTAAATCTGATTTTGACAAATTACCGATTTTGACAAGGGATCCTGGAAGAAAGACTGAAAGCTCTAAATAATAGCTGGAGAATTTGAAGATTTGTTTTTGATTTTGCTGCATAGTTATAAATGTTCTCTTCTACTTTCTGATTCTTTACAGATCATGAGGAACCTTATCCAGCAAAGTAGGAAGAATAGGTGCTGTAAATACATGAGGATTGGTTTGGCGATTGTATGCATGATATTGTGCGTGGTATTGATTGTGGGTATGACTGTTCTTGATAAGAGTAAAGCTTAGCTTTAGAGACAACTACTGCACTCACAGGAGTAGAGAAGTTTAGGTTAGATGAGAAATATCTGCATGTAGATAATGCCCAAGGAGAACTTTCTTCTAACGTTTTCTATTGCTTACTGAGTGAGCATGCTGAGATGATGGATGCAAGAGATTGTTATGCTTGCACGCAGATTCCTTCATCAGTTGAGGAAGGAGTTGCTTATCATAGTTTGCCCCTCACTTATAGGATAAGTTGAAGTCTGTTACTAACAAGATTCTATAACCCGGAGTACATTCAGTATTTCTATTCTAATTATGATGTTGTATTTTTGTTTGTCCCTATTATAAAATACCTGAGTAGAGTAGCTAAAGAGAACACTATAGAATTAGTGAGAGGATTATTTGAGCCTACATTGACATTTGGTGCATCTACTGTGCATAAAAATAACCTGACATGCTTGCTTACATCCATAGAAAAGAGCATCTTAGATCAGACATATGATTGAAGGAAGGCATTAAAGAAGAAATTAGAAAAGGGCTTAGAGAAAAGGACATTTAGAAATTATTATGCATTTAGTGACATCAAGACACAAGAAAGGTTAACTTTAGATGCCCAACACGTAGGAAGGCTGTGTGTATATAGGCCTAAATCTAGAACTGATACATTGTTTGTGGAACCGAGTAAATGTAGACGTGTTTTTGTTTCAGAGTAAATGGACGTTCATGTTGAATGGACAGGATCCAGAAATTCCTGGAGTTTATTACATCTGTGGACCAAATGCATATTACTGTCTTCCTACAGGATGGTATGGCACATATTACTTAGGGATAGTTTTCCCAAAGATATTTCAACTTGAGAACTTGAAAATGTTACCGAAAATGACTGAATTACATCACGTTAGACAAAAGAGAGAGTCTCTTTCCAGTATAGTTGGAGATATGTTTGGAGCAATAATTCCTTCAGTAGGAGTTATCCTAAATTCTATAAAGGTTCGAAAATTGTCTACTATTGTGGATAACGTGCTGAAATTTTTTTCAGGAGCCATGATCCTAATGGATACAGAAATGGCTGCGGGAAGATCTGTGACTCTTCAGAACCACCTTGCGTTAGACATTCTTTTAGCAAAGGATGGTGGAGTTTGCAAAATATTGAACTCAAAACATTGTTGTTCGTATATCCCTGATAATAGCAAAGAAATTAGAAGCTTGATTAGTAATCTGACTAAAGATAGTGCTGATTTGAAAGAGTTGAAAGAACCAGGAGTTTGGGAAAAAGTTGTCAAAGGATTTGCTTCCGTGGGAAATTGGCATGGCAACCTAGGGAAAGAGATAATATTGAAAATAATACATGGGATATTGATCACTGTGATTTGCATAATTGGAGCATGGGGAATATGTAAATTGTATCATGTGATTATTGAAAAAAATGAAAAATGATCAGAGGAGGGAAGAAATTAAAATAGAAAAATTGTTCAGGGAAAAATGGAAAAGGGAATTAAGAAATAGAAGGGATAGGGAGGATAAACTTTAGTGGAGCAAACATTTGTGTGGGAAGATATGTGTGATGACATATTTAGTCATCAAATGAGGGATTGTTAACACTGAATTTTTACTAATAGATATCCATGTATTCTGAATTATGAATCTGCATAGAAAATGAATTAATATAGAAAAATAATGCACAACTTGAAAATATGCCTAGTTGAGTGGCCGCCAATAATCACGAATTGTCCTTATTAACTGCTTATTAAAATGAAATGTTGTGCTCATGTTTAGATTAATGTAGCAGTATGTTATATTAATGATTGCGTATTATGTATTTGCTTTATTAATCTTAGGCCTTAAGTTAGTGAGGTCTTGGTCCTAATTGCACAGCCTCATGTTAAGTAGCACTGTTTAAATGATTCACACAAAATGGCTGCGTAGCGATATGAATATTTGTATTATTCCACTTTGTTGACCAAACACTAGTAAATGCTTTCTTTCCCATGAGAAATGCTTGCTAGAATATGCTGTATTAGCTATAGATACAATGTAGAGTTTGGAGTGTGTGAAAGCGATGTTCCCAGGAGCTAACAATGGATGCACTGATTGGAGGACAGAGAGATACAAAATTGTTACCTGACTAGTGCAACGATAGGAACAGGAGAAGAGGAGTCAATCATCAACTTGTGAAAGATAGTTTAGTTGTATCTTAGATTTTAAGTTCTACTTTCATTGGACGATTCTTTGACCAATGGCAACGTGGAAAGTGTTCTGGATGATTTTAACTTAGCCCGATTGCACTGACAAGAAAAGGGCTTTTTCCCACTTTGACATCCTCCGAGAGGAGTTTGTTTATTCTTGAGGAGCTGAACAGTTCCTGAGAACTTTAATTCTATCTTTAACTTTATTGCTCAAACTTTGGTGCTGGATGCTGATCCTTAGACTATGCTTCACAAATGTTTCGGATAGCTTAGAGTCCCCCCCCGTTCTGAACCATTCCCTTTCATGGTCCGATCTGATGCTGACCCAACGGATGTCCAATTGACGAAGACAGTCGCAGCTTGCTGATGCATACTAAGGCCAGGTATAATGAAATGTTATTGTTGATGTAATTTGTCTTTTGTTTCTAGGTACCAACCTCTAATTTGATAGAGCAATAGCTAGAAGTTTTTCCACATTTGACATGTTGCACTTTGCATTTCTCCACCTGGCTGGATTGAACAGATGGGAGGAGAAAGTGCACAGGGTCAACTCCCTGTGGGAGCGCCGCAGCAGGGCCCTCACACCAATCACAGCACTGCTGTCATGCTGATGACCCTGTGTGAGCGCTGCAGCAGGGTGCTAACACGAATCACGGCACTGCTGTCATGCTGATGACAGCAGCGTGCTGATTGGAGGGGAGTCTGGAAGCCTGTGTGCTTCCGGGAAGAGGACGGAGGAAACAAACCTGCCTCTGTAGTAAAGTGGGTTGTTTTTTTCTTTCATTTTTTTATGAATTCCCATCCTCCCCTCCCACCCTCCAGCCCCCCCTGCCTGTTCAATATCAGCCGCCAACGTACATTATATCGTAGGGCACTCGTATTAAGGCAGATAGGATATCCACCACAAGTGTGATGGAGTATCTGTTTGCCAAACCCTAAATCAGGCCCTATGTTTCCTTGGTGCCAGAGGTGAGGTTCTGTTCCATGGCTTACCTCTAATAACTACTGCTCTAGTAGATGTTTGTAATCTAGAGACAGACAAGCTTAGCAGATTTGCCATGATCCTTACAAATGGCCTCTATGCTTCATGCTACATCGCTATATATGGTGGATGCCTTTGTCTTGCTGGACAGTACTAATTACAAAATAACTCAGTTTCCAATGATCATCAAATTCTTTCATAATCATTAACCAATATTTGAGGAGTTCACATTACAACATTACTCTAATGGGTCCCATGTGCACTTGCACCCGCGTGTGACCCAACATGGTTTGATTCTTAAATATACTTTATGTGTCAGTGGGAGAGTCTCTCCTTCTGCCTCTCTTGGTTGACATTCCCTGAGATCTTACGGGTTTAAAGAGTTCAGTATTCTTCAAATTTGCTGAAAGTGGCACCTCAATTCCCGAGGTTCTCTCCTATTGTCATTTTTTGTTCTTTCAGAGGACAATCGGAAGATCATTCAGGAAGAAACCAACAACCCTCAAATTGTGTCTCACACCGACAAACCGGTTAACCCCTTTACAGTTCCTACTAGTGGGGCCCTTTTAAGTATGGTTTTGTCTGCCAGTTCTGGGATTCTATTCGACTCCTGTTGTGCCTACATTTCAGCCATTAGCACTCAAAGAATGCTCCCAATTCCAGAATTCAGACAGTGTGTCAAGACACCTCATACATTTTAGGATTTGAAAATTGTATTGACAGTTTTGGCTTAAGCACTTGGAGCCAAGGGCACCAGAAGCAAACGGGTAGTGCAGAAGATGGTCTATTGGATGCCAACTTCAAAACTTGTCAGCTGAGGAACTCTCTATGTTTTTTAATCCACACCATTTTTCACTGTTGGAAGTTCAGAATCATCCTTTTTACCAACAATATGTTCAGATTTTCACACTTATAAAATGTATGATTTTATCTTTCTAGCTAAACCATCTTGATTGACAAAAAGAAGCCTATTTAGGTTGTGTGGCTTGGTTGTGTCCTAAGACCAATTTTCCTTAAGTTTCAATATTTACGATTTTTCCTTTTTTTCTCTATTAATTTGTTTGAAACTCTTGACTCTTCTTACCGTGGCTATATGAAGACCTTTAAATGTATTTAGGCCAGTCTAAAGGTGGTTTTATGTGGATTGTATATCACATAAAGAAGCTCAGAAGTATAAAAAGAGCCTTTGGGGATTCAGTTGACTGCCAAGTAGTAACCTGCGTTCCCGAATCCATCCTCATTCGGGATACACCCTACGGGATGCTCATGCCATCCATAAGAAATATTGTTGATAGGAGCTCTATTGGCTCTGGCCTGTGCATTTTGTAAAGACTGTGTTTAGGTTTGATCTCCAAAGGTGATGATTGCTTTGTTCAGATTATGGTGAAGAATATTTTATGCTGAACCATGTATGCAAATCATCAATCTCCACTGCCCCCTGAAGACTTCATACTTTAAGAACTAAACAGCCATATTTTGGAAAGAAGCTTAAATTTGGTAAATATCGCAATTACTTTTAGCCCTTCAAATCCTCTTCTCTCCGACCACTTGCCCATCATCCTCGCTGCTGTGATTTGGTGGAGGAGGTTGTGGAGTCCATATCCTGGGCCTTGTTCTGGAAGCTGGAGCGTGCCATGTTTGAAATTGGAATTGGACATCCCAGATATATGAAGGAGGAAGAGTCTGTAGTACAGAGTGCAAAAGTTACAATGGTGATTACTTTGTTTTGCTTGACCAACCATTGCAGTCTCCTTTATTAGTGGCTTGCCTTTAACTATGAAAATTGTAAGGTCTGTATTGTGGTATATTTTTGGTAAACACAAAGGGGCGTTCCATTGTTGACGTCACAAGGCCTGGCACTAATGTGTCACTCACAGGAGCTGATTCCTGCTCGAGCTTTGGTGGGGATGGGTTTCTGGTTGTTTTTTGTTAGTTTAACTGGCTGTGTTCTGACACACAGAAGGGAGGGCCCGCCTCTGCGAGCCACCTGCCCTTCCGTGACACTCCGTGCCCTCTACTGAGAACCCCGTTATCAGCTGCCATGCTTGCTCGTAAAGTTAAAAGTCCACATTGACACTCGGCAGGTTAAAGTGTAATCGTGACTCCCTTCCCGCGCCGCTCATCAGCCCGCTGAAGGCAGCGCACAGAAGTGGTGAGACGAAGCCCATCTCGAGGGAGCAAACATGGACCTTCTGGAGTCTGACAAGAGGTACCGGAAGAAGACTCTGGCAACCGTAAGATTGTTTATTTCCCTCTTACGTTCTCCCGAGAACCCAAAAGGTCCCGTGTCTGCTCATAGTGTGATCTGAAAGATCGCATTTATGGCGCTGAACTATTGAATAAATAAAAAATAATATCTACAAAGAGTTGCCAGTCGCGACCTGTAGGCCATGGTAAAATTAGAGCGGCAACGAACAGCATGCAGTTAAAAAAATCTATCTTTTAACTAATTAGAGTATTTTTGAACTAAGATGTAGGCTCAATGACGTCATTTAGGAGGGGGTCTCAAGGACTCGCAGCTGGAACTGCTTTGCGACCCCTGGTCTCAGAGGTGGCAAAGTCAGGGCCAGATACACAAGGGCAGACCCACTTGCCTTGTGTGTGTGTGTGTGTGTGTGTGTGGCGAATTTACGTTCATGTGTAAGCTCCTACACCAATGATGAAAATTCTGTATAGATTGCCACCAGTCAATTTCAACTCTCTGACAACAATCAAAAGACACGTCTGAAGCTAAAACCGCTCATGTACAATGTATCGGTCAATGTCTGGGTGAGTGCCTTGTCACTGCTCGTTTTAAAATGATGATTTGGCATCGCAGACTAAATTGGCTCTGCACCAGCACCAGAGGCCTTCCATGAGCTTAGTCAATTAGTAAAAAGAAAATATATAGTCTTTTTTTTTTATTTATTTATTTTTACTGGCGAGCTCTCTTCTGATTTAAAATGTGGAGTTAATAAAAGATAAGAGGATAACACGAAAACCTGTAAAGTAATTTAGTTCATTTGGTATCCTTGTTTCGTCAGCTGAAAGTGAACTGGTGTTGTAGCCACATAGGGGTTCACCTGAAGGTGCAGAAGGGGGTTTCAGGAGGAGGTTCAAAACAGTGATACTGTACAGAGGCAAACTAGATGGTCACCTGGGGTAAGCAAGCCATCCACATTTGAGGAAAAAAAGTCAAATTTTTGGAATTTGTTTAGAAATTTTAAGTAGGAGGTAATTTAGGCTCCTTTGTGCTGTAATGTAAAACTGTCATTAGGCCAGTGGACCCAAATTTCCACTCACTGCTACCAGATGAGGACGGGTTACCAGTGGGACCAGATTACTGCAGGCTCTTAGCCTTGTATTTCTGCCAAAATATGTCAAATGCCTTATTTGCCTTTACATGTCATGACCCTGCTGGTGTTAATATCTTTCCTAAACACGAGGATTGAGGTCTATGTAAGATTAACTTTTCTAAAACCTCGAATGAACAGAACGGATCAGGTAAGGAAAGGGTGAAAATTGCCACGCCACTCGGTGATAGCATATTAGACAATTACTCATGAATTGTATATCTTTTGTTCTTTTAACTGTTGTTTTTAATTAGCACTTGGCATCTTTGACTTGTTACATTTCTAGGACGGAAGCTTTTTTTAATAGGTAAATCAAGTTATCTCTTTGCTGGCTTGCAGTCACTCCTTTTGTGGCCACCATATTGAAGGTTGTCTAACCCCTTTAGATGCATCAGGATCTTTCTTGTTGTTTTCTGCTTTCCCTCCACATTTTAGCTTGATTACTTTAGTTGAGCAGATGCGCAGGCATACCAAGGGCAAGCCGTTTGCGCCAGACCGCACACCAGACGAGCATGGAGCATTGAAAGCTGCCCATTTGATCAGCTGCTCCAATGTCTTACACTGGATTTACTATGATATATTTTCTAGCGGTTTTTTTTTATACGGGGTAGCAAAATCAATTAGATTCTAACCATAATATTATATGTGAATATTATTAAGGCTATGTTTTGCCATCTATATGTAGGTTTATTTGAGTCATTTGCATGTTAAAAGATGGCCGCACTATTAGTTTGCAGCAGTATGAAATGGAAACAAATGATGGGTTTCTTTTTTAATTATGTATATAAGATGCCGTTTTTTTGGCTAAGTTTGTCCAGTAGAAGGCGTTTGCCGAAACGCGTTGACATTTTGTGCAGGAAACTGTGACATTATTATATGGAATAAAACTGAAGAAATTCAATTTTGAACTTTGGACTTTGCTTTGTCCTCACGATTTGGAGACGATCGAGGGATTAGTGCAGCCGTCTGGTGGAGACTGTTCCATCTGTTGTGGATTATTTATGGATTTACTATGAGTGTGTATACCCTTCGAGCTTTAAAACCTCTGTACAGATCGATAAGCGCAAAGTCACTCGAACCCATTCCTCTGACAGTCACAGTCAGCAAATTCTCTAAGATCTCTTTTTTATCACTGAAACATTGTGCATAAGCACTTCCACTCCAGGTGTTGTGAAGGTGATCCCTTTGGATATACCATTTTGTGTATTGACTGCAAGGCTGAACGGGGTGATGGTCTAGTGGTAATTTGACACACTGGGTTCCCTGTGACCATCATCTCCCCACCCTAGTATAAGATTGCCAAACTGTTACTGGTTCAGATTAATCTCACTTTGTCCTCTTTGATTCTCTTTTGTTTAGTTTTTCTCCCACCTGGTGCGTTTGCAAAATTCAGAAGTGATATAGGAAATATTTCAAGTCTTTTTATGCTGACCTTGTCTTTTTTTGTCTGATTGAGAGGTTTATACATGGATAGAGGACCTAAAAAGCTCTGAATCATCTAGCTTCCTAGTAGTTGGTCTATCTTTGAATTTACATCAACTATTTTATAACGCTACACATTCAGTAGGACATATTCTTCATTACATATATACTATTAATTCCATGATTAAGGTAATAGATCTGCATTGGTGAGATCTCTCTTTAAAATCTTACAAGCTGACTCCCCAAGACGGCACAAATCATGCCAAAATTTTAGACAAAAATTTCAACATATCAGCCAATACATTCATTCTGCTCTTGTGTCTCAGCCAGAGTTCTGCTTTGAAGTTTCAGAAGCGTATCCTCAAAACCATGGATCACTCAGTCCCACCCTTTACGTTAGCATCCACAGACCCCTTGATACTTTGAAGATTTGAAAAACTAGACGCTCACTGGTAAGTAAGCTGAAAGCAAATGGCAAAACTCCTTTAGTGCTTGTGACAAAATTAAGTACAAAAAGATAAGCAGCTACTGTAATCATACAATCAATGGTTTTCAGACCATGTTCAGAAAGCACCCAACTCTGTGAAGGAAACATTCACTATTGTTTCTGAACTTTCCAAACCAGTTTCTGCTTCCCCCAGATCATCCCATTGGATGGCCCCTGCGATAATCTTGCTGAAAGTTTCTGCACTAAAATGAACTATACTTGTGCTTCCTTTTTCAGTCGTGGTGTCAGAACAATGGATGTAGTGCGCTGGGAAGCAAAACTGTCTAAGGCGGACTCAGTGGTAACATTAACGATCTTCGACCAGGTGTTGGTCTTTTTCAAACTATTATCTATTACTTCTTGCACTCCGTTGACACGCTGAAAAATGTCTGACACTCCTAGCACATTATAGTGGTGAACCTCTGACTGCTAACTGTAATTTGCCTTTATTATCTGGCATTTTTCTTCCATCAGTCGTAGATGGCAAGAAGACAACTGCAGCTCAAATTCTGAAGACACCTTTGGCCAACTCAGTGTTGTTATCAATTATCGATCTATTTTCCTCCTTTCATTGGTAGCTTAGGTGACAGAATTGTAGGCCAATTCTCAACCATTATCTTCTCTTGAAATTCAATGTTTTGAACTCACAGAAAGTAGGTTTATGGTAAGATCACGGTACTGAATCAGGTCCAATCACTGTTCCTGATGATTAGCACTTTACTTTAGATGCAGGCGATTCAGCAATCCTGATTTTACTTGACTTATTAGAGGCCTTTGATACTGTCTCTCACCACATTATCCTACAGAGATTGTGTGGGATGCAAGTGGGAATCAGAAGCCATTCATGGCTCTCTTCGCTCCTAATACAGAGAGAGCATGCAAGCAGAGAGCCAGGAGTTCAGGATTTCTTAGGTTTGTTCAGCTTTTCGACCTTTAATTAAGTAACACAGTTGTTCTTTTTTTATATACTTAGGTTGATGATCACACACAATCGATAATAAACATACACCTGCAAGCACATAATGTTCCTTTAAAAACCTTCTTGGATTATGTTGTTCATCTAAAGCTGAACTCGGGGAAGACCGAGATTTTACTGCATATGGTCATATTCCTAGAGGCCTCTCTCTTTAGGAACTCCAATCCCCTTCAGTAGGACAGGCCGGTGTTATAGGTATAATCTTTGACAATAAGGTGTAGTTCTCATCTCAGAACGTAAAGCTTTCTGCTTCATGTTTTGACACTCAGAACTCTGCACAAAATTCTACCACTTCTTTCTATTCTTTGTTACAAAACTTTTGTTCTGGCGCTCATTTCAATTAAGTTGGATCACGGAAATAAAAACGATCTCGTCCTGCTGAACTACTTGCTGAAACTCTTCCAGGTGCTTCAAAGCATGGCACCCTGCCTTATTTTAGGCCAGCTCGGGTATGGGATTTTCTGTGCTGAGCTGGCACCCTGCATTGGCCTCTTCATCCGCGAGCGGGTTCTTTTCAGATCCCTTGGCATTTGTTGAAAGGCGCTAGCTAATGTTGGCCTGGCGCTCTGTAGTTCTCGTTTAGCAGGCATCTTCCTTTGTTATCCGTGCACTCAGCATCCTCCAAGCATTTGGTGACTGCTGCGTCAAAAGCTCTAGGTGAGTTGGCAGATCTTTCTCTTCCGTGGCAGCAAAAGCTTGAAGTTCCTTACCGCCACGTTACCCACTGGTAGATCCATCTCTAACCATCCAGCTTGCAGGAGAGCCCTGCAGCCGTGACCCTGATTTCATGCTTATTGACGATGCCTGGCTCTGCTCTCTCATGTCCCTTCAGTGCTGGGATACCTCCTACTGCTTGAGCTCTAGGATCAACTTCATCTCACTTTGTCCTGTTTGAGCCCTCATATCAGGTCAATCTCACTTTGTACTTGGTTTCATCCAGTCATTAAGTCATGAATTCATTCATTCATTCATTCATTCTATCTCTCTGGTAGTCACCACGTAAAGGTTTTGCACTTAAACTTTCCTTTTGCTGTGTAATCCTCAACACAATTAATTCAAATATGAAACTGTAGCCAATGACAGCAAGGTTCCTTCATTTTTAGCAATGGAACACTATTGTAAATAGGAGAAATGACAGCACCAGTAAATTCCCCTTTTGATGAGAATCACTGCCACTTTTCTACACGAATCAGACACCGGGACCTTATCAGTCTTTTTTAATTTAACCAGATTGTCAGTACACTGGATCGTGTTGTGTCCACAGCACTGCCAAAGCACTGCAGCCTCCCCTCCTATGTCAGTGCCTCCTAATTCGATTCTACAAGTGCTTCTTGTTTTGAGAGGATGGTTTCTATTACCTCAGTGTTAAATTTGAGCAGGTGATTATTTTTGGGGGCATACACTTCTTTGCATCAGGCATTTACTACGAGCAAAAGACACATAAGGGAAAGACAGAAGAAGAGAAAACCTAAAAAGCTCTCAAAAGGAGAACGCAGAGTTCTGCAAGAGTGAGCGGAAGGGGCAGGGAGTGGCTGTAAATAGGTTAAAGAGGCCCGAGACGGCTTCAGGATTACGCTGCCTCGGTATTCCGTGCTCGTACATTTGATTGGAGCAGCCGCATGTTTCAGCTGAGAGCTTTGGGCACCGGTACGTTTTTAGCTACCAATTAACCACTGTACAACCAGCTCAACTGTATTTTTGAAGCATTTGCTTTTAAGCCAGAGTAAAAAATATATCAGTGGCGTGTGCCTGCTCTCCATGCCCCCACCTAATCCAAATGAATGGTGTGTTTTGAAGCCACAGCACTTGTATTTGACTTTTCAACATGAAAGTTACTCGTGGTTTGCATCACCGGCACTACGTCGCTGCTGCCGGCGCTGCATGTCAGTTGTCCTGTGAAGGGGAGCTCCATTCCTAGTCGATGCTCATCACTGCATCGGGTTCGTGAGGTGCAAGACGACTTCGGCATCCCATTTTACATCAGCAGAAACTCTCAGCCAGCTAAGGTTTTGAGAAAGTGAAGACATTTTCATCGGTGTTGTTGAGGGCAGTAATAGATCCGTATATTGCACGGGAATAATACAAACTACAGGTCGCAAACTGCTAAATCCTATTGGAGAAAAAAAAAAGTAAGTGGTCGGAGGAGTCACATATTACACTAGGCACTCGCTGAACTGCTTGCCCAGAGCGCCCATGACTGATGTCGGCATCAGCAGTGATTATTCAGTAGGACTTTGTTAGTGTTTGGCGAAGCAGTGATTCTTAGACATAGTGGGCGGACCCAAAAATGCCAATGTGTAGACATACACCTTCCCAGGTATCCCCTTGTGTCTTTGCGTATTGTTTGTAAAGAGGTACAGCGACGTTACAGCTTTGTTCTAGGAAAGGGGTTACGGTGCCAAACCCCACAACTTCCACGTTAAACTTAAAGCTTGACCCCTGCTTTTTTTAGGGACTGTTTACTTATTGTTTCAAAGCATGGGGAAAACGTACTTATTTATTTATTTGATTGATTGAGTGCTTGCTTGATTTGTAAACTCTGGTTTGTGACACAGAGATACATCTTTCAGTATTAAAAGGGACATTGAAAAGGGAAGTTCAGCAGGCTCAGGGGTGGAGGGTGGTTTAAGTGTACATATGATGCCTACTTCCCAGGAGAGTTCACTGACTAGAGGGAGGGCTAGACCGTAAGCATCTAGCGCGTAGAGAGTCACCCGAAGAGGTTTGTATTCAGATTGGTTTTAAAAGACATCAGATTTGGTTGGTTTCTTATATCTGGGTTTAGCGAATTCCAGAAGCAGGCACAGACATTTCTGATTTTTTCGTAATCCACGTGACTTTCAATACATCTGGTTTAAATATGCTTCTCTTGGTCTGAAGCTGGATGCGTGTGCAGACGTTAAGGTTGTAGGTATTTCATACTTATTCCCTATTGTGTTCTAAATGTTGTGTAGAGTAGTTTGGATGTGAGTCCCACAGTATTAATTGAGAACCTACTATACATTTATAACTGGCAAGCGTTGTTGGGTTATTTCTTATATACTTTCTTTAAGTCCACCCTAAAAGGTTACCCGTAAATAGTCCTTAGACCACATTGAAGATGTAGGCGAAGGCCCATTGAAGATGTTCCCATGCCTGAATCTTTCTGGTATAAATGATCTAAACAGTATTTTTCCTTCCTCTTTGTCCTGGTAATTGTTTTTAACCTTGGCCTGCACCCCACATCAATATAGTTCTTATAGAGGGTTTTTGAGCCAATTTTACTCTTTGTTTATCTGCTTGCTCTCCTTTTCTTCCTTTTTTTGTTTTCCCTACTCACCTGCGGGATAGTGCGGCATCGAAAAAAAGAACTCCGGCAAAGAGCCCCCCGAAAGGGTGGTGCCCGTCAGACATTGCAGCGCCAATCTGACGAGGAGCTGGTCCGATGATGAAGCATGACACCCATCTGGGTGTGTGAGGACTCTTGCTCCTATTGAATAGGACTCCCTAGTACTCACCCTGTCTTCTTCATATTGCTCTTTAGGAACAGTGCATTATATTATTAGTAACTGTTACTGGAGGGTATGCACTGGACCTTTAATTCCTCCGAATCCCTTTATTTTTTTAAGTCCAAACTAAGGCAGCCTGAAGGATCTGCAAAGTCTATGGGCCTTATTTAGAGTTTGGTGGACAGACTCCACCACAAACGTGATAGATATCCAACCTTTTTACTACAAGTGTCTTAGGCTATATTGCTCTTATAATACAGGGGAGGGGTCACCACCATGTTTTTGAGAGAGTATTTTGTCCACCAAATGCTAAAAAAGACCCAAAGTTAATTTTAATTCTTGCATTGATATCGAGAAAGCCTACACCAGGGGCACTTCCAATGTACAATGACTCAGAGCAGTTTCAGCCTGAACATTCTCAGTGCCAGGATACCCTTGCAAGTCATAGTGCACGTTACAAATACACATAACATAATATAATATTGTGTGGCTATCAGGACTTTCTCAGATGGCGCAACAAGAGATAAGCCACCAGAAAAAGGCACACATCATAGAACTTTACAAACCAATTACAATGCTTAAAACAAAGATATCCAAGAGACATGCATGCTAAAGATTTGCAGGGAGAGGCACAGTTAACTTGTACAGAATTACAGGTTTACTAATGTGAAAAAAACACATTTTGAACCAGCATGGTCACTTCGAAGTTCAAACACTCCTCCAGAAAAGCAATACCTTTGTCCGCAGTTCAAAAAGTCTAGCTACTTACTTTAGATACACAGCCAGGGTTTCACTGCTGCACGTTTTGACAAGCACAGCATTACTGTTCACCTCTTTTCCCACCCTATGCCGGCAAAACCTAGACACCCTTCTATTAACTCACCTTGGCTCCTTGAATAACACAGGATCGCCATTAGTCATGTCTATGTTAGTAACAGTTTTATAGCAACAAATAACTCTTGGCACTGTTCTCACTGGCATGAACCTTCTTTCTCACAACCGTAGTGAGTGTCTATATGTTCACTCTTTAATCGACACAGGCCCATATTTATACTTTCTTTGCACCGCATTTGCGTCATTCTTTGACGCAAAAGTGGCACAAACTTACAAAATACAATTATATTTTGTACGTTTGCACCACTTTTGCGTCAAAAAATGATGCAAATGCAGCGCTAAGAAAGTATAAACATGGGCCTCAGTTTTTCAACCACATTGGACATAAAGCGGAACCTGTTTTCCTTCATCTGAATCACTCAAATGAGGTTTAGCTACTGTCAAGCGGGGCATGTTTCATTTTGACCTAAATACCTCAAAAGGGGTTTAGCCATTGCCATTGTCAAGTGGGCATGTTTAGTTAGCACAATACCGTTGACTTGTACTCCTCAACCAAAGACAAGCTACTAGCGCCAGCCTGCAACAGACAACAGAGCCCGTTGGCTATTATACAATGTTGCATGAGCAATAGGTTCACAATGACCTAGATACTCCTTTTAACATATAGAATTTGCAAGTCTTTCGCAGATATAATCTCACATGGATACTACTCCTAAGTAAACATGGTTATGAAAGACTGTCGTTTTCTGTGCTGACACCCTGAAACCTAATTCTCAAGCACCTAGAGAAATTGTTTGATACCCAACCCATATTTAAATTCAACTGGGCAAAGTAAAATAGAGCTCAAAGAAACTTATGACAAATTTGTTCAGTACTTTCTTGGACAATGGTAGAGGCAGATGGCTTTCCTCCAACCTCAGCCATTCAACTTGAGAATAAGACACTCTCTACCCTCTCCCACCACTCAACACTCTGGTTATGACCAGAGAACACTAGTGAACCAATAGCATAGTGCACCATAGAGGAGTGCTATTTCCTTCCGTAGTGTGATCCATCTTGTAGTAATGTCCAGAAGTTCCTTGCTACCCTAGTGAGTCCAGCTGCAAAATTGCCTTTCATCATTTAGAATGTAAAGTAATGCTTGAGGGTTCATAAAAAGAAAAAAATAGTTTTCCCAACCCAAAAAAATATGACTGTCAACAGCCCAGACATGCCAGCAACTCCTTGTTTATAGGAATAACCCAAAGTGAGTTCCTAGGAACTCCCCAATTGAGAGAGGACTGTATGCCCTTGCAGCCGCAATGATGCAGCACATATGCTCTGCAAAGCAATGGATTGTAGGGTGCATGTCTGCAGGAGTTCAACTTTTATGAAGTGCTCCTTAAATTACAAAGATTTCACTCAATTTCATGTAAAAACACAAGCAGGACAAATGTTGATATCTGTCCGAAGAACGGTAGAGCTTTGACAATGGATGTGACCAACCCCTGCCGCAGTTCTACTGTATTTATGCCTAAAACGTGCCTAAAATACTCTAGTCTCATTGAAAACACATTTATCTTTCGTTATTGTTGTCCCCTCTATTTCCAAAATCCCAGGCTTTGAGGATAATGTTGCAGAGGTCTTCTCACTCTGGTTGAATATCTAGGTGTTGCCCCAGAAAGCAACAAAACGTTGATGTCTTAACTCCATGAAATACCAACTGCTGAAAAGCAACAGAAAGAATATAATGAGGGCACCTTTTTAAATATGGAAATGGTTGATGAATGCAAAGGATTAGAGTTCCTGCGAGGGAGCAACTGTAACCAATGAAGTAAAGAAACCCATTCAGGTATTTTCATGGGTATACAGTACCTTATTAGTTGATGGTATTGAATGGGCAGTGGATCACAAGAACGAATGCACTGTCTTGCTAGAAAAGAGCTTAATTGGTGGTACTAAGTGGTCAACAGTTGAGTCTTTCAAGCTACAATTAAGATATGCAGAGTGAGAATTCACAAACCATTGATACATAGAGCAATTTTAGAAATCACATGTGTGAACATTACATAGAGTAGTGTAAACAAAGTACTTTATTTAGGTTCCTTTGTATTCAACAAACAGTTGTATATCACATGGTCTACAAAGGGCAAAAACAATGTATATCACAAACCTAAAATAGGTGTTTGAACTGAGGTCTATTGTGGTTTTAAAGTGTCCACCCTGCTGTTTCATATCCCTTCCACTAAACTATGGTTACCCATTATAACCAGATTAAAGGATTTTCTTCAAGAACAGGTATGCTTCATCTTGGGTGACCTACTCACGGACATGATGGGACTTCATGTTCCACCTGCAGCTGTAAGATCCAATTAGTGAAACAGCACGTTAATCCCAGTATGTCAAGTGGCTCGTCTATTCGCAACAAAGGGTGGCAATTTACCCAGATCGCCTTGTTAATACTGCACAGGCCTGTGAGTAATAGGCGCAATTTGCCATTCCTCTTCCAGACCACCAGGACCAGTCATAACCACTTGATGGGTCCTATGATTTCTTTCCTGAAATAACTGCGTTAATTTGGAACAATGTTTCCTATTCTGTACAGAATATTCCTCATGCAATGTTAAACAGGGAAAGAGACATTTTATAGGGTGCATGTGTCCCTTTGATTTACCTTAAACAGAAGTGAACACACCTGTATGGCTTTGCAAAACTGAATTTAGAAATGTGCGCCAGGATAAAAATAAGTAACTCCAATGCCTCTTTATCTAACTCTGGTGGGTGGTACCAAATATTTCAATCTCTCCCTTTGCAGCATATACCTTTTCCTCAATAAGTTGCCCTTTGTATGATTTTTGGGACCCACAATATCACAATTTTATTCCGTGTGTCACATGCACCTACCTCTCCTTCACATATCTCAATTGGTTGCAAAGAAACTGACGTCACTGCTCTGGAGAGATTTGCACATCTTTAGTGGCGTAAACACACAGGGCCACAGAGCACTGAAAACATCATAGTCTTCGGGCATTGTTCACAAACTGCACCATGTAGTACATTTAGTAGTACTACTTGCGTAATAGAAAATGCAATTCACAAACCTGTGTGCGGAGATCTCTTCCTGTCCTGTCTTATCTATGCAGATATCTCCACCCCAAGTACAGAGATCTCTGCACACATATGTCTTTGTTTCTGTAGTAAATGAGGGAGAGACAGTGGCAGTGGCTGCAAAACTGAAAATAATTAGGTGGTCATTACAACCCTGGTGGTCGGTGTTAAAGCGGTGGTAAGATCGCCAACAGGCCGGCGGTAAATAATTTGGAATCACGACCGTGGCGGAAACCGCCAACAAAGACAGCACTTTAACACTCCGACCGCCACGGTGGTACAAACAAACAGCACGGCGGTCACCGCCAACAGACAGGCGGGAGATAATGTACCACCCACACTATTATGACAGGCCAATCCGGCACCTTTTCCGGGGCGGATTCACCGCAGATAAAAACACGGCGGAAACAGGAACCCCGAAGGAAAAACGCTCACCTCTACACACTTCACGAGGAACGAGGACGCCATGGAACCAGAGCTTCACATTTTCCCAGCCTTCATCTTCTTGCTCCTCTACCAGAAGCACGAACGCCGGCGGCGAAGACCACGGTGAGTACTGCACCTACGACACAGGGGAGGGGGGAGGGAAAAAACAGGGACAAACACACGCAACACCCCCACCCACACCCTCACCCACTACAACACACACACTGATGCGTATCAATACATCACAGTTAAACCCCCAAACCCCCCGGAAGAATGCAAAGACAATAGGAAATGAGTGCAACCATTGTAATATATTAAAAGCAAGTAGGCAGAAATAGATATATACACCATGTACATAATATATACCAAGCATAGTAGTCCAGGTAGTGTTCTAAGAAAGTCCGTGGAACACCGGGACCACACGGTATGGGCGAGGCCCACACAAGATCCTCGACCATGATGGAGAGAACACTGCAGGGGCATCAGACAGCAACTAAACAGGCACCTCAGGGGGAGGGAAAGGGGGGCACCTCAGCCGCTTGAGTGCACAACGACAAATCCACGAGGGGGCCACATGCCCACTGTTCAATCCTGGGGAGTGCAAAGCCACGGTCTCCCAAGTCTCTACAGTGGATGGGCTGCCCACTGTTCAATCCTGGGGAGTGCAAAGCCACAGTCTCTCAAGTCTCTACAGTGGGTGGGCTGCCCACTGTTCAATCCTGGGGAGTGCAAAGCCACAGTCTCTCAAGTCTCTAGAGTGGGTGGTTTGCCCACTGTTCAATCCTGGGGAGTGCAAAGCCACAGTCTCTCAAGTGGATGCCTTCTCCACTGGTTCTGGGGGGGGCATGGTGCCCAGAGTGCATCATTCACCCCGTGACGGATTCGGTTGCGTCAGTGCCCTTGCCGCTCATGGGCCAGCGGTGCTTGAGACGTCGGTGCCCTGTTCAGCGGTGCTTGAGATGGCGGTGCCCTGTGCAGCGGTGCTTGAGACGGGCGGTGCCCTGTGCAGCGGTGCTTGAGACGGCGGTGCCCTGTGCAGCGGTGCTTGAGACGGCGGTGCCCTGTGCACCGGTGCTTGAGACGGCGGTTCCCTGTGCACCGGTGCCCTGTACAGCGGTGCTTGAGACGGCGGTGCCCTGTGCAGCGGTGCTTGAGACGGCGGTGCCCTATTCAACGGTGCTTGAGATGGCGGTCTCCATTGCAGGGTCCCAGCTGCTGGCGGTCGTTCATGGCCCAACGGGGCTTTTGCTGGTGGTCCTTCATGGCCCAATGGGGCTTTTGCTGGCGGTGGCCTCCTGGGCAGCTGGGTTGGTGCTGGCGGTGGCCTCCTGGGCACCTGGGCTGGTGCTGGCCTCCTGGGCAGCAGGGCTGGTGCTGGCCTCCTGGCCAGCTGGGCTGGTGCTGGCGGTGGCCTCCTGGGCAGCAGGGCTGGTGCTGGCGGTGGCCTCCTGGGCAGCGGGGATGATGGCGGTCTTCTCCTCCGTGTTGCTCTTCCCAGACTTGCCAGGTTTCTTGTGGTCCTTCCCCACCTTGGAAGGTGTCACTGCCACTGACACTCCCACCTGGACCCCTGGGAGCAGCTTTGGTGGCTGGAGTCTTCCCCCTCTCCCGCCGGGCACTGGCCAACTTCTGATGCTTCACAGGTGGGGGACTGTCTGTGCTGTGGCTCCGTGCCACACTGGCTGCCCTGGTGGCCGGTGCACTCCAGATTCCGGTGACTACAGGCACCACTGGTCCCAGAGATGTTGTGGCTGAGGTGCTAGTTCTGGACCTATGAGATGGACGGGTGGGGGAGGTGTGGGAAAGAGGTCAAGGGTGGACATGAAAAGTTTTTTGGACACACTGGGATGGGTAGCTGGAGGGGGTTTGGGAGTGGAGGAAGAGGTGGTGGTTGTAGGAGGTGTACGTTTGGTGACTTTGGGTGAAGGTGCATGCGCTGGAGGCTGTCGTGAGGTGGATGGCTGTTGGGTGGGTGTGTGCCTGCGTTTGTGTATCTTGGGAGGGGGCGTCACAGACACACTGGGAGAGGACACAGGGGACGTGTGAATGGTAGTGGGGGTGGTGACTGCACGTGAGCAGGGTGTGGTGGTGGGTGTGCTGGAGAGGGACGTAGTGGCTGTAGAGGTAGTGCATGCAGGTGTGAGTGTAGACGTCACTGGGAGGGAGGAGGGAGATGAGCAGGAGGAGGACACAGTGGAGGCAGTGGATGTTGGTGTGTCTGCATGTGTGTGATGCTTGCGTGAGTGCCTGTGGGATGTGTGGTGTTATGTTTGGCTGAACTACCCTTGGGTGTTGACGTGTGTGCATGTTGGTCTGTAGGTGTGCTTGGGATGGGCTGAGGTAGAGGGTATTGGGTCTGGGTGGAGGAAGTTGGAGGGGGGAGGCTAGAGACGGGGACAATGGCTGCCATCAGTGCTGAGGCCAGAGTCTGAAAAGCTCGGTGAAGGGCCGCCTGACCAGAATGAATGCTCTCCAGGAATGCATTAGTTTGTTGCAACTGCCTCTCTACACCCTAGATGGCATTCAAAATGGTAGACTGCCCAACAGTGAGGGACCTGAGGAGGTAAATGGCCTCCTCACTGAGGGCAGCAGGGGTGACTGGGGCAGGGCCTGAGGTGCCTGGGGCGAAGGTGATGCCCACCCTCCTGGGTGAGCGGGCACGGGGCAAAGCCTGAGGGGCTGCTGGGAGGGCGGTGCTGGTAGGGGGGTGGCGGCTGTACCTGTAGATGCGGGGGGCACAGATGTTGCCGCCACTACAAGGGAGCTCCCATCAGAGGACGAGTCCGTGTCGCTGGTCTCAGCTCCTGTCCCCGCCATGGAGCTCCCCTCGCCCTCCGTCCCACTGGTGAATTCAGACTCCGTAGTGTCGCCCTCCAGGGCCATGTGGGATGCAGCTCCCTCCTGCTCCGGTGCCACTGCTCCTCCGCCTGATGATGCTAATGCACACAAGAACAGGGAGGCCACAAAAAGGGGGGAATACAGAAGAGACACATGTTGAGTGCATGCATTACCGCTACAGTTGGCGGACACGACAGACACAGAAGTCCCCTGCACCACGCCGCGCTCTTGGGCTCCACTGATCAATTCCTGGGAAATGGCCTACAAGGCTATGGACGACATCTGCACACATAGATGACACAGGGGCATGACTAGGTGTACTTGGCACTCTACAGAGGTGGGCTGGGGTGCCACATGGCCTGCCTTACGGAGGGGCCTTGCCTACGGAACTCGCCCTGGCCTAGGGAAACCCACAGCCCACCTCCCCCACCCAGACAACTCCACTGCGCGCAAAGTCAGCAGAATGAGAGTGTACTCACCCCCTTGTGTCTGCTGTGATGCCCTCAAGCGCCCATCCAACTCTGGGTACGCCACCGCCAGGATCCGGAACATCAGGGGGGTCATGGTGCGACGGGCACCCCTCCCACATTGGGAGGCCATCCCCAGCTGAGCCTCCGCCGTCTTCTTGCTCCAGCGGCGAATGTGCTCCGTCTGTGCTAGACCCCCAGGGTCCGTACGTCCTTGGCGATGGCACGCCAAATATCTTTTTTCTGGTGGGCGCTGACCTACATGAAATGTACAGGGGAAAAAGAGTAGTTTTTACCAACTGCACCGTCAAAGTGATTGGCCCCCATCCCTACCCTTGCCATGATGCACATGCACTCACTCTCCCCCCCCAATCTTTCATCCACCCCACTCCACACAGTCATAGCCCATACAGCATGCTCACAGTGTATTTACCTGCTTGTCTGGAGGACCGTAGAGTAGCGTGTACTGGGGGAGGACCCCATCCACGAGCTTCTCCAACTCCTCCGATGTGAAGGCAGGGGCCCTTTCCCCAGACACTCGAGCCATTGTCTCTTCCAGACCGAGGTCACAGCAGCACTTGCAGTGTAGGTCCTCTCCTGTCGAAGATCAGGTATCGAGTGATTGAACAGATAGAAAATGGCGGTCACGTCCGCGGCGGTGCGTACCGTCACCGCCGGCGCACATCGTCATTGGCTCCTGGGACCTATAGGGTCCAATATTAACCAATGCAGCATTGCGCCACGGTCTTCGACCACCTACCGCAACGGTGTACAACGCCAGCGTCGTTACCTCACATCCCATTGTCCCACTTTAGCGGTCAGGCAGGCGTGATTTCAGGGGCCCACATGGCTTCATTTCCAACTGCGTCACACATACCTAGGCCTAGACTCAACACACATACAGGCCACCTTTTGTGTATGATTGGTGTTCTGTGTAAACTGTGGGTACGTACCTCTGAGTTGTTTGACTCTGTGCTCGCTGTTGTCCTTCATAGGCACCGTCCGCTGGGACATGTGAGGAGATAGCGGCATCCTCCGGTGTACCAACCGTTGGTGGACCTGTCGACAATGGAGGAGCGACATGTCATAATCACATACAGGCTTGACCGTGCCACAATCCAGGAACTGTGTACCCAGTTGAAGCCAGACCTGATGTCAGCAATCCGCCATCCCACAGGAATCCCCCTTCAAGTGCAGGTGCTGTCAGTGCTCCATTTCCTAGCAAGTGGGCCATTTCAAACAACAGTGGCCATAGCATCAGGTTTGTCCCAGTCTATGTTTTCCAACGTATTGTCCAGAGTGTTGTCTGCCCTTCTGAAACACATTTGGAGCTACAGCGTGTTCCCTCAGGTGGAGGATGTGCCTACAGTGAAAGGTGATTTCTATGCCCTGGGACATATCCCCAACATTATAGGTGCCATTGATGGGACCCATGTGGCTTTGGTCCCCCCCCCACAGGAGTGAACAGGTGTACAGAAACCAGAATAGTTATCATTCTATGAATGTACAGATGGTATGTTTGGCAGACCAGTACATCTCCCATGTGAATGCCAAGTTCCCTGGCTCAGTGCATGAGGCCTACATCCTGCAGAATAGCAGCATCCCTTATGTGATGGGTCAACTCCAGAGCCACCGTGTGTGGCTATTAGGTGAGCACCTGGAAGCAAGACAGTGGGAATGGTTGTCTGGGTCTGGGGTTACCATACAGGTTAGTGTGTGTCTAATACTTTTCCCTTGCCATTTGCAGGTGACTCTGGTTACCCCAACCTGTCATGGCTACTGACCCCAGTGAGGAATCCCAGGACAAGGGCAGAGGAACGCTACAATGAGGCCCATGGGCGAACTAGGAGGGTGATCGAGCATACCTTCGGCCTCCTGAAGGCCAGGTTCCGGTGCCTCCATACGACAGGTGGATCCCTATTCTACTCACCAAAGAAGGTGTGCCAGATCATCGTGGCCTGCTGTATGCTTCATAACTTGGCATTGCGACAACAGGTGCCTTTTCTGCAGGAGGGTGGTGAAGATGGCGGTGTTGTTGCAGCTGTGGAGCCTGTGGATAGTGAAGACGAGGAAGCAGAGGAAGAAGACATGAACAGCAGGGACTCAGTGATCCAGCAATATTTCCAGTGAGACACAGGTAAGAGTACAGACCTGCCTACTACATGTACTTAAACACTACTACCTCTCTACTGTCTGTCGTTTTCACCCAGTGTATGGTCACTGAGTTGTCACTTTCCCTTACGATTTCACAGATGTGGGTCCCACTGTGTGACATCTGCTTTGATTCCTCATGGACTTGAGCTGTGTGACATAGGTATGTTGACATTACAATTGAAAGAGCATTTTGTCACTGTAATTGCTAATACACTATTTTGAAATAACAGACAGACTGCAGATTGTTTTGTGTTTTAAGTGTATTTATTTAAGTGCTCAATATTGGAGGGGGTAGTGAAATGGTGAGGGGTGATGGCGGAGGAATGTCCATGGCAGAGTCCAGTCTATTAGTCTCACAGGTGCATTGCCCAAATGGGCATAGGAAGTGGAGGTTGGGCAGTTTAAGTATGGACAGGGTGACAAAGTGGGACAGTAGGATGACAATCAGGGTGGTCTCATTTCTTGGCGGGGGTCTTGGCATCGTGCTCTGTCTTTGTCCTGGATCTCAGGGACCGTTTGCGGGGTGGTTCTCCCTCTGCAGGGGGTGGGGTGCTGGTGTGGTGGTCCTGTGGCGGGGCGTCCTGTCCACTAGCGCCAGCGGAGGTGGTGGGCAGTTCATCGTCCATGCTAGTGTCAGGGGCCCCTTGTAGTGCCACAGTGTCCCTCCTGGTGTTCACGAGTTCCCTCAGCACCCCTACGATGGTGCCCAGGGTGGAGCTGATGGTTCTGAGTTCCTCCCAGAAGCCCATATACTGTTCCTCCTGCAGGCGCTGGGTCTCCTGAAACTTGGCCAGTACCGTTGCCATCGTCTCCTGGGAGTGGTGGTAGGCTCCCATGATGGAGGAGAGGGCCTCGTGGAGAGTGGGTTCCCTTGGCCTGTCCGCCCCCTGTCGCACAGCAGCCCTCCCAGTTCCCCTGTGTTCCTGGGCCTCCGTCCCCTGGACCGTGTGCCCACTACCACTGCCCCCAGGTCCCTGTTGTTGTTGGGGTGGTGGGTTAGCCTGGGTTCCCTGTAGTGGTGGACACACAGCTGATTGACGTGTCCTGGGGACGGAGGTATGGGCCCGCTGGGTGGGTGCTGTGCTGGTGTTTCCAGAGGGGGGAAGGTCTGTGATGGCCTGTGCCAGTGTGAGGGGAACCGACTGTCCAGAGGTCCCCGACGGGCCGGGCTGGTCATCTAGATCCAGTTGGACAGAGGTGCTGTCATCACTGTGGGCCTCTTCTGTTGGTGGTGTGGACATGTGTGGACCCTCCTGTCCGGTGACGTTAGGTAGGGGTCCTGCAGGGGTATAAAAGGATGGTTATTACATCTGTATGTGTCATGGTGTGCAATGGGTGGGTGAGCGTGTACCCCAGTGCTTGCATTCCTGTGTGGGAGCTTGTGTGATGGTGGTTTAGGGGGTTGTATGGGTATGTGCAGTGTGCATGCTTTAGTGATGGGTGTCCATGCTCTGTTGTTGCATGCAGGGCTTGGTGTTGGGATAGGTGGTTTGTGATGTTGGGACATATGTGAGGAGTTGGGGTGCTGGGGGTGAGGGTGGGGGTATGTGATAGCATGCAGGTAGGCTGGGGGATGTAATAGTTAAGATTTGACTTACCAGAGTCCATTCCTCCGCCTACTCCTGCGAGGCCCTCAGGATGCAGAATCGCTAAGACCTGCTCCTCCCATGTTGTTAGTTGTGGGTGAGGAGGTGGGGGTCCGCAGCCAGTCCGCTGAACCGCCTGGTGGTGTCTTGAGACCACGGAACGCACCTTCCCCCGTAGGTCGTTCCACCTCTTCCTGATGTCCTCCTGATTTCTTGGGTGCTGTCCCACTGCTTTGACCCTGTCCACTATTCTGCGCCATAGCTCCATCTTCCTTGCAATGGAGGTGTACTGCACCTGTGATCCGAATAGCTGTGGCTCTACCCGGACGATTTCCTCCACCATGACCCTGAGCTCCTCCTCCGAGAACCTGGGGTGTCTTTGCCGTGCCATGGGGTGGTGTAGGTGATGTGTGGGGTGGATTGTGTGGTGATAAGTGTGCTGATATGTAGTGGTGTGTTGTGTGAGGTGCGTGGAAGTTCTGTGGGTGATGGTATTGTGTGCCTGTGGATGCTGTTGTTCTTGCTGGTGGTGTCTCTCTTTGGAAGAAGAGAACACAGTCCCTTTAAGCTGCGAGGTTAGGTGGACTCCCATGAACAGGACATCGACTAGTGGAATCCTGACAAACACAAGAGCATAACCACACTGACAAGAGGGTGGGCAGGTACGCTGATGCGAGACCGCCTCCACATCTAGGAAAGTTGTCTCCAGGACGAAGGACTGGGGTGAAGCTGAAAGGAGACATCCACTCGACCTCACAATCTCACCGACCATGATCCAGGTGGGTTTGTGGTACCCTCAGGTGATATCCCGAGACAGCGAGAGGGGAATAACCTAGGGTTAGGCCCAAGTACCAGTGTGCCATTGTGAGAGGGGCTGATTACAGACAGGAATGAGGAGAGAGATCTAGCAAGCATTAAGATGTGAGGTAAGGTCTGCCTAGCAAGAAAGGAGTATACCAAGTGAGGCAGTTCTTCTTGGGGTTGAGCTGTAGTACAACAGGAATGCAGTACAAGCATAAAGGTCGGACTGAAGCTCCAGTAAAGGCCACTGAGGGTGCTTTTTTCAGTTCTGGCTTATATCATCCTTACAGGATGTCCATCTGAACAAAGGGGCACAGGAGTGGTGTTGAAAGAAATCAATTCCTGTTCTCTTACTTGGGCTTTATCTTTGTTTGTGAGGGCCGCCTCTAGGATTTCCTTGTTGGGTGTGATCTGGGAGCCTGCTTGGGCCTGTAACGCCAAGAGGAAAAGGGATGGTTAAAAAGGGCAGAACAGGACAAAAAGGATAACAGAATCCAAAAAGACTAAAACAAGGAAGAATAACTCCATTCTTATTTTGTAAAGTCTAATAGTAATCCACAATAAAAACCCTTCCGTAGAAACTTAGTTCAGTGTTGTCTTTGAACCCACCATGGTATCCGTATGGTAGGGGCTTACTATGTTTAGTTTACCACTGTCACCTTTGCCGCAAGGGCATGCTGGTTGGCATCTGACCCCTTCTGTAGCCCCTACATTACAAGGTAGGAGGTTTGGTATTAGATAACATCTCCTCCCTGGGGCATACCTGTTCATTCTGTAGAATATGAAGTGTCTGGTGCCTTCTCTGCATTGATAAGTGCAGTCAGTTCTGAGACCCATATTCTCATACGGGTGGATTGGTCCTTATTTACACAAAAAGCACTTTCAAATGCTTATAAAGGAGGTCATTGTGATTTTCAAACTTTGGCCATTGGCAAACATCTCTTTCCCCAATCCACTGCTGAAGAGTTTTGATAATTGGCTGGGTAAAAGGGTAATTTGGGGTGCATAAACATTTGGCCGATAGGTGATGAGTGATAGATATAGTGATGGAAGAGATAGGGGTTTGAAAGATCATTTGTCAAGAACAGCAGTGAAAGATCCTTTGTCAAAAACCACTCCGAGGTGGAAGTGGATAAGGAGTTCATAAGGCAGGTAGCATACAGGGAGGGAGCCTACCAGTCAACTTTACCAGTCATCCCTACAAATACAAACATTCTGATGGTACAAGAATGTTGACCCAACATTCACTCAATACGGAGAACACAGTGCAACGCTGTCATTCGCTGAACAGAAAAGATTGAAACCCCTCCAGTGTTTCTTGCATATTTTCTTAATACACTCTAGAAATCACAATTTAAACTCTAAAATATGAGTCTCTTTCGTATCTGGATAACCTTTCAGTGCACTCAGTATGCAGCCTTCTGTACTGCTCATTTGTTTAGTAGTATAGCTACCTTCAGAGACCTGTCATTTTTCCTTGCACCCAATGTGCCTTCTTTTCTAGATGGGGCTGCTGTTCATGTACTGATTCGTGGACACTTACTAGTGGTGTCAGCATACCTATTCTAATCTCTAGCACTAAACAGGCCTTTTCCAGTCCCTGAAAGCAAACAAGAACCCTAATAGTTTTGTTGTCCAAAGGCATGTAAAAATGCCATGACCAGGCTCTTTGCTCTACATCCTGAGTGTATTGTATGTGAGCAGGGAATATCAGGTGACCAGTACTATGAATCTGAAGTGAAATGAACAATGACACTAGGAGAAAGGCTGAACCTTCCTCAGATTGCTCCAAGGTTTCCCACTGAACAAGAGGTTTCACTCCACAGACTGCCAGAGGAACTCTTGAGATCCAGAGATGGGTTCAATGACAGCCAGTCTTTGAGAGCTGAAGCGATAGCACTTGAAAGTCTGTTAATACTTGCTGGAGAAGACGTGGGTCTGCCTAGGAAAAGAGACCTAAGAGACTACATGGCATGCTACAGAAGGGAAGCAGAGGACATCCATGCATGAGTAAATCTGGATAAAATAGATGCCTGATGCAAAGATCTTGAAGAGGTAACTGCCCAGGTAAACTGGCTAACTGGAGGGATGTCACAGGAGTTGGCTGTAGTGAGCGAGTGGGTCTCCCTCCTTACTCCTTTTGTAACTGGTGCGCTTAGCCGAAGATCCCAAGTGCAGCTATGTAACTACTGCCTACAGCCATACCCAACCAACACGGAAGTTGCAAGCATAGATCTCAATGCCTCAACCATGTGAAACTGGCACGATGTGCTGACGAAGAGAAGCATTACATCAAACATACAAAACATCATATGGGGAATGCTTGAAAGAAGTCTAACCACTGGCAATCACTCGGGTGGCATTCTGAGCCATAGTTCTTTTTCCCACCATGCTGCCTCAGTATAAGCTCTGCCATAAGGAAATAAGGGGGTGATTCTAACCTTGGCGGGCGGCGGAGGCCGCATGCCAAAGTACCCCCGCCAGAACACCGCTGCGCGGTCAAAAGACCGCCGCGGTGATTCTGGGTTTCCCGCTGGGCTGGCGGGCGACCGCCAAAAGGCCGCCCGCCAGCCCAGCGGGAAACACCCTTCCATGAGGATGCCGGCTCCGAATGGAGCCGGCGGAGTGGAAGGGGTGCGACGGGTGCAGTAGCACCCGTCGCGAATTTCAGTGTCTGCTAAGCAGACACTGAAATTCTAAGTGGGGCCCTCTTACGGGGGCCCCTGCAGTGCCCATGCCATTGTCATGGGCACTGCAGGGGCCCCCAGGGGCCCCACGACACCCCATACCGCCATCCTGTTCCTGGTGGCCAAAACCGCCAGGAACAGGATGGCGGTATGGGGGTCGGAATCCCCATGGCGGCGCAGCAAGCTGCGCCGCCATGGAGGATTCCCATGTGCAGCGGAAAGCCGGCGGTACACCGCCGACTTTCCGTTTCTGGCGTGGTCAGAATGCCCAAAGGAGCACCGCCAGCCTGTTGGCGGTGCTCCCGCGGTCGTTGACCCTGGCGGTCAATGACCGCCAGGGTCAGAATGTCTTGACCCTGATCCATTAGGAATGGTCCAGCCCAAACTGCCAGGCCAGGTCAGTCTCTGAACTGGAATGCATGCAACCTAAGACTGATTTCAACCTGATTGGGGTTCATTATTTGGGTGCAGCTTGGTTCTAGTGGCACAGTTATGACAGGACCCACATCTGGGCATATCCTTGCCACTTTCCGGCGTTAAATCAAACACACAAAAGGTGATGGGTGGAATTCTTGCAATAATTCCAACCACTGGCAGTGTTTCGGGATGACATTCCAATCCACTCTATATTTTAATGGAAGCTCTGAGGACATGATAACAAAATGGGAGTAAGAATTCTGCCGCAGAGTAATGTGAAAATAACATGATAGCTTTTGCAAGTTTAGAAAACAATATGAAAGAATGAATGCTGGAATCTCAGGACGGAGATAAGTACATAAGTGTTCATATGAACAAAATAACCGTTGCAGCTCATTATCTGATTTTAACAGCAAGCAATTTAACCAAGCCTTATAGTGGAAAATCGTGTCAGTATCACCAAATATTACTGCTGCAGCAGCAGCAAAGGAACCTGTCATAATTGGTGTTTCTTCAAGTAATTCAATTAAGTCAGCTGTGTAAAATCTGGCAACTCAGCTTGATAAGGGCAAAGGTGTTGATGTCGATTCCAAAGTCTGATCTGCCTACCTAGGAGGTAATTGTGCTGTATTAGAGACTATGGGACCAGATACAAGGGTTCGAACTTTCTTGCACAAATTACATAAACAACTGCAAGATATTAAATCTGCTAAGACTCAGGACCTCTCTTGTATTCAAACAACCTAAAATAGGTAACATTAGTGATCAATTAGAGAGTTTTTTGGGGCAAATACATGAACTGAAAGGACAAAAATCAGTATCTAAAGACAGCTTCGCTCAGTCTGAGAGTTTAGGCATGAAAAAGATTAAATTATGCTGCAAACTAAACTGAAAGATCAAGAGAATTGGTTAAGAAGATCCAGTCTTCAGGTCGTGAGTGTTCCAGAAGTCAAGAAACTGGGCCAGGATATGATCACCTTTATGTCTGGCTTGATTTATAGACATATTGCACAATATATCACCACAGACCTCAAAGATCTATGAATATGTGCACATAGAATCCCTATAACAAACCTAAGCCTAGTACCAAATCTTGTATCACACCCTCTTCCGACACTTAAAGGTACTGCTGGAAAAAAATTCTGGATCCAGTCTGGGAGCTGGGAAGATTTCAAATGTAAGGAACCTTCAGATAAGGTGTTACCAAACGTAAGTAACTTGTTCTACAAGCAAAATAAATGTGCCAATCATGTGTACACCAATTTTAACATCTTTAACAAGTAGAGCATAAGCACATTAACCTCGGATAGCAGGGGGAAAATGCTCAGAGCTCTTCAGCCAAAAAGAATAGGGTTCAATAAAAAGGCAAACAATCCTGGGTAGCCCTGTAGTAAGGGCACATTTCCAACAGTTATAAACGTGTAAGATTTAGGCTGTGGTCATTTGGCTTGGCAAATGCATTTTAGTGATCCTAGTGATGCATAAATGTACATAACTAATTTTCTGAAGACATTGGGAATCAGGAAACAAAGTTCGAGGGTTAAAACTCCTGAACACTTTGGAATAGTCAAGATTAGAATGTGCCATCGGGCGTCTGACATTGAAATCTGCTTCCTTGTTATTAGGTGGCCAAGTAGATAATATGGGAAGGTTCATGTATAAGACTAAGTACATGTTTAGATGTGGCCTAGAGAGCTTTTTCTGTCTCTCCAATTTTGTGTTTTTCAAAATAATTATATATATATATATATATATATACATATATATATATATAAAACCTAGTGATGGTCACTACTAGTAGTTATAGTTAGGTTTGCTTTTCCATTTTGACGAATCTCCACAAAACTTTCAAAGACGCTGAGGGGGTTTGTCCTCTGAGCTTCAGTTGAGGAGCCAGGTTTTAAGTTCCTTACTGAATTGAGATAGCAATGGTGCAGGGACAGGGTGTTCCAGCTCTTTGCCGTTAGGTAGGCGAAAGATCTTCTACCAGCCGAGGTCTTCTGTATGCGGGGTACAGTGGCTAGTGCTTGTTGAGTGGAGCGGAGTGGTCTGGTGAGAGTCAAGAAAAAAGGAGGATGCCAAAATGCAGAGTCCCCATACATGAATACCTCATACATTTTGCATTGCCTGCTTTAGGCAGGGCTATAGTAACAACTGCTGAACAGAATTTCACCAAATTTGGCACAACCTAGTTTTTGGTGTAAGCCCCCTGCAAGAGCACAAATTAAAAAATTGAGGCCTGTGATTAGTCGATAAGCTTGTTTTTCCTGTGACCCTTCAGGCTCCCGCATGAGCACTCTGAATTGCTGACTATTGGAATTTTAGAAAATAAATGGCTGCCATTACTGTTTAATGTGGAAAATTGGAAGTGTTGTAGACATGAAGTAAAAAGCTATATAAAAGGGCAACAGAAAGGCATGCTGTCCCCCTAGATTTAGAGAGGTGTCTAAGGGATAACTACTGTGATAGAAGTAAATGTATTGTTTTTAACTAAGTTTTATGATTTCGCTGGGCTCCTGCGGGATCATGAATAATAAAAAGAAGTAGATGAGTTCTCAGTACACTCTACTGGTAGGAATGCACATTCTGGCCCTTGTTTTTGAGAGAAAGGGTGTAAGAAATAAGTACTGTGATGAGTAGAATATTATCAGTTCTCAATACACTCAACAAGTAGGAATGTATATATGGTCCTTGTTTTTGAGAGGAAGTGTGTAATAAGTACTGTGATGAGTAGAACAATAATTCATATTTTAAAAAAGTGTTATGATCTCATAAGACTATCGCAGGATTGTGAAAATTAAGAAGGAGTAGGTGATCTCTGAATACACTCTAATATGCATATTTGGTACTGTAGGTAGGAGTCTTACTGGAGATGGTGTTTGTGAGAGTCTACCTTTTTTGTCCATTGGTTTGGGAAGAGTTGTGAGTAGAGTTACATTTCTTCCCACATACACCGTACTACACACACCCATCATCTGAGAGAGAGGGTTGAAAGGAAAGGCCAGTCTATCTACGCACCCTATTATGTACACCCATCTTCTGAGCAAGTGATCTGGCAGGAGAGGGCAGTCCCTCCACACACTCTACTACACACACCCGTCATGTGAGAGAGAGGTCTGAAAGGAGAGGCCAGTCCATCAACACAACCTGCTATGCACAGCCGTCATCTGAGAGAGAGGTATGAATGGAGCAGCCAGTCCCTCCCCACCCACTACTGTGAGAGAGCCAAACAGGAAGTACAGCCCTCTCAAAGCCCACGCAGGCAACCGTGAGTGTCTTGGAAGGGCCAGCACGTATTTAAAAAAATAAAATAAATATTCAACCATATTCTAATGACTATTCTATTATAGGTTACCAATGACTATTAACTGAAAACACAATAAAGAACTGTATATAGCAGATGAAAATAATATTTAGAACTCTACGCTCTGTGAGATTCTTGTGATGCTCTCATGAGAGTATGGCACCTCAAAAATACATTAATGACAACATGTCTCAATATGAGAGTTACAATAACTGAGGAAATACATATTCTCAACTGAAATATTGCTATATTAATCTGTTTAATACTCACACATTCTAAAAAACATTTTGCAAACTGTGAACCCTTTCATTTTATGTTACAAATAAAACACATTCCTTTTCAAAATAATGCCTGCATACAGGATTTATTATACAGTCATTCTATCACACATACACTTACAAAACAAATTAATTTACTTTAAGAAAAAAAAAAAAATCCACTGAAAAAACAAAGGTTAAAGGAACATTATAGTTAGGTATGATAAAAGGATCTGTTTTATTTTTTTTTTAACTTCAAAATTCACTGAAAAAATTAAGGTTAATGTAACATTATAGTTAGGTGAATTTATTAGTGACATTATTAATGTTTTGAGCTAAAAAAAAAACAGACATTTACCAGGTATGGTTAGCAGAGCAGCGCTAACTATAATTAATGCCCCCACCATGCACTGCTTATGACCTCACATATGATATCACTCATGACATGTTCTATGGCACTTATGACATCACAGATGACACCACTGATGACATCATCCAAGCTTCGCTTTCCTGAATATAACTGTATAAATTACTACAGCATTACAAATAGCATAGTTGTCATTGACAATCAACCACGGATTTATGGGAAACCCTCATTGAGTACGGCTATGGACAGCGTTTATCTGTATCAAACCTCTGACACACACACACCAAACCTACATTAAGAAATTAAGTTGGTTTCAGTAGAGAACTGATTAATGTAAACAGTGATTACTTTATGGAGAGAATTCATTCTTAGCACACTGTTTGTAAACAGTGAAACTCTCATGAGAAATACACCACAGAGTATTGAAAGGTATCCACTAAGAACAGTATACGTTCTATGGAACAGTTGTCAAAAAATACACTAGTTGCTAAAAATAACCAAAGTCTGAATGTGCTAAAGATCAAACTACCTGCACCTTTCATACTGTGTAGCAACTTACTACTGTTGAAAACGTTTCCTGCAGAACCAAAATACTTGTGTAGATTATAGTGAACACAAGTCAACTGTCACCTACTCTTGAATACAAAGATTTATACTTTGTTCACTAACTCTAGACACCGATGGTGCATTAGGAGCAGATATGTTTTGTAAACACCTACACCCATTAGCTGGAGCCATGATGGAGCCATTAGGTAGACAAGTAATATGGTACTTACCTGCCACTATGTAAACTGTGAAACAAATTAGCACACTGCTTGGATGATGTCATCAATTATGTCATTTGAGATGTCATGAGTGACATCATAAATGGTGTCATAGAACATGTCATGAGTAAAGTAATTTGTGAGGTCTTAAGCAGTGCATGGCGGGGACGCAAGTTAGAGTTAGCACTGCTAACTATAACTGATGAATTTCTGTGTTTCTTTAGTTCAAAATGTTAATATTGTTACTGATAAATTCACCTAAATTTAACATTACTTTAACCTTTATTTTTTCCAGTGAATTTCTAAGTTAAAAAAAAAGAAACAGATCCTTTTATCACACCTAACTATATTATTACTTTAACCGTTGTTTGTTCTCAGTGAATACATACATTACCGACTGGAGGTCATCAGTATATAGTTATAGTTGGAACCTACTTTCCATAGGAAAAGCATTTTTTGTTTTGCAAATAACGTTGGCGCTGTTTGATGAAGCTTCATACAATTTTCAAAATCAGTACGCCACTCAGTTCAGTTGCTGTCTTGAAAGTTTTGGGTTGATTCGTGAAGCAGGGGCCGAATGAAAGGGAGGAGGGTCACAAAAAGCTTTTCCCCCATGCATTCTTCTGTAGGGATTTTAAGCACAGCTACAGCTCAAAGCGCTGGACGGAATTACATGAAATTTGGCAAAAAGATAGCAGTTGGTCAACAAAAAGCCCTTTTTGGTATTTGGTGTAAATCCTCTCAGTAGTTTCTGAGATATTAAATAAAAAAGAAATATATATATCTATGGATGCGGAGCCTCCGTGGATCTGATAGTCCCTGTGCTGATTTCTGATTGGCTGCTAACACTCCAACTAGGAAATGTTGGCAGCCATTTTGGGTCTTAGACTCAGCCGAGTCCCCCCCCCAAAAAACTAAAAATATTGAAAAGGGGGCAGGGTAGAAATACCTTGACCCTATAGCCCTGGTGCTTGGGTCCCCCTGGTACCCAGCCGGGGGTCATAAATGTTTTTTTTTCCTTCAAAATTGGAAAAAACAAACAAGCTTGGTCTCTTGTGCTTGTTTTTCTTTAAGCCCCTGGGTGGGCCAGGTCCTTGCAGTAAACAGTGCCCTGGGGACCAGCTCTCCTGGGGGCTTTAATTATATACATAGCAGGGGGACGCACAGACCCCCTTCCTTTGGCTCCCAACAGCCCTGGGGACCACCACCTCCACGTTACTTAAGAGAGGGTTTGCGCAGACCCGCCTCCTTTGGCTTGGAAGAGCCCCAGGGACAACCACCTCCCCAGGACTTGCTAAGGAATTAGGAGGGGTGCCGGGCGGACCCCGCTCATTGTCCCTTATGGACCACAGGGACCACCACCTCTCTGGGGCCATCAATATAAAAAAGGGGGGGCCATTTTCGGCCCCGGGGACCACCATCTGCAAGGGGCTGGCCCTGAACAAACTAAAGAAGGGGGCCACGTGGGCCTCTACTGGAACCATTAATGGTCCTTGGGACCACCACTTCCCAAGGCCTGCTCCCTATCTCCTGAGGTGCCCATCCTTGGGAGATCGCAGTTTGCTTTTACTTGCCGTGCGCTCTGTCAGCTCCCGCCAAGCGACAGCAAACTGTAAGTCCACTTCAAGCGGGTGGGAGCAGGAAAACTGCTCCCGCTCACTTGAAGCGGACTTTTCATCTACTTTCCTGCCCCCTGTCAAGCAGGCAGGAAAATAGATGAAAGGATTGCTCCCGCACTTGGGGAGCAGCATTTTTATCTGCTCCCTTTATGCAGGAGTAATACCGGCTTCCGCTGGAGGAGGGGAGGCTGCAGGGGCCAAAGGAGACTTTGGGTGCTCCTTTGAGTGCAATATCTAATATAGTGACTGTAAAGAGTGGGTTCTTTCTGGTAATCTGCTGTTGAGACCAGAGATCGTCATTATCGCTTTTAACCACTACAAGTATGTAAAATTACCTAGAAGCCCTGCCCATTTTGCCCTGCCACATATAAGTTAGTGGTATGCAACGTCTTCCTGCCTTTTTCCATAATGATGGACCGCTTACTAAAAAGCCCTGCAGCATGTTTACCCCCAATTTTGGAGATGCATTCTTGATACAGAGGAATCTGAGCTCATCTCCATCAAACAAAGAAGCACTTACTACATTTAATTAAGAGAAGTACCCTTGTTTGGTGGAAGCTCAACTTTTTGTAGCATTGTCTTCTCTACATGAGGATTCATGTTATTGAATATATTTCTGTATGAAGACACTCGAGGAACAATCACATTGCCAAAATTACAGACCCCAAAGGTAACTGGAAACATTATCCTGTGGGCCTGTACACAGCTGTAGTGTGGAATATGCAATATACATTGACTCATCGAGGTAGCAGTTACTAATTAGGCAGTAGAAAATACTTAAGTTGGGTAGATATTTTGTGCAAAACTGTGTCCTTTTCTTGGATAAATAAGCAGCTCACGATGCATTCTGTCACCAATGCTCATTTCACAGACATTAAACCTTAACTCCCCCTCCCAGGGAGCAAGGGGGTGGTTGGCCACACATGGCCGAAGGACGAGCGTGGTGCAGGGATTGGATGTATACGGGGGGTTGCTCAGAGGGCCTGGCCACAAGCCAGGCCCTGGGTCAATCTCCCGCTCTGTTTTAAAAAACCATAGAATTCACTGAAAAAAACAAAGGTTACAGTGACGTTATACTTAGGAATTAGCATTTAAAAATACCTTAGAAATACCCCTTCCTTACAATGCAGTGAAATACGTTCATACCTATGGTCCTCATTCCATCGCAAGAAAGTGGTTTTAAGAGACTACCCACCATTCTTTGAAGCTGTTTCTGCCCCATCCAATGGGTGGCAGTAAACCCACAATTCGGTAAGAGGAAGTGCCTTTGGACTAGAAGTACTGGAGTCACAAAAAGTTAACATTATGGTTTCTCCAGGTAGCAAAAGTTAAACTGGGAAATGCAAAGATAGTACATGAATAGATGTTTATAAATTGTTAAAAGGAGGCTTGTTATATGAGACATCATACTCAGTCGCAGTCTGTCATTGTTTCCGCTACAGGTGTGGAATGTTGTCCCGAAGCTCTTGCCGTTCCTGAAGACCACCTGCATTTACTTCGTCCTGTGGCTACCACTCACCGAGCCTAGCTGGTTTAGCGCCCTCATCAAGTGCCTGCCCATTCTGAGTCTGTGCTTCTTCATTGGTACTCATGCTGCCAGTCTTGGAGTCTTCACCTCGTATGCCCGAATTATCTTCCTTGGGTTGTTGTTCTCTGCCCTGGGGGATGTCTGCCTGATATGGCCCTCTTTTTTTCTCCATGGTAAGTCTCTTAGGTGTACATGCTACATTTTAAGCACACTGAGGCCCAGATTTACTAAGCCCTTGTGTTGCCATTGCATCACACAAGGCAACACAAGGGCTTAAGTGATATTTACTAAGCCACACAAAGCGACCTTGCGTGACTCTTCGTGGCTTAGTAAATCCAGAGTAACGGAAGGCAGCACAAATCGCTGCCTTGCGTTACTCTGCATTGGAAAGGCATTCCATGATTTGAGTGTGAGCATTCCCAAGCATCCACCCATTGATTTTGGTATATTCCCAGATTTACTAAGTGTAGTAAACTTAGGAATGTGTCACAATGCTATTCCATCCCAACAGAAGCGTAACAAGGAGAAATATGTTAATTTCTCCTCGTTAGTTCCTCTTTCTATGTGTGATGCATTCTGCAGCACACATAGAAGGAACAAGATGCATCTGTGGATTGTTTTATGCAAGAAGTTGTCCGTTCCTGCACAAAAACTATCCTTCTTGTAAAGCAGGCACTCATGCACCATGGCGCAAGGGTACCTGCTTTGGTGCTAGGTTACACACAGTGTGGCAGCGCAGAGAGAATAGGAATGTGCCATATCTTAATAAACATGGCGCATTCCTGCTCTCTCCATTTAATACAGCGTAGGAAGTTGTCTTGCTATGCTGCGTTGCGTCAGATGTTACCAAATCTGGCCCTGGATGTGTAAGAGCACTTACATGAATGTATGCGGATTTGCATCATGGATGTGCATCTGTGCTTACACGTTTTAATTGGCTGCATATAGGTATAAGGTGAAGTAAATAAACATAGATTAAATCATAAAATCAAAATCCCTACGTTTACCTGGTCTTGAGAGAAGCAGATTCATTGAGATGGACTTTGAAAATGCATATCTGAGCATGACAACAATAAAATAAAAGACATATCCACATACCAGCAAAATATAAAAGCATGACGCGCCTATAGATCGATACATTAACAAAACAACATAGCACCCCATTGAACGATGGATGCACACCTAATTCCCACAGCTCAAGAGCTAGTGGATGGTTACATACTGTTTGCGTTTTAAAGTATGTTTGATCTAACCAGTGGTTATTGGCAGATCCCATTAGCAACAAGTGCTAAGGAGAAGAATTTATTCCCTACACCAGAGAGAGATGCTTCTGCCACATTTCAGCACCTAATGAACTAAGTTCTGACAGGGCTGGAGGAGTTCAATTTGGCCTACCTTGACAGTGGTTCCATCTTTAACAATTTGTGGGAGGACCACTAGCACCTGGAAGCACCACAAGAATATGGAGTACGTAGAACAAGTGTTGGTCAGGGTACAGGTAACAAAACTGACTCTCAAGGCAGGTGCCAGATGGGGCAGTCCTCCACAGTCTACCTTGAACATCAGGTGGATGGATGCTAAGGTCCAGTCTCTGTTGGAGTGGGAGGTTCCCACCACCCAGAATCAAACAAGAGACTTTTTAAGACTCACTGTCTATACAGGAACTTTTGGCTCATAGTTGCACTCCTTGACACTCATGACATCTAAGAAGCAGCCTAAGAAAGAAATTTGCTCTACATTAGTACACTTCCAAGGGGCAGATTTATGGAAAGTGGCGATGCACCACTTTCCCTGCACTCCTTAGCACCCCACTACCGCCACCATGTGTGCATTGTATTTAAAATACGGCGCACCATGACGCAGGGTAGGGGGCAATAGTGTAATTTTGTATGACACTATTGCTGTACTCTGCGGGAGTAGCATCAAAATATTGGCGCTAATCCTGCAGAGTACATAGGGCCCCATTCTAAAGAATGGCAGCCCCATTTTAACACCTGCGCAAGAGCCGGCTCTCATAATGGGGGAACGCCCCCTTTGCAGACATTATGCCTGGCGCAGGCATAATGTAGTGCAAAGGGTTACAGAGTGGCGCAATGCATTCATTGCGCCACCCTGTAAATAAGGCGCTCGGATTTTGGCCTTGTTGGGCCACATTAACCTCAAAATAAATTACGTTAATGTGGCGCAGGGTGGCACTAGGGGCCTATAAATATGCCCCTAAATGTCTTTGAGTACTTGAAAACAGTGTTTTGCAATGCTCCTGTTTTGAAGGCACCTGACTACAATCAGGCCTTCTTTGTACTGACTGAAATTCCTGACAAGGGAGTTGGAGCAGTTCTAGGTCAACTCGATGAGAAGGGTGGAGGTCACACATTTGTATTTATCAGTTATAAACTGCTTCATAGAGAACAGGACTGAGCTGTCATTGAAAGATAATGCTTTGCCATAGGGTGGAATGGTAGGAGGTTCCAGACTTAATTGTTTGATAGCAAGTTTGTGCTCTGGACTTATCACAAGCCACTCGAGTGGTCGATAACAGTGAAGGGTGAAAATCCCAAAATGCTGAGATTGCTTATCACATTACAAAGCCATGCTTTTACTGTGAAGCACAAAACCAGAATTTAACATTGGAGTGCAAATGGCCTTTACCACTTGTTTTGCCAATCAAATGAACAGACATTTCCAGTGGTGGAGTAAGGTACTGTGTAGTCAATCAATCAAAAAATGTATTAAGCGCACTACTCACCTGTTAGGGTCTCAAGGCGCTGAGGGGGGGGAAGGGTTGCCGTTTACTGCTCAAAAAGCCATGTCTTGAGGTGCTTTCTGAAAGTTAGGAGGTTCAGGGTCTTGCGTAGGTTGGTGGGGAGGGAGTTCCAGGTCTTGGCAACGAAGTGGGAGAAGGATCTGCTGCTGGAGGTGGTGCGTTGGATGCAGGGGACTGTGGCGAGGGCGAGGTCATCGGAGCGGAGAAGTCGAGTAGGTGTGTGGAAGTTTACTCGTTCGTTAAGGTAGGCTGGTCCAGTGTCGTGGAGGGATTTGTGAGCGTGGATAAGGACTTTGAAGATGATCCTTTTGCTGATGGGCAGCCAGTGTAGGGACCTGAGGTGAGTGGAGATGTGTTAGTGGCGGGGGAGGTTGAGAATGAGACATGCAGCTGCATTCTGGATTCGCTGGAGTTTTAGCTGAAGCTTGGCTGTGGTACCAGCGTAGAGGGCATTGCCGTAGTCCAGTCTGCTGCTGATGAAGGCATGGGTGACCATTTTTCTTGTTTCTAAGGGAATCCATTTGAAAGTCTACCGTTGCATGCAAAGGGTGTTGAAGCAGGAGGACGATATGGTGTTGATTTGCTGGGCCATGGAGAGAGATGACTCTAAGACGATGCCGAGGTTGTGTGCGTCGGCAGTGGGTGTTGGGGGTGGTTCGAGGGCGGTGGGCCACCAGGAGTCATCCCATACTGTCTTGTTGGGGCCGAAGATGTGATTTCTGTTTTGTTAGAGTTAAGTTTGAGGTCAATTGCTGTCATCCATTTGGCTATGTCGAGGAGTCCGGCGTGCAGGTTTGTCTTGGCAGTGGAAGGGTTCCTGGTGAGGGAGATGATGAGCTGGGTGTTGTCTGCGTAAGAGATGATGGTGATTCCGTGGTGGCGGAGGATGTTGGCGAGGGGTGTCATATATATGTTGAAGAGGGTGGGGCTGAGGGAAGATCCTTGGGGGACTCCGCAGATGATCTTGGTGGCTGGGGACTGGAAGGGAGGGAGGCGAACTCTTTGGGTTCTTTCGGCAAGGAAGGAGGTGTGCCCATCTAGGAACTTGTGTTGGATTCCTGTGTCAAAAAGGCGTGCACAGAGGATTTGGTGGCATACAGTGTCGAACGTTGCGGAGAGGCCAGAAGGATGAGAACGACGGTCTCACCCTTGTCCACTCTGGTTCTGATGTTGTCTGTGCAGGCTATGAGGGTGGTTTCAGTGCTGTGGTTCTTGCAGGATCCAGACTGGGAGGCGTCAAGTGCGTTGTTTTCCTCTAGGAATTGAGACAGTTGGGCGTTCACTATCTTCTCAGCGACCTTGGTGGGGAAGGGGAGAAGAGAGATGGGGCGGTAGTTCGTGAGGTCTTACAGGTCTGCTTTGGGTTTTTGAGGAGCACGTTGACTTTGGTGTGCTTCCAGATGTCTGGGAAGGTTGCGGTGTCGAATGAGCTGTTGATAACGGCACGGGGCCGGGGAGCGATGATTTGGCTGGCCTTGTTGAATATGTGGTGGGGGCAGGGGTCTGTGGGGGAGCCTGAGTGGATGGAGTTCATGTTTTTTTCGGTTTCCTCGTCATTGGTTGGGGTCTAGGTGTGTAGTTGGTTGGTGTGGGGGGGCGTTGTGCTGTCGGTCGTGTCGGTGGTGGTGACGGTGGGTGCTGATGCTGTGAAACTGTTGTGTATGTCTATGATTTTGAGGTGAAAGTAGCTGGAGAGGGAGTTGAAAAGGTTTTGGGTGTGAGCGGGGTCGATGGTGCTGGATTTGGGTTTGGTGAGCTCTTTCACGAAGGTAAAGAGTTCTTTGCTGTTGTGTGAGTTATTATCTATGCGTTCTTTGTAGAATGACCGTTTGGTGGTCTGGATGAGTTGGTGGTGTTTGTGTATGGTTGTTTTGAGGGCGGAGAAATTGCTCATTGAAGGTTCTTGGCGCCACGCTTTCTCAATTTTGCGGCATTCACGTTTGGAGGTTTGGAGTTCTCTGGTGAACCAGGGGGCGGTCTTGATGGTGCGGGTGTTGTTGTTTCTTCTCAGTGGGGCGAGGGAGTCTGCGCAAGTTGTTAACCATTGTGTGAGGTTGTGTGCGGCAATGTTGGGCTCATTGGTGACGGGGGGTTGAGCTTGGGTGATTTTTCACTCGGGTGTTCTTTGGAGACCTTTTCCTACTTTTGGTAGGGTGCGGTGTGTTGTCGGTGGTGGGTGGGGGGTTTCATGAAGGAGAAGTGGACGCAGTGGTGGTCAGTCCAGTGGAGTTCAGTGGTGTGGGTAAAGGTGACGTGGTTGCGGGAGGTGAAAATTGCGTCAAGCATGTGTCCTGCTGAGTGAGTGGGTGAGGTGACCAGTTGCTTGAGTCCGAGGTTCTGAGGTTGTCTAGCAGGGTTGTGGAGTTGCGGTCGTGAGTGCTTTCCAGGTGAAAGTTGAAGTCACCAAGGAGTCTGTGGAGGTGAAGGCATGGGAGCTGATAGTATCAGCGATGGTGTCGCAAAATGGGGGGTGGGGTCCTGGTGGTCTGTAAATGAGGGTTCCTCTAAGGGTGGTGTTGGCATTGATGTGAATTAAAAAGTGTACGTGTTCTGCGCTGTCTAGGGTGTCATTGGTGTTGGTGGAGATTTTGATGGTGTTTTTGTGTATGATGGCGATACCTCCTCCTGGCTTGTTTATGCGGTCTCTACGGGAGATTTTGTAGCCTTCTGGGATGGCTATGGCTATGTCGGGTTCTGATGAGGAGTTCATCCATGTTTCCATGAGGAAGGCGATGTCAGGGGAGTATGTTGTGATCAGGTCCCAGAGCTCGATGGCATGCTTGTGGACGGAGCGGGTGTTTAGGAGTATGCAGTTAAGGTGGTTGTGGGGGGTTGTTGTTGTTGTAGTGTGTGTTGGTGTTGTGGTGCGTGCTGGTGTTGTTGTGGCGCGTACTGGTGTTGTTGTGGTGTGTGTTGGTGTTGTTTGAGTTTGTGTGAGTGCAGGAAAAACAGCATGAGTGGCATGTGAATGGTCCATGTGTGTGCTTGGGTTTGGCCTGGGCGCAGGCGGGGTGCTGTCCTGGGTTGAGGGCGTGGAGTTTGGTGGAGGAGTAATGCTGCCTCAGGGGGTTGGAGCAGCGAGGGCCAGGGGGACCGACGCTAGGCACGGTCCAGGCGTGGACGGGCGCAGACAGGCGCTGGGAGGGTGAAACAGCTGGGAGGTGGGAGGGAAGGGCCAATAGGGGCGCGAGGGGGATGGGGACGCAGGGGACGCAGCGGCAGGGATCGGGAGACCGGCAAGAGCTGACTGGGAAACAGGTGGTAAAAACAACAAGTGGAAAACGAAAAGAAATGCAAAAAGGGCACAGGAGCAATTTAAAACAGTGCAGAAAACAAAAAACGATATTCAAATAACGAAATACACGCAATACAAAAAGAAGAGCACAACTTGATATGCCTACCACTAGGCACCAGGGATGAGGCACAGGCGGGTGCCTGCGGATGGTAGAAGGCCTCAAACTCTTCCTGGCGGCAGACGGCAAGGTCAGGGGCACAGAGGCAGACTGGTGGAGCCAAGTGGACTCCTGGCCAGAACCAAGTCAGGGGGTCACACAGGGCTCCGTGCAGCGGGCGCCATTAAGAAGGGGAGGTGGGAGGGTGGAGCAGCTGGGAGGCGGGAGGGAAGGGCCAGTGGGGGCGCGAGGGGGGCGGGGACGCAGGGGATGCAGCAGCAGGGATCGGGAGACCGGCAAGAGCCGGCTGGGAAACGGACGGTGAAAACAACGAGGGGAAGACGAAAAGGAATGCAAAAAGGGCACAGGAGCAATATAAAATAGTGCAGAAAACGAAGAACGATATACAAATAACAAAATACCCGCAATACAAAAAGCAGAGCACAACTTGATATGCCTACCACTAGGCACCAGGGATGAGGCGCAGGCAGGTGCCTGTGGATGGTGGAGGGCCTCGAACTCTTCCTGGCGGCAGACGGTGGGGTCAGGGGCACGGAGGCAGGCTGGTGGAGCCAAGTGGACGCCTGGCCAGAACCAGGTCAGGGGGTCACACAGGGCTCCGCGCAGCGGCCACCAGTAAGAAGGGGAGGTGGGAGGGTGGAGCAGCTGGGAGGGAAGGGCCAATGGGGTCACAAGGGGGGTGGGCCGTAGGGGACGCAGCGGCAGGGATCGGGAGACCGGCAAGAGCCGGCTGGGAAACGGACGGTGAAAACAACGAGGGGAAGACGAAAAGGAATGCAAAAAGGGCACAGGAGCAATATAAAACAGTGCAGAAAACGAAGAACGATATACAAATAACGAAATACACGCAATACAAAAAGCAGAGCACAACTTGATATGCCTACCACTAGGCACCAGGGATGAGGCGCAGGCGGGTGGGTGCCTGCGGGTGGTGGAGGGCCTCGAACTCTTCCTCGCGGCAGAGTCAGGGGCACGGAGGCAGGCTGGTGGAGCCAAGTGGACTCCTGGCCAGCACCAGGTCAGGGGGTCACACAGAGCTCCATGCAGCAGCCACCATTAAGAAGGGGGTGGAGCAGCTGGGAGGCGGGTAGTCTGGTCTGGGAGGTCCAGACACTGAAGTGAGAGAGGATACAGGCAGGGCTACCAAGACATACCTGAGGACCCTGTTATCATAGAGCTTCTGATGAGCTCTTCCTGCACTGTCGTTAGGTAGATGGAAATGATCCAGCTTGGACTCTATCTCCAATTCTTGACTCTGATGAATCTTCTTTCTCTGTTACGTGGGGTGAGGAGACTCACATCAAATTATTTAAATGAATTACAGTGCAACCAAATGGTCAAACATTCAATCTTGGAGACCAACTTAAAGTTTCAAAGGGCTTTACTACAGACTCAAAGTCAAACTTTAATAAATGAGACTCAAAGTCATAGTATAGATATACAGAATCACTGAAGGAGAGTTAAAACATCACCCAGTTTTTAATCTAATTAACATATGCAATACCAATATTTCAAGTGAGACAATGTTGAAAATCAAGGAAAGCTTTGATGTTTGAAATCCAAAATCCAATTCTCCTGCCTAACCTTAGAATCTTGATTCTGAACTATTCTAATATTAGAGGGGTTTCAGAGAAAAGATCAGCATAGCAGAAGTTCTGTAGATCTGTCTCTCAAGAGAGTTGTGTACAGCATAAAGCTGCTAAATCTTTAAGAATTGGAGGTCTGTACCTCAGAGAGGTCCGCTCTGCATGATGGAATGAGGGGGTCTGAGTCTTTCACTAACTAGACCACACCTAAATCTCAATCCTTCCAAAACTGACATAATTGCCAAACTTTTCCACTGAATAACAAAATTGTAAATCAAACATGTAGTTAACAATAGTATCGCCTTTAAATCTGTTCTATGTGGCCTTGGTGCCCCCCGCTCTCAGGAATTTCAAAGTGATAATTGCCAATTCAGGATACCCCTTCCATCTTTGTAGCACTTCTCTCAGGCTGTCCTGTCTCACACACACAATAGGCTCCTTATTAACTTTGACACTGGCACCTTTAGAGAATTATGCAAAAAGCTAAATTCACATTGAAGGTTAGAACACAGGAAAAATGTGGGGCCTTCACTCCGGCCAGTCTAAACGAACACAAGTACACTTACAGTTTAAATGATTTCTATATGTCTCTCACGTCGAATATAAAATGATTATAAAGAATAATATTTCTAAAATGCTATAACATAAACATCCTTTCAAAACGATGATTAAATGCGACATACATTAAACATTATATTGCACTTCATTTGTATGCATTTCAGTGCACCACGTTTAAATGAAAACATTTCTCGCAGTACAAAGAAAAATAATCACCCCTTCATTTCGAGATTTAAGTGACATAATGGCACAGCCAAGTTAGGCTCTTTCACTAAGGGTGGGGAGCGACACTGTATTTATGTTATTCAAGGTGAGGAAGTTTCTAGGTCATTCCAGCTCTTTTGTCTGTCACTGATTACTGATTCAGGCTGATGACAGCCAGGTGCGGAGATCTCACACTCCATTAGGTCTATATTTTGGATACTTCTGCTTGGTGCCCACGCCATTGCTAATTGATGCGAGAGTCATCGGATTGCAAAAAATCTGTCTAAGGAGCAGGCAAAAAATTATATTTGAAAGAAAATCTGCCCAAACCGGTTCTGAGACTTTAGACAGTGGATCCACATCCCCTTATCTACAAAATTAGAATAAAAGTGTGATCCAAACCACCCCACTTTCTTTTAGTTCCAAGTGCCCGCATGAAGTTACAGCTAGGGCTCCCTAACCACCTTACCAGGAGAGGGGCTTCAAATCATTTGTATTATGGGAAAATAAAAACAGTGATTAAGTACAATAATATAATTGATAAAACATACCATGTCTTACTAAGACACTGTTAGAGTGGCACGGAGAAACAAGCAAATCACTGATTATTAAAAGTGTTATCTGCCTTTTGACAGTTGACCAAAGAAAGATACTAGTTCATAGAAGGCCCTCCCTTATACAAACAGGCTTGGATTCTAGAACTGGTTGGTCCAGTTTCAAGCAATGAAAGCCAAGCTCTTCAGAAAGCCAGTGGTGTAATGCAAAATGATGCTCCCTGCCACAGAATGTGTTGAGGGACCCTTGAGTCTCCCAGACTCACAGAAATCCCTTGGCACTGACAAGAATGGGCCATTCTTGAAGGACTGGGAGGCTCTGCACTGCAGGGGCCTGTCTCACGCCCCTGCAGAAAACATGTTCAGTAATTTGCCGGACCTGGTGAGATTATAGTGAATGTGGTGTGGGAAGAGCTATCAGAGCGTCATTAATGTGAACTCTGCTTTAACTTACATGGTTGGAGAAGGCTGCTAATAGTCAAGAGAACTAGACTCCCCTCATACCTGTGTGTCGTTTGCTTTTCAGGGATGGTCATGTTCGGGCTGGCTCACCTCTGCTACACCTTTGCCTTTGGCCTGCAGCCCCTCAACCTGCGAGTTTTCCTTCTGCTTCTTCTCATGAGTGGATCATTCTACACCTTCCTATTCCCCTACCTGAATGATCCATTCATCTACATGGTGGCGGGCTATACAGCTCTGATTGGCACCATGGGCTGGAGGGCCTTGTCTCGTGTCCACCTGTCGTCCTACAATCGTTCATGGGCACGCATCTCTGCAGCGGTCGGATCCGTGATTTTTATGGTCTCAGACTGTACTTTGGCAGTGGACAAGTTCTGCTTCCCAGTGTCCCACTCCAGGCTTATTGTCATGGGAACATATTACACTGGACAGTTACTAATAGCTCTTTCTGTCATTGACACTGGTGATGACTTCCCCTGGAAGAGAAAGTGACAGACTCAGCATTTATCTTCATCTGCCTTGAGCCAGAGGATATCCTGTGGAAATGAGTGGACTCCCAATAGTCCTTCTTTCATAGTTGCCAAAAGCAATGGTCTTCTCACTAAGACAACCCACCACACCAACACCTCTTACTATAACCAACAGTGATGGCTCTCCAGAAGCCGCCCCACCATCAGCGCCTGGTTCTGGCATAGGAAATGATGCATGCAGTCCTCAGCTTAATAACCGTGATGAGGAAGGTGAGTTGCGCCCATCTAAAGTGTGGACCTCAGTGCTAGTGTCTTTCATCTGTAGAGTGAGTGACACCCGCGCTTGTAATTAACTTGCAGAGTGAAGAACCTCTGTCTCTAGTATGGACGTCAACAGTCACGAGCTCCTTATGCCTGCCAAAAGAAGTGATGCCCCTGCTGAAGAAAGCCTTCTTAATGAACTGCTGCTCTATCGTCTTTAGCCTGTACATGTATTTGTGAAAAATACCCATCCAGTATCATGGTACCTTTTGATCAGAATGTCTTAAAGATATATGTAATATATTTCAGAATAAACACTCCCTAACTTTGCTGTTGTTAGTTTTTGTTAATTGATGACTGAGTAACATTTTTAAAGCACCCTCAACAGTAAGTGGACTTAGTGCTCATTTTATCCTGACCTAACCATACAAGTAAGGTATAAACTTTTGGCTGAGGGTCAGGAATGAGATTGTCTGCTTAATACTGAAAGTATTAAATTCCACAATATTGGATAGTGCACTGAAAGAGAGCAGACTCACCATGAGATTAGATTTTAGCTGGTGACTCTTAGTATAATCTTGCCTTTGCTGCGTAAGACTCTTGTAGAATTGTAGGTGTTAAACGTTATGAGATCAGGGATGGCAACTGAGGTTCAACAGGCAGAAAAGATATGTGACCAGATAAAGTATAAAGGTATGTTAGAAAATGTATACTTCTGTTGAACATAGTTATATACTTTTTTCAAACTCACAAATCATTCCTGAAGTAATGCTGAATAGCTGCACCAGTCTTTGCTTTCCAGGCGCAGTCCAGGAAAGTCATTCATTTGACTTCTTCAGGTGTTTGCACTTCCCAGTACAGAATTGTAGGCACAATACAGTTCTGAATGAGAAAATGCAAATACCCTAATTGAAGTGTGAAACTCCACTCAAATGCCGGTAAACTCTGAGGAGTTTACCAGCATTCGGGTAGAGGCACAGACTTCAAGTCGTGCCTTTCATGGGCCCCCTCCTGTGGCTACTTTTGCGTACACTTGAATGCAGTCATGGAAATAGCAGCAATTATCAAGGGTGTTACTTTGTACTTATTCCTGCCTTTTCTTTTACAGAATCACGCACATATTTCTGCTCTAGAGGATTCTAGCAGGGGCGGCTCCTCCATTAGGGCAGATGAGCATTGCCCCCCACCAGCAGCAGAAGCTGCAAAACTTTTAACACATGAAATGATAGTAAACTCTGTTGATTATCGTTTTGTTTATTAAAGGGGTGGGGCCACTGGGGTGATGAGCAGTGAGGGGAGTCCACGGTGCACTTCCTTCCGTGCGCATGTATGTTTGGCCGGCCATCTTGGGCCGGCCAAACACACATGCGCAGTAGGCTCTGTGTTACTGGGCTGGAGAGAGTCTGCACAAGCTCCCAGTCTGCCTGGGAGCCCCCTGGCTGGGGGCTCCAAGCCAATCTTGATGCTTTTTTTAGCAGTATCAGGATTAGCCGCAGGGCAGGCTGGGAGCCTGTGAATGCAGCCTGCGACAGAGGAGAGGAGCGGCGCGGCAAGGAGCGAGGTAAGTTTTTACTTAATTTTTTATTTTTTTAAATTAAATTCCCATCTGCCATATTATGATCTCCATAGCATTTAATGGGATCGTAATACGGCGGACAGGATATCCTTAATGTTTGTGACAGAGTATTCCCGTCTGCAAAGATCTAAATCCGGTGTACATTTTTTTTAAAGTTGAGTATTTGCAGTTTACCAAATTGGATCTGGGTCTGGGCTGTCCAGATACATATAAGGATAATAGTTCAGTTCCTTGGTGCATAGATGGGGAAGACCTTTTTCTTGTTTTTTCTCTTATTAGCACATTTTCTTCTTCCATATGAAGGTGTTCTTGCTGTGGTTGTGTGGAGAGCCACTGTAGATGGCAAACTTGTCATCCTAGAAGGCAATTGTGTCAGTTGTATAGTGCAAACTTACCTAAAAGCAGCAGAGCACTGTACAGGGTCAATGACAAGCATAAAGTTGAGAAGTGATGGGAAAGGTAGCTGGTTTGTGGACTGTTAATGCATTGTGATGGCTTTGCAAATGATGCAACTGAGGTTGAAGATGGTGCTGGCAGGCAAAGGGGACCTGTGGAGTTTCATCACGGTGTTATGATGTGGTCATATTTCTTCATGCCCGAGTGTGCATCAGCATGTAGAATGCCCTTAAGAGGGCCAGTGTAGATTAAAATTCCAATATGTTTTCCCAGATACCCAGTGCAAGATAGGGTATGTGAAAAAAAGATATGAAAGCAAATAAAACAGTTGAACATAGCTTGACTTCTATTAAAGGCATCATCCTAGTCCCCGAAAAACACCAGAAGTTACCAGATTACGATCATATGTAGGCTAAATGGTTCAAGTTAAGTTAACAGATTTGAGATACAACTCCCCTCATTGGATTTCTCCTAATTATCAACAACACCTGAAAAGTACACATTCAAATGCAATAAAATAATGCTGCAAGCCAGGCCTTCTAACTGACCCATTTCCGTAGGCCTCACAGTGCTGAACTATGGCTGCAAGGCCCATGGGAGGGAGGCCAGGCCTCTAGGGTTGAGTCTGGTCAGTCTTTTACCATCATGGGTAATATTTTCATGTCTAAAATAGAGCAAAAAACAACAAATCTCAGTAGAACTTCTAGGGATATAAAAGTATAGAACACAGTATCTGTGCCGCATCAAATAAGGAAAATCTCTCAAACTGGAAGTGCACAAAATATAAAGACAAATGGTGCAACCACACATCTTCAAATTAGTACGAGGCTCCCCTGGTTGACCTCAACTGATCTCAGGAGGCATGAGCCTCAGCAGTGGCTGACATTAATTCAAGCAGTCCAATGTTTCACTTTTTGGTATACTTTAGTGTGTCACCGTAAGTGGGATGGGAATGCCCAGATGTGGGTCCCATGCATACTGTTTCACTGAAACAAGCTATAGCTCGCTGATCAGCCCTAACTAGGGAAACACCTGTCCTGGGTTGCTTGTGTTCCTGTTTAGGGAGGATCTGGCCTGGCAATTCGGTTTGGGCTATCCCTACTGGAGCAGGGTCAAGACTGATTGGCATATGGCTGAGCCAAAAATCAGGTGGCATGGTCTGCAAAATAACAATGGAGTAGGATGTAGCCTCAGTAGTTACCAGTTGCTGAGATTAATTCCAGCATTCCATCCATCACTTTTTGTATAAAAAATGTTTGACAGTAAAATAGAGCCATAATTTGGGCACATTGGACCCATAACCCTAGGTGACTACTGTCCCACTTCACCTGCTGCACAATTGATAGCTGCGCCCTTCATAGGGGCCTCTTGCCCTGGGCCTTGCAGCCATAGACCAGTGCTGCAAGGCCCAGAGCAGCAGGCTTCATTACTTGGGCCGCTCAGCACTGGACTATGGCTGGTAGGCACAGGGGAGGATGGCCCTTTCCTGGGCTTAACAGCTCTGAATCATGGCTGTGTGGTGCTTGGGAAAAGGGCCAGTGGCATAGTAATGTAGCCCTGGGCTCTGATACAAGAAAATGATGCTGGACAGTAAACTGCAGCCATAATCTTGGTGCATTGGGTCCATAACATCCATAAGCCCTGGTGCTACTGCACTTGCTGCACTACTGATAGCTGCACCCCAGAGAGAGGCCCCAGTGAGCCTCATGGCCATACTCCTGCTCTGCTAAACTCATGGATTAGCGCCTCCTACCCTAAGCAATCAACCATGGCCAGCTGCAATGCCCCAGGGAGGGAGGACCTCTCCCTGGCCTCACAGCTCTGGAACATGGATGTGAGGCTCATGTACGAGAGGCAAGTAGCACAGCAATGGTGCCATTGGTGCTGGTGCAAAGTAAAACCTTCCCCTCAGTCTTGTCCATCTGCTCCACAGCATAATGAAGCCATAATATGGGAGCACTGGGCACTTATTACCCCTGGGACTAGTGCAACTGTACCTGTAGTACTACCGATGCCCCTGCCCCTGACCAATGGCTATGGCCGGTCAGAAAGGGAGACCTCTCTAATTTACATACAATGTGAAATCACAGGAAATGACATCACAGTTCATGAATCTTTACATCAACCCATGCACAGAGCTACGTTACAGAGCTGTGAGACAGTTTCAATGGGGCCCAGGGAAGGAGCCCACAAGAGGTGCCCTCCCCCACCTCCTGGGCCTCACAGAAATGGTGTAGCACTGAGAGGATTAGGGGAGGTAGCCTACTAACCCATAGGATTCGCAGCACATAAGAATGGCTGCAAGGCCCAGAGACGAGGGGCCCTCCCCATGGTGGGGCAATGTTACACCATGGCTATTAGACATTGGGTAGGGGGGCCACTCCCCTAGGCCTCACAACTATGCATGGTCAAGTGCTGCAAGACCCAGGAGAGGGGATCCAGGATACAGGAGTCCACTACCATCAGCTTCCCAACAATGGTGTAGTTCTGCAAGCCCAGGGGAAGGGTGTTCCTTTCCATGGACCACTCCACCCTTATCCACAGCTGTGTGGCCCATGGGAGTGTTGTCCCATCCTCTTGCCTCACAGCTATGATGTAGTGCTGCATGGCCCATGGGATGTATCCCCACTGCCCTGAGTTTCATATCCATGGTCTGGTACTTGAAGACCGTTGGAAGGAGAATCCCCTTCCCTGGATCTGACAGCCATCATGCCCAGCCATAACTGCAAGGGTCAAATAGGGTGGCCAATTTTCCATTATCATTTCACATGACAATTCGTGCCTTTCGAGAAACACTGCACGCGAGGAGACACCTTATGCATGCAGACACTGGAAGATGTATTTTGGGGGAGCAGGGGAACTTTGAGTCACATAGCATATTTTGGGGGTTTCATTCTAAATCCTCCTCGAAAACAGGTCATGTTAAAAAATAACTCAGCTGGAGCTTGAGCTGATCAAGCATGATTACTCTTTATAATATATATATATTTATTAATCCCTATACCACCTACTGGAGTAAGCTTGCCTACTTGCTATTGCAAATTTGAGCAGCAAGTTTAGAAAATGAACTCTGGTATCTAATTAGAATGAAATAGTCATAAGATTTGTAACACCAGTGGTAAATAGCAGTATCTACCACACATACCGTCCAGTAAGTACTGACTGCCACAGGACCTGGTCAGACCGGTACATTTTAACCCTGGAACTATGAAAACTAATCTCAGTTTTATGATGGAAATAATCACCATGTTCTAATGCTTTGCCATCAGAATCAGACACCCCAGTTTTGTTCTAATGGACTAGTTGAAGTTATGGAACCAGGAGACACAATTATTTTAAATATTGGCCTCCCATTTGGCCAAGTTCTGTGTTCTTGGGAAATCACTTTTCTGAATTTATTGGCAGGGCCACTGGAATGATGCGATTGTACCACCACAGCATGTCTCGTATAATTATAGATTTGCCGAATTTGCCACTTAATCCATCATCTGATGCATAAACTGCAGATTTTATCAAACAAAATTTTATTTTTTGCTCAAATGGTGGAAACGTTACTAAAAACAGTAACACGTGTTACCATGCAGTCGAAGACTCTCTGCTAAGCTTGACTTGTCACCTTTCTGTTGCTTATTGCTACATTTGGGTGTTACCTTGGTACTAATGAGGTGCAACAATGCCCAGACAGTGTTACAAAGTGCAAAAATTACAAAATAGTGAAGTAATACATTCATAAAATGTGCTGCATTACGCCACATAACTTGCCTTCTCTTGGTGTATAATTTATTCTTCCCAAACTCATAATTTGTCCCTCCTCTGCTACATAATTCTAGCGGCCCTGCTTATTGCTCTGCCACTCCCTTTTTGTCAAGATTGGGAATATTTTGAATATATGTAAACACTGATAGTCAGCGTCATTTAAACATTGTTTTGAACAATACCTGGACGGAGAGAGGAGCTCAGTCACATGGTATAGTCACCTAAATGCTGTAGAGTGATGAGTATATAGCCTTTGCACCACGTAGCAGTATACTACTAAATAACAAACTGCTTCATCCGCCGCGGTCAGAATGCCCTCGGGAGCACCGCCAGCCTGTTGGCGGTGCTCCTGTGGTCGGTGACCCTGGCGGTCACCGGCCGCCAGGGTCAGAATGACCCCCTTTATCTCCCTGTGCCTAAAGAATGAATGTGTTCTTGTGTGATGTAACCGATGCTCATGTAAAGCTCTCCAAAACCTTCGGGTTGAGCTTGCAGTATACAAAACTGCAAAACATGTGTTTCATTTACTCATTCAAGGCTGTTTGCATCAAGGACTGCAACCTGGCTGATTTTCTGTCCCATTCTGTTTAATGTCCTGGCCATTGCGAAAATAATCAAATCAACTAAATATGTTATTTTTAGGCATAATCTGTCCAAGCCTCTCTTCCACAGCTCATCAATGGCTGAAAGAGTAAGAGCAGCGAAGACGCCCCCAACTTGGGGGAGCATGAATATGGTGGCACGCCGTGGCCCAGTCCAACGGGCATGGCAAAAGCCATAGCAGCACTGGGCTATGGTTGCAGTGGACTGGTTAGCTGGGAGCGGTCTCCGGAAGCTGTAGACCGCTTCTGGAGTGGCGAGCCAAGGAATGCCCCACTTTTAAAAGACAGAGCGAGGGGGGGCGCGGGTGTCTTTCACACCTCGCCCCCTCACTGCCCGCCAGGAATCCAGCTTTCAGGATTATTCTTCTTCTGTTTTGTCCTTGGCTATCCCTTACTCGTTTTCCTTTTACAGGTTGTCGTGGGCACGCTCTGCTGCAGGCTCTGCACCACGGCCCCCCAGCTGGTGCCACCGAGAGCTGCACGGTTTGAGAGAGTCACACCTGACCCGAGGTGCTTTTAGGCTAGTCCTGCACTCAGTGGCAGCTCCGGTAGTTTGCAGGGGCTGTGGAGGTGAGGGGGGAATGGGAGGGGCTCCCTTTATTACAATGTACTGGCACTCTGTTGTGCAGTGGCTAATGGTGCCATATTGGTGGATTACTGAAGCGACATAGTTTGTTTGTTAATGGTACTTGTGTGCACTTCCCCCCATGGTAGGCAGATTTGGGCAATTGTTGGACTAGCAGTTGTTTATGGGACATTTTAAAGATTGATTGAGTTGTTTTGGGGGCTTAAAGGTTTTTGTGCGGGGTGTGTCATTGCACAGGGCAAGCGGTTTGGCTCTAGACTGGATGTGCGCTCTGAGCATCACCAGTTGGGCAGGCATGTGTCACTGACGATGAAAGAGAAGATTTGGAAAGGGAGATACGTTGATTTGTTTGAATTGATTGTGGATAGGCCTAAAAAAGGGGGAGAGTAAGCACTGCAAGGAATGTTCGCACTCAAGGGATTGTGGTCATTGGCCTTACAAGAAAAAGGTAGAGGAGACATTATATAATTGGGTGAACGGTTTCACTATTTTGCAAGCCATAATAGCTGAGTGTTTTCCAAACAAGAGGGCTCAGCTGGCATGCCATCAGAATTGAATAGTGCATGCACATGACTAATTTGGAGGCAAGGCTTGGAGGGATAATAATAAAGAATTCCATAGAATCAAGGCAACAAGGCCCATACTAGCATGGAATCAGATGGATGTGAATACCCGGTCATGTTGTATGGAGCCCCAATCTGCAGACGCCACTCCTAGTCAGCCCTTTTGGATGAATGCAGCAGCGGGTAGTAGCCCCATGGGGAGGGGGGCACGAAAGGTTAATGCTCGGACTTCAATAATGGATCCTGCACCAGGCCCCCTGGGACATGCAGATTCAAGCATGGCTGTACTGTCTGTGGTTTGCCCCCCCCCCCCACCCAGAGACAAGATTTTTAAAAAAATCTAGGGATAGGCCTGCAGAAAAGCAGGTGGGACCACTCTGTACTGATCAAAGCTCCCTCTCTGGTTACTTGGCAGGCATTGGTACCATGGCTGAAAATCTGTACCTGTCAGAAGCCCACGCCTTATATGAGGGTTTTAAGGATGGCTTCAGGATCCCAGCAGCCGGATGCATAAGGGTTCTGTATTGCAGGAATCAGCAGTCCCTCAGGTCCAATCACAGTGTTGCCAGGGCAAAAATTGTCAAGGAAATGAGCCTGGGCAGGGACCCTTTATGGCTGTCCCACCCGAGAATTTTGTGTGCTCCCTACTCGATACAGATTGATACACAATCTTTCTGCACCCAGGGGACAGTCAGTAAATGAAGTTAGTCATGGGGCTTTATGCTCCATTAGGTAGTCCTCCCTTAAAAAGGCAATCACAATGTTGCAGGAACTGGGGCCTGGGACGCTGTTAGCAAAGTCTGACATTGAGTCTGCTTTATGGCTGCTTCTGGTTTACCCTGACGACTTCCAGCTGCTGGGTTTCCAGTTTGAGGGCTCACATTATTTTGATAAATGCATGCCCATGGGTTGTACATACTTCGAGAAATTTAGCAAATTTTTTTAATAGGCCTTTCGGCAGAAGTCAAGACAACAGTGGGTATTGCACTATATGGATGATTTCTTGTTCTTGGGCCCTCCCAGTATGGTGATGTGCGCGAAGGCATCGCAGTCCTTTCAGGAGCTGATGGAGAATTCGGGGTGCCGCTGGCACAGTGTAAGACCTGTGGTCCTGCTACAACTATTGAATTCTTAGGGATCAAGTTGGACTCAGTGGAGTGGAGAGGGCCCTTTTGAGAATATGAATGTTTTCTCAGCCTTAAAGGAGTCCCTGGGGGCAAGGAAGGTTGCAGGTGGTGGTTGCAGGTGGTGATAAGACAGTTGAATTTTGCTCTTCGCATCATTCTATGGCCTGCCTATTTTCTTAATCAATCGCTCAGGCCATGTCTGGCTAGTGAGCTAATCACCACCATACCATAATGTCATCAAAGGTTTGCCAGGATATGAGGATCTGGGAAGCCTTTCTGAGTGATTTCAATTAGCCTAATGAAGAGTAAGGTCTCTTTACAGATGGATCTGACAGAGAAGGTTTTGGTGCCATCATGGGTCCTGAGTAGTGTGCTCAGTGGTGGCAAAGGGAGTGGGTTGAGTCCCGACGTATTGCAAATGTGGCTCTTCCCCATTCTGGTTGCCCTCAAGGTCTGACCTGATCAGTTCTGCAATCATTCTGTGTTATTCTGGTAAGATATCATGATGGTGGTAAAATGCATTACCCAGGAGCAAGGCTGCCAGGTGCAAGATGATCCTTAGACTCATGAAAGAGATTATTTTGTTGGGCTTTAGACTGAATGTCTCTTTTAAGTCTAAACATGTGCTGGGTGTACTAACAATGCAGCCAATTCTATATCGCGTTTCAAGATGCAGGCTTTCAGGTACCACCACTAAGGAGCGTCAGAGTTCCCTACACCCTTTCAAGAGCAGTTATGGCAGCTTGGTGCCCCAGCTTACCAGACCTCGGGTAGCCAGCTTAGACCCCAGGACAGGGCGTTCTTATGAGGAGACACTCAGCACTTACATTCAATTTCTTAGGCATGCATGGGAAGGGAAGTGGTTTGCTCCAGAGTCAGTGGTGACTTTTCTTGTGTCCCTTAGACAGGAGGGGTGGGCAGTTTCTTACGTTATATTGTGTAATATTGCTGCAGTATTGTTCTTTGGAAAGATGCTTGGTCATTGATGGAACAAGGGCTTTCCTGGATCAGAGGGAGATGAAAGATTGGCAGAGGCTAGAAGGGTCTACTCTGTATTTGAGGTGCCCCATCGATATGAGGCGTTTAGCAGCCATCATGTTCTCCCCGGGGGACAATTGCAGGTCAGAGGATGAGGTCCATCTTTTCAGGGAGGCATTTGCCCTGGCATTCTATGGAGCCTTAAGAGTGGGTGAACTAGTGATCAAAAAACAAGGACATGGGGAGTTTACAATACACTGACATTCATTGGCCAAATGGCACTTTGGCTATCAAACGCTCCCATTCTAAGACCGATCAGATGGGAAGGGGGAACACATCCTGCTGCATAGTGCCCCAGGCAATGAGTGCTGCCTCCTGGGTAATTTAAATACCTTTTTATCACACCACACCCACGGGCCCACTATTAGTGCACAGTGATGACACACCTCCTACCAGGTTTCAGTTCTGCAGGGTGTTGGGCAGCACCTTAAAGAGAGCGTGTTTAGATCCCTCAGAGTACGGCACGCATTCTTTTCAAACTGGCGCTGCCACCACTGCAGAAGGGATGAGGTTAGCCGGGCAGACAGTCCAAAGAATTGGCAGGTGGAGGTCAGGCTGTTACAAACATTCTATGTGAGACTGGACTTATTGTAGCCTCCTGTCTCTAATGCCTGTCTCCCAACACCCCTCCCCCTTTTTTCCTGTTTCTCCTGTTGACACAGTTGGACGGTATGAGGATTTGAGGCACAGTTGGGTACCTTAGCTCATCCTGTATTTGCGGGAGCAAAGGAGGTTACAGAAGTGCTGGTAATGAACCATTCATATGTGAGACGAGCAAAGGATTTTTCTTCTACAGGTGGTTTTGCAGCCAGTGCCATGGAGGCCGGATACCGGTTGACGTTTTGTGGTTAAGGTGGTTTGCACTTGGGCAACCTGAGAACTACTTTGGACAGTTTGCTGCCCAGGGGGATAACGCTCCCTGGGATTTTTATCCTGCATCTTGGTGATAATGACTTAATGGTGATTGGACAGAAGGATTTATTTAAGCTGATTATCTCAGAGATGGGCTGGCTTGCAAAGAGGTTCCCTGATACTGTGCTAGCGTGGTCTAACATGATTCCCAGGGCTAAATGGAGAGGTGGTGAGTTGGTTAAAGCCCTCAATGTCTCTGTGAAGGGATGAACAGCAAGATCGGTAAGTTGTTCAGTTCGGCTAGGGTATCGTCTATTGCTCATGGGTGCATTAAAGGTGAGCACTTTTTCTTGCAGCATGGGATCCCCATCTGTTTAAGACAGGTATTAACATGTTTATCGAAGATCTGCTGGCCTGATGAGTCCACTGCCAACAACGTGTTTGAAGGGTAGGGCAATAGTATTATAATAGAACTATGCTGGCCTGTGGCGGGTGAGGTCATGATTGGTGAGACAGTTCGGGTCTTTGTAAGGCACCCTTTTAGACCTAAGTGACAGTGGTATCACTGGACCTTCCTAGGGGGAGCTGGCAACAAGTCAAATAGGTTTTGCAGGGGTTTGAGGGAAGTTGTTCACATGCGCTACTTAAGTGGCAACCATCCTCACAGGTGCAGTGAACACAAACTAGCGCAGGGGAATTTGGGTGTAAGAGGTGCCTGAAGTAGGTATCCTAGTGGGCAAAAAAGGCCCTTTGCACAGGGTCATTCTAGTATGGGAGACCAGTGTTGGGGTCCTATAAGGAGTGACCAATTCCAGGATTGAAGTTATCAGCCAAGGGGTTTAGGAGGAAGGGTTACTGCCACCAGTCATGATCTCACTCAAAACACTGTTTAACAGGTGCACAGGAACAATCGTAGTTGTGGATAGATAACTCCCATGTATTAGCAGCTCTGTTAAGGCTTGGACACTATGGCCCTCATTATGACCCTGGCAGTGAGTGATAAAGTGTTGGTAATACCACCAACAGGCTGGTGGTAATTACCGTTAAATTATGACCATGGCAGAGAAAACTCCCATAGACAGCCAATGTACCACACCAACCGCCAGGGCGTTAACAACACTGACCACGGCAGTAGCCAAAAACAGCCAGACGGAAGACAAAGTACAGCGCACCATATTTTGATCCTGCAATCTACTATGATTTCCGGGGCAATACCAACGCCATCAAAAGCCTTTATGGAAACACATCACAGAATAGCAAAGACTCACTATCGGAGACACAGGGAAGAACAACGCCGCCATGGAACGGGAACTGCAAGTCTTCCCGATGCTCATCTACGTCATGCTCCACCTGGAACACCAACGCCGATGATGATGGTGAGTACAGCCACCTAGCACACAAGGGAGGGAGGGAAGAAAACGAGAGTGCCACGCACACACACACAACACACACCATTCACACACACACACCAAACACACAACCAGCTGCAGACGAAAAACAATGGCACACGATATCCGGCAGAATAATGCAAGGACAACAAGAATGTAATAATGAGAATGTATTGATATAAACAGCTACCAAATGAACCAACTGTACGAAAAACAGATATGTACAAATGTACAAAAAGGGCCATTGCCCAGTCCAATGTACTAAGGGCCTACATGGCCACAGGGCACAGTCCAAGGCCCACCTCGAATCCTGACTTCATCCGGATAGAACTCCACAGGGGCATCAGTTTGCAAGTGAGCAGGCACCCCAGGGGGTTGGGGGTGGGGGGCACCTCAGCCAAATTCAGAAACAAGCCCACTGGTTCTGGAGGGGGCTCCATGCCCATTTCTCAGTGCTGGGTAGTGCAAGGCCACAGTCTCTGGAGTGGGTGACTTTCCCACTGGTTCTGGAGGGGGCTCCATGCCCATTTCTCAGTGCTGGGGAGTGCAAGGCCACAGTCTCTCGTGTGGGTGACTTTCTCACTGGTTCTGGAGGGGGCTCCATGCCCATTTGTTAGTGCTGGGGAGTGCATGGCCACAGTCTCTGGAGTGGGTGACTTTCCCACTGGTTCTGGAGGGGGCTCCATGCCCATTTCTCTGTCCTGGGGAGTGCAAGTTCACAATCTCTCAGATGTGGAACATGCCCACTGCTCCTGGAGGGGGCCCCTTGTACACAGTCCCTGGAGGGTGGCCTACATGGCTTCTGCTGGTGGTGATGGCTGCACTGTGTCATCTGGAGGTGAGGGCTGCACAGTGTCAGCAGGTGAAGGTGCCTCCTGGGCAGCCTCTGCTGGAGGTGAGGGCTGCACTGTGTCGGCAGATGGAGGTGCCTCCTGGGCAGCCTCTGCTGGAAGTGAGGGATGCACTTCCTCAGCTGGCGGTGAGGGCCCCGTGACCACTGGTGGTGGCGGTGGTGGTGTCACCCTGACAGCCTCCGCTGGAGGTGAGGGCTGAACTATGTTGGCAGGTGGAGGTGCCTCCTGGGCAGCCTCTGCTGGAGGTGAGGGATGCACTGTGTTGGCAGGTGGAGGTGCCTCCTGGGCAGCCTCTGCTGGAGGTGAGGGATGCACTTCCTCAGCTGGCAGTGGTGGCTCCGTGACCTCTTGTGGTGGTGGAGTCACCCTGACAGACTCCGCTGGAGTTGAGGGCTTCTTCCCCTTCATGGCAGGAGGCATTGGATCCTTACCCTTCCTGGCAGGGGTTGAGGGCTTCTTCCCTTTCATGGCAGGATGTGCGGGCTCCTTAGACTTCCATACAGGAGTCGAGGGCTTCTTCCTCTTCATGGCAGGAGGTGCAGGCTCCTTCCCCTCCCTGGCTGGTGGAGTGGAATCCTTCTCTGACTTGCCACCACGACTAGGTGGTGCCATCACTGTCCGCGTGGACTGTTTGGCTGAGGTGCTGGGCTGGGTCGTTGGGACCCTGCTCTTACGGGCAGGATGGGGGAGGAGAAGGGAAGAGGTCAAGATGGGCAAGGAAAAGCTTCTTAGGGACGGTGGGGTGGGATGAGGGAGGAGGGATGGGAGTGGAGGTTGAGGGAGTGGTTGTTGGAGGTATATGTCTGCTGGACTTGGGTCAGGTGCAGGTGCATGGGCAGTGTGCTGATGTGATGTGGATGGTTGTTGGGTGTGTGAGTGCTTGTGTTTGTGTCCTTTAGGAGGGGGTGGACAGACACAGTGGGAGAGGACACAGGGGACACGTGCATGGATGTTGTGGAGGTGTCTGCTAGTGAGGTGTGTGTGCTGCTTGTTGTGGTGATGCTGAAGGTGGATGTTGATGCAGTACATGCAGGTGTGAGTGTGGACGAGACTGTGAGGGAGGTGGAGGAGGAGGGGGAGACAGTGGAGGCAGTGGATGTGGTTGTGTCTACAACTGTCTGGTGTTTGCGTGAGTGCTTGTGGGATGAAGTGTGGTGCCTGTGTTTGACTGTGCCACTCTTATGTGTTGTCTTGTGTACATGCTCGTCTGAATGTGTGCATGAGATGGGTTGGGGTTGATGGGACTGGGACTGGGAAATGGTAGTTTGAGGGGGGACGGTAGGAACAGGGACAATGGCTGCCATCAGAGAGGAGGCCAGAGCCTAAATCAATCTCTGTTGGGTCGCCAATCCACCGTGAATGCCCTCCAGGGATGCATTGCATTGCTGTATCTGGGATGCCAGCCCCTGGATGGCATTTACTATGGTTGACTGCCCTACAGAGATGATCTCAGGAGGTCAATAGCCTCCTCGCTCAGGGCAGCAGCGCTGACTTGGGCAGGGCATGAGGTGTCTAGGGCGAAGGAGATGCCCAACCTCCTGGGTGAGCCGGCACAGGCAACTCGCTGAGGGGCTACTGGAAGGGCGGTGCTGGTACAGGGGGTGGCGGCTGTACCTGCAGCTGGGGTGGTCACAGAGGTGTCCACCACCATCAGGGAGCTTCCATTGAAGGAGGTATCTCAGTCTGGGTTGTCGCCTCCTGTCTCCACTGTGGTGCTCCCCTCGCCCTCCGTCCCACTGGTTCCCTCGGCATCGGTGGACTCTGCCTCCAGCTCCCTCTGTCACCGGTGCATCTGCTCCTCCGCCGGATGATGCTAATGCACACATGGACAGGATGACAGAAGAAAAAAAGGGGGAGAGAGAGAAAGGAAACATTGGGTCAATTACTGCACCAACATCACAGTTGGCATACACAGCACCGTCACACACAGGGATCAGGCTTGAGCACTATGCATTGTACTGCCAGTGATTTGGCTAGATGCCACAGCAAGATGAGGGCCACACACTGCCAACTGCACCCCTCCTGGTACCCCCAAAGCCCTGACTGACATGGAATGCAAACAAGCTAGGTTACCTACATTTGCCAAACACCCATTACCCTTGAGCTGGATCACGTTGCAATGTCTGGTCTGGCCTGAGGGGCACCCACTAAGTCACATCCACCAACCGGATCCCATGCCACTTGCCAATTATTGTATTAATGCCCACTGTGCTCACCCCCTTGTGGCTGCTTTGATGCCCTCAAGCACCCATCCAGCTCTGGGTAGGCCACCCTCAGTGTGCGGGCCATCAAGGGGGTCAGGTTCCGATGGGCACTTCGGAGGAGTTGGAGCGATTGGTGGATGTGGTCCTACCCAAGTACGGACTGCTGTATGGGCCTGCAGACCAACAGGTGAGTACACCTTGGGCACGATGCATGTGGGAAGGATGCATGGCGATGTGTGTGCAAGCATCGGGTCATTGAGGGGATAACTTGTGGTGGTGTACGTGGTGTGTGCCGGCAGATGTGTGCCCACTGTGCTCACCCCATTGTGGCTGCTTTGATGCCCTCAAGCACCCATCCAGCTCTGGGTAGGCCACCCTTAGTGTGCCAGCCATTACGGGGGTCAGGTTCAGATGGGCACCCCTTCTTCGTTGGGAGGCCATCCCCAGCTGGGCCTCTGCAGTCTATCGTGCCCAGCGTCTCAGGTCCTCGCACCATTTCTGACAGTGGGTGCTTCGTGTGCCATAGACCCCAAGGGTCCGCACGTCCTTGGCAATGACACGCCATAATTCCTTCTTTTGATGGGCGCTGACCTGCAGAGGGAATACAGACAGGATACCATTACACATACAATCCAACCTGTCACACATATGGCCCACCATTCCCGTTTCCGTCCCTAATGGCACACCCATCTGCCGGCACACACCATGTACACCACCACAAGTCATCCCCCCGATGACATGATGCTTGCACACACATCGCCATGCATCCTTCCCACATGCATCGTGCCCAAGGTGTACTCACCTGTTGGTCTGGTGGCCCATACAGCAGTCCGTACTGGGGTAGGACCACATCCACCAATCGCTCCAACTCCTCCGAAGTGAAGGCATGTGCCCTTTCCTTGGTCACACGGGCCATGGTAGGTTCCAGACACAGGTCACAGCAGCACACGCAGTGTAGATGTTCTCCTGTTGAAGGTCAGGAAAAACAAGTGAGATATCAGATAGAAAATGGCGCTCACGTCTGCGGTGGTGTACACCGTCACCGCCGGTACAGATCCCCATTGGCCACTGTACTCCATAGAGCCCCCTATTATCCAATGAGGAATTGCACGGTGGTGTAGGATGGCCTTTCTCCACAACGCCTAACGTCAGCGGAGCTACCTCACTTCCACCTGTCCCTACATACAGGACAAGCGGTCGCCATTTCATGGTGGCTAACAATGGTCATATTAACCTTAACTGCGTCACAGCCTAGATTAGCACATACCTCGCCATTCCCACTGTCCCATAACATAAATGCACTATGTACACTGAGGTTGGGGTTCATTGTTCAAATTGTGACAGCCTACTCACTCTTGTGTCCCTTAGATACCTACCCCTGCGGATAAATAGGAGGAGGAGACATACCCCCGTGTACATACCCCTTATGGACTTGTCTACACTGGTGGATAGGCACATTATAGTCACTTATAGACTGAACAAGGCCACAATCACAGAGCTGTGTACCCAATAGGAGCCTGACCTGATATCTGCTATCCGTCATCTGGCTGGGATCCCCCCCTCTTGTGCAAGTGCTATCAGTGCTCCATTTCCTGGCAATTGGTTCTTTCCAAGTGACAGTGGGCTTGGCAGCAGGAATGTCACAGTCAATGTTCTCAATTGTGCTGGCAAGAGTTTTGTCTGCCCTGGTGAAACACGGACAGCTACATTGCTTTCCCCCAGGTGGAAGATCTGGCCACTGGGAAGGCAGGATTCTATGCAATGAGACATATCCCCAATATTGTTGGGGCCACTGACGGGACACATATTGCTTTAGCCCTCCCCCCCCCACCCGCCAGAATGAACAGGTGTTCCGGAATCGGAAGAGTTTCCACTCACTGAATGTGCAAATGGTGTGCCTGGCGGACCAGTACATCTCCCACATCACTGCTAAGTATCCTGAGTCCATTCATGACACCTTTGTTCTGAGGAATATCAGCATCCCAAATGTGATGGCACAACTACAGAGGCACAGGATGTGGCTAATAGGTGAGCCATGGTCCCCACCCACTGTATGTTGATGTATGCCTTCAGGTGTCATCCCCAAATCTTTGTCAAAAATCAAAAAAATCATTAACATTTATAAAGCGCGCTACTCACCTGTGCGGGTCTCAAGGCGCTAGGGGAAGGGGTTACTGCTGCTCGAAGAGCCAGGTCTTGAGCAGTCTCCTGAATACAGAGTGGTCCTGGGTGGTCCTGAGGATGGTGGGGAGTTAGTTCCAAGTCTTGGCTGCCAGGTAGGAGAAGGACCTCCCACCCGCTGTGGAGCGGCGGATGCGAGGGACGGCGGCGAGAGTGAGGCTGGTGGAGCGGAGATGACGGGTGGGAGCGTAGAAGCTGAGGCGGCGGTTGAGGTATTCTGGTCCCTTGTTGTGGAGGGCTTTGAGTGCGTGGGTGAGGAGACGGAAGGTGATCCTTTTGCTGACGGGAAGCCAGTGCAGGTGTCTCAGGTGGGCGGAGATGTGGCTGTTGAGGGGTATGTCGAGGATGAGACGGGCAGAGGCGTTTTGAATTAGTTGCAGACGTTTCTGGAGTTTTGCGGTGGTCCCAGCATAAAGGGTGTTGCCGTAGTCCAGGCGGCTCGTGACGAGGGCGTGGGTCACGGTCTTTCTGGTGTCGGTGGGGATCCAGCGGAAGATCTTCCGGAGCATGCGGAGGGTGAGGAAGCAGGAGGAGGACACGGCGTTGACTTGTTTGGTCATGGTGAGAAGTGGGTCCAAGATGAAGCCGAGGTTGCGTGCGTGGTCTGAGGGGGTCGGTGCGGTGCCAAGGGCCGTGGGCCACCAGGAGTCGTCCCAGGCAGTCTGGGTGTTACCGAGGATGAGGACTTCCATTTTGTCTGAGTTCAGTTTCAGACGGCTGAGTCTCATCCAATCTGCGACGTCCTTCATTCCATCTTGCAGGTTGGTCTTTGCGCTGGTGGGGTCCTTGGTGAGAGAGAGTATCAGTTGAGTGTCGTCGGCATAGGAGGTGATGATGATGCTGTGCTTGCGTACAATGTCGGCGAGGGGGCTCATGTAGACATTGAAGATTGTCGGGCTGAGCGAGGAGCCTTGTGGGATGCCGCAGATGATCTTGGTGGGGTCAGAGCAGAAAGGTGGGAGGTAGACTCTCTGAGAGCGGTTGGAGAGGAAGGAGGCGATCCAGTCCAGGGCCTGGCCTTGGATCCCGGTGGAGCGGAGGCGGGTTATTAGGGTGCAGTGGCAGATGGTGTCGAAGGCAGCCGAGAGGTCGAGGAGGATGAGGGCGACTGTTTCACCGTTGTCCATCAGGGTTCTGATGTCGTCTGTGACTGAGATGAGGGCGGTTTCAGTGCTGTGGTTGGCACGGAATCCGGATTGAGAGGGATCGAGAAGGTTGTTGTCTTCAAGGAAGTTGGTAAGCTGCTTGTTGACGGTCTTCTCTATGACTTTGGCAGGGAAGGGGAGGAGCGAGATGGGGCGGAAGTTCTTCAGGTCGCTTGGGTCAGCCGTAGGTTTCTTCAGTAGGGCGTTGACTTCAGCGTGTTTCCAGCTTTCGGGGAAGGTAGCAGACGAAAACGAGGAGTTGATGATGGCCTGGAGGTGCGGGGCGATGATGTCGTCAGCTTTATTGAAGATGAAGTGTGGGCAGGGGTCTGAGGGGGCACCTGAGTGGATTGAGTTCATGGTGGTTTTGGTCTCTTCTGTGTTGATGTGGGTCCAGGCGTTGAGGGTGATGGCTGGGGGTGTGGCTTCAGTGTTGGTCGGCTGGGTCTGGTGTCCGAAGCTGTCATGTAGGTCGGTAATCTTACGATGGAAGAAGGTGGCGAGGGAGTTGCACAGGTCTTGAGAGGGCGTGATGGCGTTGGCGTTGGGGTTGGAGAACTCTTTTACGATGCTGAAGAGTTCTCTGCTGTTGTGGATGTTTTTGTCCAGTCTGTCTGTGAAGAAATTCCTTTTGGCTGCGCGGATCAGGTGGTGGTGTTCGCGGGTAGCGTTCTTGAGTGCGGTCATGTTGTCTGCGGTGTGGTCCTTACGCCAGGCTTTTTCGAGGGCACGACAGGTTTTCTTTGATTCCTTAAGGGTGTCAGAGAACCAGAGAGGTTTTTTGGTGTTGGACTCTCTTGGAAGGCGTCTGAGGGGAGCGAGGTTGTCTGCGCAGTTGGTGATCCAGTTTGTGAGGCTGAGGGCTGCGTCGTTAGGGTCGGCGGCGAAGGTGGGTTGGTTGTCGATGAGCGTGGAGAAAAGCTGTTCTTCGGGGATTTTGTTCCACTGTCGACGAGGGATGGGTTGAGTGCGGAGGTGGCGGGTCTCGCGTCGGAAGGTGAAGTGTGTGAGGCTAAATGTTGTCCCTCAATACTTGCAGATAACTCTGGCTACCCAAACCTATTGTGGCTGCTGACCCCTGTGAGGAATACCAGGACGGGATGAGGAACGTTATAATGAGGCAAATGGGCGAACCAGAAGGATCATTGAGAGGACCTGAAGGCCAGATTCAGGTGCCTCCATCTGACAGGTGGATCCCTGTGCTATTCACCAGGGAAGGTCTGCCAGATAGTAGTGGCATGCTGCATGTTGTACAACCTGGCCCTCAAACGGCATGTACCTTTTCTGCAGGAGGAGGAGAAGACTGGAGATACCCCTGGGCAGCAGTGAACCCTGAGGACAATGAGGATGAGGAGGCAGAGGATAAGGATGAGGACAACAGAACATCAGTTATACGTCAATACTTCCAATGACACACAAGTGTGACAGTGCAACTGACCATTCTTCTGACTATTGATGTTTTCTGTGTGGCTGTAGCATGATGGCATTAACTTCCATTGCATCTCAACTTAGTGTCATCTATGGCTTGTCATTTTACAGATGGAGAGATCACAACTGTATACTGATGTGATGAGTACAGACAGCTACAGGTCATTATTTCTGTGCTCTCACAGTGTTCAGATCATTTGCACTAGATGTGACTGTTTCCACAAATGCACATTTTCAACACATAAAATACTATTAGTCAAGTTGTGTTCAAGAGTGTATATTTTAGTGCTATAAAATTGACAGAAAAGTGCAATGGAATGGGTTGTTGATGGAGGAAAGTCCAGGGTATTGTTCCAGTCTGTTTGAAGCACAGGTGCAGTGTCCAAGAGGCCATAGGAAGGGGAGCAAAGGCAGTTCAAAGTGGACAAGTTGACAGTGTGGGACAAAAGGGAGACAATCAAGAGAGTCTCATTTCCTGGCGGTGGTCTTGGCCAGTGTCTCTGGCTTCTGTCTGGGTCGCAGGGAACGTTTGCGTGGTGGTTCACCTTCTGCAGGGGGAGGGGTGCTGGTGGCCTGTGGGTCCTGTGGCGGGGCCTCCTGCCCACTAGCTGCAGTGGAAGTGGAGGGCTGGTCAATGGACTGGCTAGTGGTAGGGGCCCGCTGGTGTTCTGTTGTTTCCCTCATGATGTTGGCCATGTCTGGCAGCACCCCTGCTATGGAGATCAAGGTGGTGTTAATGGCCTGCAAGTCCTCCTTGATCCCCTGATACTGTTCCTCCTGCAGCCACCTGTTCTCCTGCACGTTGTCAAGGATCTGGCCCATTGTGTCCCAGGAATGTTGGTAGGCTCACAGGATTGTCTTGGGTATGAAGTGCGGACAGGGGTCCCTGTACAGGTGGGCACACTGCTGATTGATGTTTCCTGGGTATGCTGGGTGGGTGCTGTGGTGTTGGATACTGATGGTGGAGGCTCTGTGGTGGACTGTGATTGGACTTGGGTGACTGATTGTCCAGTGGTCCCTGATGGGCCAGGTTGTTGGTCCAGATCCAGAAGTCCAGAGTTACTGTCATCACTGGGGGCATCATCTGTTGGGGGACTCCTCTCCGCTGACATTGGCTGGGGCACCTGTGGGGATGTAAGTGATACATTATGCTTCATGTCTGTGACATATTGCACATCCCTGGCTTCCCCTCTATCGTTGCTGTTGCCCTGCCACCTTTGTTTGTGTATGGTGATGTATTATGTTATTGTTAGTTTCCCTATGCTGTGCAAGCTTTGATGATGGTTGTCCATGCAGGGCTGGGAGAGCTGCCCATGCATTGGTATGGCATGCAGGGCTTGGCATTGGGGTTAGTCACCTGCGTTGGTGCAGGGTGTGGGATGGAGTGGAGTGATGGGAGTGAGGGTGAGGGTAAGGGTGTGAGATGGTATGCAGGTATGGGGGTGTGATAAGTGGTAAATATTTACTTACCAGTGTCCAGTCCTCCGGCTACTCCAGCAAGTCCCTCAGGATGCAGTAGTGCCAAGACTTGTTCCTCCCATGCTGTGAGCTGTGGGGGAGAAGTGGGGGTCCACCGCCAGTCCGCTGTATGGCGAGCTGGTGCCTTGCTGCCACGGAACGTACTTTCCCCCGTAGGTCATTCCACCTCTTCCTGATGTCGTCCCTTGTTCTTGGGTATTGCCCCACGGCATTCACCCTGTCCACGATTCTCCGCCATAGCTCCATCTTCCTGGCAATGGATATCTGCTGTACTTGTGCTCCAAACAGCTGTGGCTTTAACCTGACAATTTCCTCCACCATTGACCCTTAACTCCTCATCAGTGAAACTGGGGTGCCTTTGTGGGGACATGGGTGTTGTGTGGTGTGTGTTGGTGAGAGTGTGTTGAGTAATGTGGTGGAGTGTGTGATGTGGGGTGCGTGAGGGTTGCATGGGTGCATGTGTGTCTACTTGTCTCTGTGCTATTCATGTCAATCTCCTGGCAGTAACTGTTGTTTGTAAAAGGTTGTGGGTAATGTGTTTGTGTGTTTTATAGTGCTGTGGGTGGGTGTGTGTGGTGTGTGTATGAGTGTCAGGTGTGTGTTTTTAGTATTGGCCAATGTAGTGTTGTTTTGTATGTGGGTGTCCATTCTGAGTGTGGCGGTATGTACCGCTAATGGTTTACCGCCATTGAATGTCCGCCGTGGTGATTCGTGGGCCATAATTTGGTGGGCGTTGTTCTGTTGGCGTAACGGTATGGGTGTTGGGACCTCCACTTTAGCACTGACCTTTGGGCTGGCAGAATTGTGTATGTGGCGGTATTCTGTTGGATTGGTGTGTGTCTCATAATACGGCGAACGGATATTCGCCCCTGCAGCGGTATGTTGGCAGCCGTCACCGTGGTGGTAAGTGGGATTTACCGCCAATGTCATAATGAGAGCCTACCTCTGTAACAAAGCTGTAAGATGTTGGCTTACTGTGCATACAAGTGATTGCAATAAATATGTCTGGGGGTCTTTCAACTCCTAACCCAAAAAACATGATCAGGTCTTGTCTGTGTCCTTTGCATCTGGGGGTGTGGTGCAGGCTGGAGTGGTTAAAAGGTGGGTTGATTCTGGGGTACATCGGCGACTACCTCGCCATGATGCGTGTCATTTGAAAGGGCCTGTTCCTGGCAGTGCTATACATGCTTGAGAGGCCCAGGGGAGAAGTGCCCCTACCCATTGGCCTCGTATTGCTGGAGCATAGGCCCCGGTCATGGACACTGGTGCGAGGCCCCTGGGCAGCTGCCTATGCTGTCAATGCCTAACGCCGGCCCTGGCAATGCCAATAAAACATCTGCATTTTGGAACCAATGTGGAATGACTCGTCAATGAAATCACTTGGACTGAATATAAGGTGTGCTTCAGTATCATATTGTGACTTCTTTGAAAGGGATTTACTTTGCAGGAACAACTGACCATTTCCAGGCTCTGAGAGCTCCTTGTTGATTGCCCACATACTGAAAGGCTTGTGGTAATTTATAAACTGACAAGGCAAACTACACTTATTATATCCTCTTTCCAGCCCCTCTGTGGAATGTACATCTGCTAACTGTACAGCCGTGGTGTATAATTGCCTGGTGTAAATAGAATTATAGCTGATAGGTACATTTTTGTGGCTAATTACCAGGCGTAAATCTAACAATTTTTGTATCCAAACCTACATTTTGAGTGAAAAATCCCTTTGTGAATCAGGGCCATGGTATAAAAATGTCCGGTAATGTTCTTAGCTCGTTGGAGCTGTGTACAAAGGTTTTAGAAAAGGCTAGTATGGAGGCTGTAATCAAGTTGTGCACTAACTGCAGTACCCACTACCAGTGCTCCGTTCTTTGAGAAACTAAACTGAAGGCAGGTTTAAGTCTATTTATTTAGCAGAAAAACTATTTTTACTGTGGCTTTTTTTCTGTGGTTAGAGGGATGCCTCAGTCCCGAACAGGAGCCCTAGGTTTTTAACCAGGCATTATTTTTAGAACAAAGATGCTGGCAAGGCCAATGAAGGGTGCTGTCAGGAAAGTCTCCCTGAGGAGAACCACCTTATGTCCTATATTGCATTTCCATAACTGACTGAAATTGAAAAAATGTGACCTTTATTCAATATCAAAAGCATAGATTAAGGCAACATTTTTAAAAGGACGTGATCCCTCCGTAGATCTAGTAATTCAATCCTGTCTTTATTTCAGGCTGTTTCCATTGGACCGGTACGGTCCAAAATAGGATCTTGTGTGATGTTACAAGCCACTCCTGCCATGACTTTAGTATGGCCAAATTCTACCAATAGTCTATTGAGTTTGGAAAATAAGGTGAGTTTAGGCCCATTAGGAGCATAGATACTTCATACTGTGATATGAGAGGGTTACCTTTTAGTTTTGCAAAGATGTAGCCCCAATCATAATCCATCCAGGCCTTGCTTATGCACATTTTCCCCACTCAGTGTATCCGCAGCTTCGATGATTTAATAGCACATAGGTGGGTTTCGTGCAGACACTGCGTTGATTTTTCTGCCGCAACGGCCGCGGTGCGTGGATTTTTCTTTTGTTCCCCAGCTTCCACTTCAGCGGTTCCCAGGGACTGGATTTGGCGCCTCTTGCTTGGCAAGTCAATACTCTCAGCAGAAGTCTTTGATGTCCTTGAGACTTCACAACAGGAGGCAAGCTCAGTTCAAGCCCTTGGAGAACCTTGGAAAGCAGGATATAGAAAGCAAAGTCCAGTCGTTCACTCCCAGGGCAGAAGTAACAGCAGCAGGCCAGCCCATCAAAGCAACAGGCAAAGTGGCAGGTTCTTCTCAAGCATCCAGCTCTTCTCCCTGGCAGAATGTCCTCAGTCCAGAAGTGTTCTGAAGTTGTGATGTCATCAGTCCAATACTCATTTCTGCGTTTGGGGTAGGCAAACTTTAAGGAAAGTCTTTGTAATGCACAAGACCCTGTCTGTCCCTGTCCTAGCCCCAGACACACTCTACAGGTTTGGAGACTATATTGTGTGAGGGCAGGCACAACCCTATTCTGTTGCAGGTGCTGTAGCTTCTCCCATCATTCTAGGCCAGGAAGACCCATCTGGATAAGCAGGACGCACCTCAGCTCCCTTTGTGTAACTGTCTAGAGTGAATTTACAGACAGCCCAACTGACAGTCTGACCTAGACCTGTACAGCAGCCAGGAAGAGGCTCAGAATGGGTAAGCAAGAAAATGCTCACTTTCTAAATGTGCCATTTGTAAGCTTACAGTCTAAAACCCAAATTTACCAAAAGATGTATTTTTAAATTGTGAGTTCAGAGACCCCAAACTCCAAATCTCTATCTGCTCCCAATAGGAAACTGACCTAAAATATATTTCAAGGCAATCCCCATGTTATCCTATAGGAGAAATAGGCCTTGCAATAGTGAAAAACAAATTTAGTAGTATTTCACTATCAGGACATGTACAACACACCAGTACATGTCCTACCTTCTAAATACCCTTCACCCTGCCCATAGGGCTGCCTTGGGCCTACCTTAATGGTGACATACATATAGTAGAAGGGAAGGTTTGGGCCTGGCAAGTGGTAGCTTAAAACTGCACACACAGACACTGCAATGGCAGGTCTGAGACAGGTTTACAGGGCTACTCATGTGGGTAGCACAATCAGTGCTGCAGGCCCACTTATAGCATTTGATTTACAGGCCATGGGCACTCCTAGTGCACCTTACTGGGGACTTACTAGTAAATCACATATGCCAATCACAGAGAAGCCTATCACCAATCTAATTTAGACAGAGAGCACTGCACTTTAGCATTGGTCAGCAGTTGGAAAGTACCCAGAATCCTAAAGCCAGCAAAGCAAAATACAGCACAGAATCAAAAACAGGAGGTCAGAGGCAGAAAGTATAGGGGAAACCACGCCAAGAGCTGACAGGTCAATCAATGTACATATTGTTTTCCTTTTTATTTATTACATTTGCATAGAACAGCAATACTAAAAGAGCAGAAAGAGGGGGCAACTTTGCAGCGAGAGAAGATGATGCAAAGAAATATTAGTTATGTGGCTGTTGCGGAGGGAAGAAGGGAGAAAGGGGGAAGGTGGAGGCAGGAGAGGGAAAGGGCAAAGGCAGCACTCATCTTACATATTGCAATATTTGAAGGGCATACATATAGAGGGCAATTTCTAGCGAAAGAGATATACCAGGAGTGCATGTTCAGTGGGATCTACAAAGTTATATTAATCACTTCAGGGGGCGCGGGTGTTGTCGATTCATTTGCCAGCATGGTTAAATAGGATGTCAGTGGTGCCCAGATATCCTAAGGGTGAGAACATGCCGGTATGAAATCCCAATTGTTCTGTACTTGTTCTTGGCAGTATACTGCATCTCACAACCAGTCCAACTTTACTGGCAGTCTGCCTCTCCCCCAGCACGTGGCCACTCAACCTTCTGCCAGTAGAAGCAGCATGGCCACCATCCTACGCACATCATCTAGCACATTTTTGAAAAAGACCAGCAGGGTGAGTAGGGGGGAATATTCAATATTACACCCAAATATGGTACCCATAACATCAAAGACCTCCGCCCAGAATGCCCTAATACTGGGATAGCACCAAACAAGATGCAAGAAGTCCACCTGAGCAGTCGCTCCTCGTATGCAGCGTGCATCATCACGCAGGCCAATAGTGTGCAAGTGCACAGGGGAGTAATGCAATCTATGTAAAAATTTAAAATGAAGCAAATGAAGCCGGTAGCTGGGGAGTCCCCTATGAGAATGATGCTGGTGTAGTCTCACCATGAGGGGCTCAATGGCAAAAGCAAATAGGATAGGTGAGAGGGGACAACCCTGACTGGTTCACTAAGAATGGGCCTGAGATCACACCGTTGATGCACATTCGAGCCACCCGCTGTTAGTATAAGAGGCCAATAAGACAAAGAAACTTAGGGCTAAGGTGAAGGTGGGCAGCGAAGCAAACAGGTAGGGCCATTTGAGTTAATCAAATGCCTTTGTGGCGTCCAGAAAAACAGCAGCAGTCTGACAAATCGGTCAATCATCTGTGAGACAGCGAAGAATGTGTGTAGATTGTGGGCTGTTGATCTGCCCAGTAAGTATCCAGATTGGCCAGGACGAGTAATCAGTGTAATAGTGGCAATAGGTGAGCAGCTATTAGCTTTGCCAGAATCTTGTTATTAATATATATCATGGAGAGAGGCGATAGAACTTGCAGAGATGCGGGTCTTTATTGGCCTTCAAGTTAGTGATGAGCAGAACTTTGCGCAGGGAGTGGATAGGACACCCAGCTCCAGTGTTACGTGTACATTTCAAGCAAGTGGGGGGCCAATTCTGATGTGTACTCCTTGTAAAAGGTGGCCATAAGGCTGTCCATCCCAGGAGACCTGTCTCCAGGTAACTTCTTAATCACCTACACTATGTGTTCCACAGAGAACTGCTCACACAGGAAGCCCCTGTGGCCTCCCTCAATCCAGAAGAGCTGGATTGAGTCAAGATAGGAAGCAAACACCTCAGAAGGCATGGGCCGCGTGGATGTGTAAAGCGAAGAGAAGAAAGACATCATCACCTGTTGAACAGCATGTTTCCTCAGTTCATTGCCCCTACCGGTCTACCAATTCAACTATGTGGTCACTAGCCCAGGGTCTACAAAGGAGATTAGCCAGCGTTTTACCACCCCTATCTCCCTCCCTCTTATCTTCGTGGCCCAGGTAGTGCCCTTCCCTCTGAGCTGCCTCTTTTAAAACGGTCTAAGCTAGACCTGATTTTAGCCAGTGTAGCTTGATTATAATCAACAAAGTACTTGTGCTCAAGAGCCTGCATCTCTGCCTCTAGATCGGATAAGTACCTGCGTAAAGATTTAAGTATACCAGCTTGCTTCACTATACAAATCCCCCTGATAACCACTTTAAACGTCTCCCAGAGGGTGGAAAGAGACGGTACTGAAACCTTGTTGCAGTCAAAATAATCTACTATGGCCTCTCTAACCTCCTCACGAAAGACCTGTTCTCTGAGAGCGCCACCTGGGAGATGCCAGCTAAATATCTGCAACGCGGCAGCGGTGAGGCGGAGTTCCAAAAGAACTGGCTCGTGGTCGGACAAGGTACACAGTAGATGTTCTATTCTAGAGGTCTAGGACTCTACATCCCAAGAGGCCAAACAGATGTCTATTCGGGACTATGGCCCTCATTACAACCATGGCGGTTGGTGATAAAGCAGCAGTAATACCGCCAACAGGCCGGTGGTAACCAAAATAGAATTATGACCACAGCGGAAACGGCTCAGACAGAGAGCCACTTTAACATACCGACCGCCACGGCGGAATCAACAAGCACCACAGCAGTAACCGCCAACAGCCAGGCAGAATACAATGTACCGCCCACTGTATTATGACCGGCCTATCCACCACCTTTTCCGGAGCGGTTCCAACGACATCAAAAGCCTGGCGGAAACACTGCTCAGAAGTGAAACCACTCATCTCTGGAGACTCAGGGAACAACCACGACGCCATGGAGCTCAAGCTGCAAATATTTCCGATGCTCGTCTACCTTCTGCTGCATTATGAACATCAACGCCGGCGAAGTCGACCACGGTGAGTACTGCCGCCTAGCACACAAGGGAGGGGGGAGGAAAATGAGAGTAACACACACACACAAAATGCAACAACTCCACCCCCACCCCCACCCCCAACACCATACACACAAGCAGATGCAGTAACATAACATAGTCACCTCATACCCCTCAGGAATAATGCAAGGACAAAATGATTTGAAGAAAGTGAGTGTAATATGATAAAATACCATGAATAAGTGCATCAAAATACAAACGTATAGACATATTTACAAATGTTGGGACACTGCCCAGTCCTCAATGTCCGTTGGCCACAGGGCCACAACACATAGGCCAAGGCCCCACCTCACTCCTGCAACAACACAGAGAGAACACTGCAGGGGCATCAGGTCAAAAATAGAAAGGCCCCTCACGGGGATGAGGAATGGGGGGACACCTCAGCCAGAAGATGGTACAACACCACAGGTCCTGGAGGGGGCAACATGCCCTGTGCGCTGTCCTGGGGAGTGCAAGGCCACAGTCTCTCAAGTGGGTGTTTGCCCACTGATCGGTCCTGGGGAGTGCAAGGCCACAGTCTCTCAAGTGGGTGGTTTGCCCACTGCTTGGTCCTGGGGAGTGCAAGGCCACAGTCTCTCAAGTGGGTGATTTAGTCACTGCTTGGTCCTGTGGAGTGCAAGGCCACAGTCTCTCTAGTGTGTGGCTACTTTCACTGGTTCTGGAGGGGGCATAGTGCCCAGTGTGCTACATCCTGGAAAGGATGTGGTGAGAGGATGGCTTCTTCCACTGGTTCTGGAGGGAGCCTTGTGCCCAGTGTGCTTCATCCTGGGAAGGATGGGGTGAGAGGATGGCTTCTTCCACTGGTTCTGGAGGGGGCATTGTCCCCTATGATGCAGATCTTGGGGAGTGCAAGGTCACAGTCTCTCACCTGGGTGTCAGACCCACAGGATTTGTGGGGGCCAGGATGCACAACAGCCCACGGAGGCAGGACTACACACTGTCCGCCGGCGGCGATGGCTGCTCAGTGGGGCAGCGGCTGTGTAGGTGTCGGTGCTGGTAGTGGTGCGGGAGGCTCCAGCCCATCCCCAGCAGCCTCGGATGGCTGCCCACTAGGGCTGCTGCTGCTGGCAGTGGTGCTGGTGGCGGTGCTGGTGGCGGTGCTGGCAGTGGTGGGGGGAGGCTCCAGCCCATCCCCTGCAGCCTCGGACGGCTGCCGACTGGGGCTGCTGCTGGCAGCGGTGCTGGTGGCGGCGCTGGCAGTGGCGGAGGGAGGCTCCAGCCCATCCCCTGCAGCACGGACAGCTGCCCACTGGGGCTGCTGCTGCTGGCAGTGGTGCTGGTGGCGGTGGGGGAGGCTCCAGCCCATCCCCTGCAGCCTCGGACGGCTGCCCACTCGGGCTGCTGCTGCTGGCAGTGGTGCTGGTGGCGGTGCTGGCAGTGGTGGGGGAGGCTCCAGCCCATCCCCTGCAGCCTCGGATGGTTGCCCACTGGGGCTGCTGCTGCTGGCAGTGGTGCTGGTGGCAGTGGTGCTGGTGGCGGTGCTGGTAGCTCTGCTACCAGTGGTGGGGGGAGGGTCCAGCCCTTCCCTTGCAGCCTTGGATGGCTGAACCACCATGGTTGGTGGTAGGGGCTCCGATTGAGTCCCAGCACCAGCAGTCATGTCCTTCCTGCCTGCAGGTGCAGGCCCTTTGCCCTTCCCTGTTGCAGCTGGTGGTGCCTCCTTGCCCTTCCCTGTCGCAGCTGGTGGTGCCTCCTTGCCCTTTCCTGTCACAGCTGGTGGTGCCTCCTTGCCATCCTAGACACTGATGGTGGTGCCTCCTTGCCCTTCCCTGTTGCAGCTGGTGGTGCCTCTTTGCCTTTCCTTCAAGCACCTGGTGCAGGCACCCTTCCAGTGTGGCTGCATGGTGCCCAGGATCCTCTCCCACCTGCAGTAGCTATCGACACTACTGTGGACTGGGTGGCTGAGGTGCTTGCCTGGGTTCTGACCACCCTGCCCTGACATGAAGGACAGGGGAGGGGGAGTGGTAGGGAAGAGTTCAACAGTGGAGAGGAAAAGCTTCTTAGGGACATTGGGGCAGGAAGAGAGTGAAGGTTTGGGAGTGGAGGAAGAGGAAGTGGTTGTAGGAGGTGTCTGCTGATTTTGGGTGCAGGTGCATGGGCTGGATGCTGTTGTGAGGTGGATGGCTGTTGGGTATCTGAGTGCTTGCGTACTTTGGGAGGAGGGGACACAGACACAGCGGGAGAGGACAAAGGGGACGTGTGCATGGATGTGGGGGTGGTGACTGCCAGTGAGGGGCGTGTAGTGATAGGCGTGATGGTGGTAGTGGATGAGGATGTAGTGCATGCAGGTGTGAGTGCAGACACTACTGGGAGGGAGGTGGATGACGAGGAGGAGAGGGACACAGTAGAGGCAGTGGATGTTGGCATGTCTGCATCTGGATGGTGTTTGTGTGAGAGCCTGTGGGATGATGTGTGGTGCTTGTGTTTGCCTGTACCACTCCTGTGTGTTGTCCTGGGTGCATGCTGGTCTGCCTGTGTGCTTGGGATAGGTTGGGGTTGAGGGGAATGGGATTGGGTAGAGAAAGCTGGAGGGGGAGACTAGAAACAGGGACAATGGCTGCCATCAGGAAGGAGGCCAGAGCGTGGATTGATCTCTGTTGGGCTTCCATGCCAGAGTGAATGCCTACCAGGAATGCATTTGTTTGTTGTAAATGGGCTGCCAGCCCCTGGATGGCATTCAAATTGACTACCCAACAGAGATGGATCGCAGGAGGTCAATAGCCTCCTCACTCAGGGCAGCAGGGCTAATTGGGGCAGGGCCTTAGGTGCCTGGGGCGAAGGAGATGCCCATCCTCCTGGGTGAACGGGCACGGGAAACACGCTGAGGGCTGCTGGGAGGGCGGTGCTGGTACAGGGATGGCGGCTGTACCTGTAGTTGGGGTGGGCACAGAGGTGTCCGCCACTACCACCAGGGAGCTTCCATCAGAGGAGGTATCACTGTCTGAACTGCTCCTCCTGTCTCTGCCGTGGTGCTCCCATCGCTCTCCGTCCCACTGGTGCCCTCACCGTTGGTGGATTCGACCCTGTGGGATGCAGCTCTCCCCGTCGCAGGTGCCTCTGCTCCTCCGCCAGATGATGCTAATGCTCATAAGGACAGGGTGACAAAACAAAAAGGGGGTGAGAGACAAAGGATACGTTTGGTCAATGGCGGCAACAACACCACTGTTGGCGTACACGACACACACACACAGGGAACAGCCCTACGCACTAGGCAATGCACTACCAGTCACAATGCTAGTCACTAGCCCATGGACAGGGATACCTAACACCAATTGCATCATACCTGAGACTCACAGACCCCTGCCCAGTGGTGGATGCCTACTAGCTTGGTTGGAGGAGGTATACATCAGACCCTGCCCAACATGAGACCTACCCTGCAATGTCCGGTCTGGCCTAGGGGTACCCACAGGCCCACATCCCCCACCCGGATGCCACCCCACCACGCGCAAGTAGTATATTGGGGCATTGTACTCAACCCCTTGTGGCTGCTGTGATGCCCCCAAGCACCCATCCAGCTATGGATAGGCCACCGCCAGTATGCAGGCCATCAGGGGGGTCAGGGTTCGACGGACACCCCTTCCTCGTTGGGATGCCATTCCCAGCTGGGCCTCCGCGGTCTTCCATGCCCAGCGTCTCAGGTCCTCCCACCGTTTCCGACAGTGGGTGCTCCGTCTGCCGTAGACCCCCAGGGTCCGTACGTCCTTGGCGATGGCACACCATATACCCTTTTTTTCGATGGGCGCTGACCTGCAGAGAAGTATACATAGGAAAAGGTATCAGTCAGACCGTCCTGTCTGTTACACTCATGCCCCACCATAGCCCTCACATCCCCTTACGCACAGACATGGCCCACCATACATGCAGCAAGCTGCCCAGGGCCCTTCCACCAAGCACCCCCGTACACGAGGCCCTCACACACAGCACTCCATGTATTCATGCCCCATGCATCATGCTCACAGTGTACTCACTTGTTGGTCTGGAGGCCCATACAGCATTCGGTACTGGGGTAGGACCCCATCCACCAGTGTCTCCAACTCCACAGCGGTGAAGGCAGGGGCCCTTTCCCCAGTGACACAAGCCATGGTTGGTTCCAGACACAGGTCACAGCAGCACTTGCAGTGTAGGTCCTCTCCTGTTGAAGGTCAGGTAGCAAGTGAGTGAACAGATATAAAATGGCAGTCACGTCCACGGCGGTGCGTACTGTCACCACCGGCGTACATCACCATTGGCCACTGTAACCCATAGGGCCCAATGGTATCCAATGAAGAGTTGCACGGTGGTTCTCGACCGCCTCCCGCAACAGCGCACAACGTCAGCGGAATTTCCTTATTTCCACCTGGCCCTCCATACAGGACAGGCGGATGCCATTTCAGGGGTAGGGGGGGGGGGCAGGCCATGGCACCTAACTGCGTCACAGTACACATAGGCACCATTTGGGCCTATCCAACAATATACTGTTGCCGTCACAACATGCAATGTAGTGTAGTGTTTGGAAATATGGAATACTGACCAGCTGCTCACTGTTTTGCCCCCTAGATTGCAACTGCTCCGGATGAATAGGAGATGGAGACATCCCCGTGTTCAGGCCCCAGGTGGACTTGTCAACAATGGGGGATAGGCACATTATCCTCACCTATAGACTGGACAGGGCCACACTCGCAGAGCTGTGTGCCCAATTGGAGCCTGACCTGATATCTGCTATCCGCCAGGCCACCGGGATCCCCCCTCTTGTGCAAGTGCAATCAGTGCTCCATTTACTGGCAACTAGCTCCTTCCAAGTGACTCTGGGCTTGGCAGCTGGAATACCTCAGCCAATGTTCTCAATAGTGCTGACCAGAGTGTTGTTTGCCCTGATTAAACACATGTGCAGCTACATCGTTTTCCCCCAGGTGGAGGATTTGGCCACAGTGAAAGCTGAGTTCTATGCAATGGGACATATCCCCAACATTATTGGGGCTACTGATGGTACACATATTGCATTTATCCTCCCAGGAGAAATGAAAAGGTGTTCAGAAATCAAAAGAGCTTTCACTCCATGAATGTGCAGATAGTGTGCCTGCCGGACCAGTACATCTCCCATGTCAATGCAAAGTATCCTGGGTCTGTGCATGATGCCTTTATCCTGAGGAATAGCAGCATCCCATGTGTGATGGCTCAACTCCAGAGGCATCGGGTGTGGCTAATGGTTGAGCCCTGGTTCCCACCCAGTGGATGTTGTTGTATGGGTATGGTGTGGGCCCTAAGGATTAGTGTGTGGCTAACAGTTGTCCCTCGATATTTGCAGGTGAATCTGGTTACCCCAACCTCTCATGGCTACTGACCCCTGTGAGGAATCCCAGGACAAGGGCAGAGGAACGTTACAATGAGGCACATGGTCGAACAAGAAGAATCATAGAGAGGGCATTCGGCCTACTGAAGGCCAGGTTTCGTTGCCTCCATCTAGCAGGTGGATCCCTGTACTACTCACCCAAGAAGGTCTGCCAGATGGTGGAGGGCTGTTCATCGGTGTGGCTAGTGGTAGGGGCCTGCTGTTGGGCCACTGCCTCCCTCATAGTGTTTGCCATGCCTGCCAGCACCCCTGCAATGATGACCAGGGTGGTGTATATGTCCTTCAAGTCCTCCCTGAACCCCAGGTACTGTCCCTCCTGCAGCCGCTGGTTCTCCAGCATCTTGTCCAGTATCTGGCCCATCGTCTCCTGGGAATGGTGGTATGCTCCCAGGATCTTGGTGAGTGCCTCCTGGAGAGTCGGTTCCCTGGGCCTGTCCTCCCCCTGTTGCACAGCAGTGCTCCCAGCTTTCCTGTTGTCCTGTGCCTCTGTCCCCTGAACCGTGTGCCCATTGCCACTGACCCCATGTCCTTGATCGTCCTGTGTTTGTGGGGTGCCCTGGGGTCCCTGTAGTGGTGGACACACTGCTTATTGACGTGTCCTGGGGACAGAGGTATGGGCCCGTTGGGTGGGTACTGTGTTGGTATTTCCTGAGGGGGGAGGCTCTGTGGTGGTATGGGACTGTGCCAGGGTTACCCACTGTCCAGAGATCCCTGATGGGCCAGGTTGGTCATCCAGATCCAGGCATCCAGAGCTGCTGTCATCACTGGGACCTCTTCTTGGGGGGGGGGGTAGATGTTGCTGGCACCTCCTCTCCAGTGACGATGACTGGGGAGCTGTGGGGATGTTAATGCAGTGTCATTGTTTCTGCATGTGACATCTTGTGCATGGGTGTGTTGCCCTCTATGGTTGTTAGTGCCCTGGCAACTTTCCCTTGTGTGAGTAGTTGTTTGGTGGGCTTGCTGTTTCCCTCTAGTGTGCATGCTTTGGTGATAGGTGTCCATGCAGGGCTGTGAGTGGTGTCCATGCATTGGTGTTGCATGCAGGGCTTGGTATTGGGATGAGTGGGTTGTGATGGTGGGGTGTGTGGGAGGTGGTGGAGTGATGGGAGTGAGGTTAAGGGTGGGGGTATGTGATGGCATGCAGGTAGGGGGGATGAAAGTAGTAAAGAGTTGACTTACCAGAGTCCAGTCCTCCTCCTACTCCTGCCAGGCCCGCAGGATGAATGATTGCCAAGACTTGCTCCTTCCATGTTGTTAGTTGTGGGGGAGGAGGTGAGGGTCCACTGCCAGTCCTCTGTACAGCTATTTGGTGTCTTGCTGCTATGGAAGACACCTTCCCCCGTAGGTCATTCCACCTCTTCCTGATGTCATCCCTTGTTCTGGCGTGCTGTCCCACGCCGTTGACCCTATCCACGATTCTACGCCATAGCTCCATCTTCCTAGCAATGGATGTCTGCTGCACTTGTGATCCGAATAGCTGTGGCTCTACCTGGATGATTTCCTCCACCATGATCCTTAGCTCCTCCTCTGAGGGTGTCGTTGTGGTGCCATGGGTGTAGTGTGAGTGGTGTGGGTGAGGTTGTGTGGGGTGATGTGTTGGGGTGTGTGATGTAAGGTGCGTGGATGGTGTATAGGTGATGGTGGTGTGTGGCAGTGATCTTGTCTGTGGTCTTGCTATCTCTCTTGTGGCACCTGTTTTTAGTTGTAAAGGGTTGTGGGTAGTGTGGGTATGTGTTTTATAGTGGTGTGGGTGTGTGGGTGTGGTGTGTGTATGGGTGTCAGGTGTGTGTTATTTGAATTGTCCAATGTAGTGTTGTTTTGTTAGGCTGCGTGTATTTTGAGCACGGCAGTATGTAGCTCCAATGGTTTACTGCCATTGAATGTCTGCCATGGTGATTCGTGGATAATGTTGTGGGCGTAGTTATATTGGCGTAACGGTGTGGGTTTTGCTACCGCCAGTTTATCACTGACCTTTGGCCTGGGGGACATGTGTGTGGCTGTATAGTGACAGATTGCTATGTGTGTGTCATAATATGGGTAGTGGTAATCCGCTGCGTCAGCGGTATGTTGGCGGCAGTCGGCATGGCGGAAAGCGGTACTTACCGCCAATGTCATAGTGAGGGCCTATGTGTTATGCATAGTGGTGATACAAGTGCCTTCCCTATCTGAGCCATGAGTGGCTCGCCAAAGGTCCATCAAGCATTTATCTGTCATGAGCAAAGGTAAAAATGATGCAGCACTCGGATGCAGCACCCTAGTGGTACTGTGACAGTTAGTCATCAGGTCCAGCACCACATTGTAATCTCCACCCCATAGCAACACACCAGAGCCCAACTAGTCCATCAGACGCCAGGCCTCTGCAAACAGATCAGGACAGTCCAGAATGATACTACATACAGCAATCAGACGAAGTGGGTGATCACATAATGTACCAGGTAGAATAACCTAGCGGCCTGTGGGTTGCTCAGCTTGTGGCGGATACGCCATGACAGTCTCTTGCGAACAAGTATTGCTACTCATCTTGCATAATTAGAGTATAAGGCCATGTGGCATTCTCCAATCCAACCCGCGTGCAGGCATCAGTGAAATGTAATTCCTGGAGCATACATATGTCTATTTTGTGTTGCTGTAGGTATGCGGATACATGTCTAGCTGTATGTCCATTATTTAAGCCTCTAGAATTCCAAATTCAGCAATTGATAGAGCGCATCTAGAATCGCGGCATAGCAATGCCAGCACTGACAGCACACATGGGGAACCCCAGCGTGCGATGACCACAGGAGGTGAATGCAAAAAGGGGAAGGAAAAAGAACATAAAAATATAAACTGTGTGACGAACAGTGTGCAATGGCCAATATACTCTCCCTCCACCCCTATTGGTCAACTAATTGGACCAGAGTAAATCATCCCACCCATCAGATCCCCAAAAACAAAACTGCACAACACTTAGCATGGGAAACATCCCTTAGGGGTGAACTTGAGTCCCTGCAGATCCTGACCAGGGGTGGTGTGTTTTTGGCCGAAGTGCAACACTGAAGGATAAGAGAAGTAAAGTCAGTGCCTCACCAGTGAACCAGTCAGTCAAGGGAATAGACCCCAGCCAGGGGAGGACACAGAGCCAGGGTAATGAAAGCCAAAGGATGGCTAGTCATTGTCGCTTAGTTGGCTGTTTTGTGCATTCTGTGTCTCAGTCTCAGTTCCACCTGTAGAAAGTGGTAAGGTCTTAACAAATTTGGCAGCAAGTTTAGGGTCAGTGAAAAAAAATGGGTCTTGCCACAGTGGCAGATCCTCAATTTAGCAGGGTAGATTAGTAAGTAAGAGGCATCGGTTTTCTGCAGTGAGAGCTTGACAGGGGCAAAGTCGCGCCTAGCCAATTGAATAGCAAGCATTTAAAATGGGAAGAGAGCTATTGCATTACCTTGGCACTAAAAGGGTTTCTTCTCTCAGGCCAGTCGCAGGGCTGTGTCACGATCTAGATACTTCAATCATCGGGCTATGACAGGTTGAGCAGGGGTGCCCAGTGGGGGTCTCAAAGCCAAGGACCTATGTGCCTGCTCAACCATCAGAAAAGGGGACATGGCCTCCCCAAAAAAGAGCATATGTGTAGACTCGGGTACCCAAATTATGCGCAGATCATTTTGGCTGGATTGCGCCTCTAGGTCTTGCTTTTACTGTGAATGAGCTCCAGTACTCTTTCCACCTGTAGGAGTTTTTCTTCTGTTTCATGATGGTCATCGTTGGCATCTTATGTCCGCTTTTCCATGTGGTCCAGGTGGCCCTCGGGCCCATCTACCTTTTCTTTAAGTCGATCTAGCCTGTCTGCCAACAAATCAATCTTACAGTCTATAGTGGTGAGGCTCTTATTGAGGTACAAAAACATTGAGCAGATAGTTGTCTCAGAGGCTGGCAGGTCTTCGTTCAGAAGTTCAATCTGAGAGGACTCAGACGCAGAGTCCACTCCTCCAGCCCTGTGGTGCTGTTTGAAGGAGAGCTTAGACTGTCTGGTGTCAGACTTAAACATCTTGTCTCTACCTACAGCAGGCTGGATGAGGGTGCGAGACGTGGAGTCAGCCAAGCTGATCAAAAGAGGCAAGCTGCAGAGTTTGGTCCGCCACTCCCCTGGGGAAAGTCCAGCGGGGTGCACAAGCAGACCCGTCACCAGTGATCCAAATGTTGGAAGAGGGCCAAGCGCACCCGGTCCAGAACAGATACGTAGGCCCTGTCTCACCCAATTCCGCACAAAGATCCACTTGCCCCGGACCCTCTTAGAAAGGATAAACCATAATGCAACTGATGCAGCCTTCACTTCTGAATAGAAGGGGGTGCTTTGTGCATGCCCTGACCTTCAGAGGAATCAGTAAAGAGGACAGGCTTGAGGCCAACACCCGCATCCTCCCAAGGTCAGCTGTCCCCGATGAGTGGTTCAGCTGAAAGAACACACAAAGGGCCTCTGTGTTTTAATATTACCACCTTTCATCTTACCAGTGGTCCTGTTGTACCGCCTTAGCACACACGATGGACAGTCATTGGGTTTGCTTACTCCTACTTCAGTACTCAGGCTAAGATCCACCACTTCCTCTGTATTGACAGGACACCTTGCTTTCATACGCAGAAGACTAGTAAGTGCCCTTCTGTGAGTGGTCTTGAGACAAGAGGCCATGCAGGAGATACACTGAGGAATACCGTCCTTCCTCTCAGCAAACAGACCTATTCACAGTTTCCTTGTCTGGGTACTGAGTAGCCCATTCGGGCACTCCTAAACTCCTTCTAAAGCTAGTGACATCTTGACACTTCTTATTCTAGGGCTTGAGATTACTCAAGGAAATACAGGGAACCTGTAATCAACCAGGTGGACTCTAAGGCCCATATTTATACTCTGTTTGTGCCAGATTTGCATCATTTTGTTTACGCAAATCCAGCACAAACTCCATATCTATAGTTTGACGCTAGACACGTCTAGCGTAACAAATATGGAGTTAACGTCATTTTAAGGATGCGTGAAACCACCTTGCGTCAATGAGATGCAAGGTAGGCGTTCCCGTCCAAAAAATAACTCAAACTTCCTAGCGCCATATTTATCTAACAGGGCAAAAATGACGCACAGGTGGGAGGCGGACCCCAAAAATTTTGCTAACCTCGATTTGCGTCAAATTTTAACGCCTGGGTCAGGGCAGGCATTAAAATGAGGCAAACACACGGCTACTTAAGGAAAACACACACAAGCAACTTTATGGACCAACAGGACAACATGGAGGTGCTAGTGATGGAGCTTGTAAGACAATGCCAAGCAAAGGACCAACGGCGGCATCCACCACCATCCTAATGCTGCTGACAAAGGCAACGCAGAAGGAAGGAGAGACTTCAGAAACACTGAGGTGTGCCACTGGTAGTTATGTTGTACACCCTGCCATAATGGAATACACACCTCTGGACAACTGACGGCTGCCACAAACATTAGCTGCCACTCTAGAGCACCAAGGGACCAACCATCAAAGCCCACATTAACAATGACATGGCCTGCCCCGTACGTAGAACTTTGAAAATCAGTCAATCAATCAATCAATCAGGAATTTGTAAAGTGCACTACTCACCCGTGAAGGTCTCAAGGCGCTGATGTGGAGGTGGCAGAGGGGGGGAGGAGGGGGGAGGTGCAGCTACTGCTCGAACATCCAGGTCTTGAGATGAACCATTTACAATTACATTAGGCCACATAGTCAATCAGCCACCCTCCCAAGCAGTATGTAGCGTGGAAGGGGTGTGCAATGTGTGTTGCAGCATGTCTAACACCATGAGACACATCGCATGATGATGCAGACTCACATGTAGGTGACACGGAAATACTGAGGCAGTCCCAACATCATACGCCACTCCTGGGGTGCCATTTCCAGGTTGCAATAAGGAAGTGGACTGTGCTATGAACACATATTGATGTGCCACTAATGCAAACTGCACATTGCTGCACACAGTCCATCAAAATAGCATATGTACAGGGAGATGGCCCTTCCTGCACAGATACATCCACCTCCACAAGGCGGTTAGCAAGTTTGGTAGTGTAGGTGCACGGTTGCACATGAGCTACTGGCAGAGGGAACAACACAGGCTTGCCCTGAAACAAGTCATACATGGGAAAATTGTGCATTGTCAATACTGAACAGCTCAGTGCTGCCAACTTATGGAGATGTGTTGTGCATTGTCACCTACCTAATTCAAAGGGCCTCAGTGTTGCATTTCATCTTCAATGATAGATGTCTAAATGGATGGGATGTCCAGGCCATGTATTGCAACCATGTTACCACCACATCTGAATCCATTGTGTGTGTGGATGTATCATGTACCCTCCAGTGAATGCACACTGAAACATGTGGGACACTACACAACACATGGTACATACATACTGACCAACAGTTCAGAAACCAACTTATAGATCCCAGGGCAATGAGCCAAACACAAGTTGTGATCTCAAACAACCCAGTGCAGAGAAGACCTCACAGAAGCCCAGGAACTCACACAATACCACAAACACATATGAGTCACAGACAATACAAGATATCAACTGCCATGCCACATGACATTCCTGTTGCAAGCACTAACAAAATACTCACTCCTTTTATCTTTTGCAGCGGATCAGGGTTATGGGATCCATTCATGGATCATGACCCCATTCCCCGACCCAACCACAGCTGCAGAGCAGGACTTTTTGCATTCGGAAGTCCATATTCAGGTGCCTGGGCATCACAGGAGGCAGCCTCCTACATGCCCCATATATTGTGTATAAAATAATACTGACCTGTGCTATAATGCACAACATTTGTGTGAGGATGAACATCCCATTAAATGAACCGGACCAAGAACTGTCTGAGGAGGAGGAGGATGATGGCAAGGTAAATGAGGTGGAACAGCAGAACACAGCTGCAGGAATGTGCCGCAGACAGCAAATTGTTCACAACATTTTCACTTAATAGTTACTCTACACACCTTGTTAAGCTATGTAAATAAACACCTTACTTGATCACACAATCCTGCTCTGGTATCTTCATTCGCCATCACATGTACCTTAGGAATGTGAGTATTACCTTAGAGAGCATGTTACAAAGACAAATCTGACTGTCAGCGAGACCGGATCCTCGGGGTTTGCGCCTGTTCCCAATATGTCCACCTCTTGGCAGCTCCAAATTCTACTAGCTATCATAGCACAGAGTTAAAGAATGGCCAAGCGGGGGATGGGGTTTAGGTTGGGAACATCGGGGAAGGAGACCTGTGGAAGCAAGAGTTAAAAACACAATAGCAAGGTCATTCACATTAATCTTCCCAAACTTTGTTTTAATTCTTTATGCTCTAATAACATGAGATCAAGAACTTTTCAATAACATGAACTTTTTATACTCATATGCTCTGAACATTGAACTCTCTCAAGTTAATCCTTAGAATAGCAATTACATCACAACAAGAGTCAATGAGTACATTAGTTCCCAAATAATTAACTGCTATAGGATTCATGAATGATAGTGTAGAATAGGCAAACTGACTAAACTTGTTTTGCCTAGAAAGATCACACTCTGTTTGATTTAAGTTTCAAGATTCAATTGCCCAGAAATTATTGCGCACCTTATTGCCAGACTGCGCATCAAGACTCAAGTACCTCAAATGATCGCGCGCTCTGCCGATCTGAACTGCAAGGGTTAATTGCCAAGAATGAATAACGCACACTGTTGCCTATTCAACCATCAAGATTCAAATGCCTCGAAATGATCGCGCACTATGCCGATCCGAATTGCGAGGGTTAATTGCCAAGAATGAATCGTGCTCACTGTTGCCGATTCAACCATCAAGATTCAAATGCCTCGAAATGATCGCACACTCTGCCGATCAGAACTGCAAGGGTTAATTGCCAAGAATGAATCGCGCACACTGTTGCCGATTCAGCCATCAAGATTTAAATGCCTCAAAATGATCGCACACTCTGCCGATCCGAACTGCAAGGGTTAAGTGCCAAGAATGAATCACGCATACTGTTGCCGATTCAACCATCAAGATTCAAAGGCCTTGAAATGTTCGCGCACTATGCCGATCCGAACTGCAAGGGTTAAGTGCGAATAAATCGCGCACACTGTAAATCACAAACCCAAAAACTCAAATGTTTCTAGAAACGGAGTCGGGGGCCTACCCCGACCTCCGTCGTACCGCCCTGCTTGAAGATCAGCAAGATAATGAGGACAGGGTCAGGAAATGTCCAAGTAGGCCTCTGGAACAGGAGCCCAGGAAAATGCTGCTGCTCTGCACCGGGACCTCTGAATAGTGAGCATGGGGAGCTGGGCTGGGTTCATTAAATAGACCCAAGCCCAGCCCACATGCCACACCCAGCCAGGCTGCAGGAAAGGCTTGAAAATGAACCATACATTACAAACAGCATTATGACATTTCAAGATAAATACCTGCAATGCAAAAGGTTAATATGCAATACCAACACACAATGCATGAATTATTACATTGCATAAGGTTTGTCATTTTGCATTATGTTGCCCGTAGAGCGTGCACCGTCCTGGTGTTGACACTGACTACTTCTGATGCAACATCACATGTGATGTGTATGAATGTACAGCAAACATCACACACATATAACTAATACTCATCTCTTGAATGTCACAGATGAAGGACACAATCAATGGACCACAACATATGAGCCACATCCACGTTGCCAACATGGTCAACTGTAGCACATGACACAAACTATGACATCAGGAATGTATGAACAGACCTCTGACATTACTAAGTGTGACACTTACAATGTCTGCAAGGAGCTTGTGTGACAAGGGGGGGGCATCATTTGTGACAATGGATAGCATGATTGCCCCAGGTATGACAAGCAATGTTCACAACACGTGCCCTGCGCAGTCCATCCCTGGAAATCAGTCCTGCCACTGCCATGGAGCCCAGTCCTGACACAGGGTACACATGCCCACACACTTGGACTGGACACTTCTGTGGAATGATTATCTGAAAATATGTGAACACATGCAGCAAGGGCAGCCGGTCCACCACAGCAACACAAGTAACATAGCTAATTGTAATGTGTCAAACAGATGTGTACCAAACATTTTATGGGTGGAATTTAGGCAGAGTGTCTCAAACACAATACTCACAAAATATGTACACATGGCAGATATTTGTGTAATAGTCCACACACAAGTCACCATGAACTCATAAACAACAATTAATGACATATGAGGGGTAACATATCCTACATAGCACTCATCAGCCATCCTCAATGATATCTGAGTTTTGTTTGTCGTCTGAAATGTTATGCCCCTTAAGTCAAACAACTACACACATCACATGAGTCAACACATGTTACAAACACATACCATGACTGTTGTAGATCACTGATTGCCATCAAATGTAGATACTTATTTAGCACACATTCATACATTTGTATGACGTCCAAAGTATTGCATGCCGTTACTTCAGAAACACACACATCGTTTTTACAGACCATTTACACCCAAAACACAAAGTAGCATGCTCTACCACATGTAGCCATACACTATGTTATACACTGCAGGCCATACCATCCTATCTTCATGTTGATACAGGGTGCATCCATGTTAAATATTAGAAAATCACACAATCACAGATAGAGTAAGTAATGTTGACGCAAATGCGTTGAAAACAGCCTCAAACGCACACTAACCATACATGGGCCCTTAGCGTGAATTCCACCCGCGCACCACACTCATTTGGATATCTATTGAAATTGAAGTATACCGGTAATGTGTTGTATATTGCACACATGTAGGTGATGCGTCGAAAATATTCACGCAAACATCGTATGCGTAAAAAAAACACACACATGACGTAAAACGTGCCGTAAGTGGATAGGAAGTGATGTAACAGGAAATCCTGTTTACAGGCATGGTACAGTGGGTGTACTTTCACTTTCACTTTACAGACTGTGCATTTTTTGACTGTGTGGCTGTGTCTAGGTGTTGCTGGTGTGTTGATTGTGAATATTATATCTTGTGGTGTCTCTCTTGTTGTGTCTGTCGTGAAATCTGTTTGTTACTTGTACCAGTGTATGTGATTTTGTGTAGTTTAGTGTCTTTCATATTGTATTTGTACTGTTGGGTGTCTGTCTGGGTGTTAGATTATTTGGGTTAGTTGGGGTTCTTAAGTTTGGGCAGTAAGTTTCCTTTATTCTCATTTCTTTTTTTTTTTTTCAATATTTGCTGTTCTAATTTGTGTTTGAGGGACACGTCAGAAAGGGCGAGGCTGACACGGATGGGGAGGAGGAGCTTGAGGGCTTTGTGTGGCTGGTGTGCCACTTGCTACCCATGATGCTTGAGATAGGTGGCCGGGTGATACAGGGGTATCACACAGAGGTGAGGGCGGCTGTGGTGGGGCAAGGTGCTCCACCACCTGAAGAGGGTGTACCATACCAGCCGGAATGAGCACCTGCTAAAGCATCGCCGGGCTGACCTGGTGGCCAGAGAGCAGGATCTGCTGGACAACCTGGGTGTGATCGGTGTCCTTGTTGGTGAGTATCACATTGACAAATGTGTACAGTAGAATGCTCCTGAGTGACAGTAGCAGATGTGTTGGTGTGCTGCATGCAATGTTTATGGCCAGGTTGAATGCAACCAGAACAAAGTGTTAGTGTCCCAGTACTGAGATGGAGTCCACATGTCTATACATGGTAACAATGCAGGTCAGAGGTTTGTATAGTAATGTACGACTATCACTTAGGGCCACATGTACAAAGCTCTTTTTTATCGTTGCAAATGGCCCAGTTTGCAGAATTGTGCCTTATTCGACAAAAATAAATCCTTTTTCCAATGCACAAAGACAATTTTGCCTTTGGGCAATCACATTACTGAATCACAAAACAGGGTTTGCGAGAAGCATTTAGGAAGGAGCGTTCCCTTCCTATTTGGAGTTGCAGACCGATTTATGATTGTTTTGTGATCCCAAATGCCGTCACAAAACAATTGCAGTTACCACCAGTTTCAAGCCGGTTCTAACCCAATCACAAAGGGGAAGGGGTCCCCAGAGGCCCCTTCCCCTTTGTGAATGCATGCAAAAACAGTGGCCCGGAGCAGTGTCAATGTGAGTTTGCAGTAGTATGCCTGTTGTACTGTCTTCATGCAGGATCCCTAGCTCACTCATGTAAAATGTTACACACTGTGATATGTTGTCCACGCGTGTGAACAGTGATATGACATTGAGCATATATTCCATATATGCCTTAGAGGTGGACCTGCCCCCCGATACAATCGGAGAAGTGGCAAGATTTCAGGACCCAGGCGTATCCAGCAAGTGTGATAATGTCTGTCCTGTGTAGTGATTGCGGCTGTTGTGTGAGTGACTCTTGTGTCTTGCACTCATTGCAAGATGTGATGAGCTGGATGTTGACATAGTGTTCTGTGCAAGAGTTACACATTCACAAGCAGAGAGGCATATCTTGGGAGTCTTGTGTTGCGCAATAGGTAGCAGTGTGTGAACAAGTGATTAGTAGCCACATGTAGGCCCACATGTGACTTGGAGGTGCACCAGTGTCAGTATATTGGCACTGGGTCATACCGTCATTCTCATAACACAGTGATGCACCAGTTATCCACACAAATTGGTGCAACCCTGAATTGTAATGTACATGTTTGACTGTATGGATAACTGTTCCCCAGCATATAGCCCCATAAGTTGTACTCCATTTATGTGACACTTATGTGGTATGTAATAGGCGTGCATGCAGGTCAAGGCCAGACGTGTGCTGGTATCAATGTGGGTGTTTTGGGAATTGTGTTGGCAGATCAATTGTTGATAGGTGTCCACACCTGAACACATGAATGTAGATGTAAATGACCTATGGATGCCTTATTGCTAGGTGTCAGCCCTCCTCACATGTGTTCCACTCACTAAATCCATGTATAAGTGGACATGCCTTCGTGGTTGACCTCAACAGTTGTGATGATGTATTGCATGCCCATCCCCCCTGAGGCACAGGGGTAGGGGAACAACATATATGTAGGTGGATGTAATGGTCACAGTGTAGACGACAGTCATCTCATTCAGGCTTGCATGTGTCCCAAACAACACTGACCCCTTATGATTAGCAATTGCATACCATACTGCCAATTACATTTACTAGTCACTGGTGCTGTGTGCTTTGAAGTTGACTCAGATGATAAAGATTAGTGGGCCTGGCCCATGTGAAGTAGTTGCAGCCTTTGCATTGTGACACATTGCACTAAATCAATGCACAGATTACTTTATTTGGTCCAACTCTTGTGCTTTGCTTTGGTGTAAATGAGATGATGGGTAGGCAGCGTTGCCATTACATTCATCAGGGACATTTCATTATCTGGACTGTGATTCAGACTATATATGCAAATCGAGGCAGAGTGTTAGAGTATCATCTGTACATACATCACACAATGATGACACTGATGGTTGCCTGTCTCAATTTTACAGCTGCCAACATGGATATTGCGGAAACTCATGGTGTTCCGAAAGAGGGCAGTGCGATATCGCCACATATTGGATGTGGAGTCTGGGTACCGCAAGATGGCACGATGCTAGCGGAAAGAGCGAGCCACAGGGGAATGGCGGGCATTCAGCCAAGGGGGACCCGCATTGGCCACAAAGAGTGGACCGAGCACCACACCTACACAGGGGACCACAGCCGCCACTGTCACATCTGCCCCACCTGCACCACCATGAACTTCAGCACCACAGCCCACCACGCCTGCTGTAATGGACATGTCAGCAATAAATGAGCTCCAGAGGGACATGAAACAGGTCCTCTAAAAGCTGGACAGCCTGCAGAAGGATGTGGACTGCAATACAAAGAGACTGAAGGCCATCAAGAGGACATTGAGGAGGGCCAACCACTGAACTGTTGCCTCCCATTACCCCTAGTTCAGTCCCCTCCCTCCTCATTCCTTATCATGTTCTGTAGTGGGTTTTAGGGGGTTAGTGATAGGTTAGAGTAGGGTAGTTGTTTAGAGAGGATTAGTAGGTTTGGGGGTGAGTTTTTCATATTATTACATGTTAGTTTGTGAGTGGGTGGGGGTTAATGTTGGGGCATTTGTGTATAAAAAAATAATAATTATATATATATATATATATATATATACATATATATATATATATATATATATGTATATACATACACATAAGAGAGAGTTGTCCTGAACACAATTGAACTCACAACTGGTCATTATGGAATGTAGGAAAGTCAGCAACTTACAGAGAATTCTTTGGCATTTTCATTATTTCAGGCCTTGTATTTTCAAACATCTCTGGACACATGTTTCCAGAGATGACCAGTTGCGAGTGCGCTTTTGTTCAGGACAGCTCTCTCTTGTGTGTGTGTATATATATATATATATATATATATATATATATATATATATATATATTTGTTTAGGATTAGGTAGTATATGTTTAGGTTAGTACATGTTGTCCTGCATGTGTCTTATGATATAAGGGGGGTGGGGGCAATGTTTAGAGTGTGGTGTTAAATGTGTTAAGTAAGCTTAGCATAGGGTAGTTAGGGCCAGTTGTGGATAATGTATAGGTAGGATAGATTAGGTTAGTATAGGTGTTTTACATAGTTTTAAGTTCAGTTCCATACATATATAATAAAACGGTGGGTACTCCCTTACTGCATGTGTCATATGCTTGGGGCTCAGGGTCTTTGCATGGGTGTACAGTGCCAATTGTCTGTTGGCCTGGGGATTCTATCCTACATCCAGATCCCTCTCTTGACATGTTAATTCCCACTTCCAACTGAGCTGTCACATTGGCAGCTACAACAAATCTAATTCTCAATGCATCTGCCATCCAATGTACCCACCATTCAAAGTGACTATGTTTCCCATGTATTGGACAGGTAGGTGTGCTTTTTAAGCTGTAATTGTTTGGATCCTGTGTCGGGATGTTGGGTACTGTGGGACGTCTGCCTGCAGCCTGAATGTGTTTCACTTATACTCCCAGCTGACGTTACTGGTTGAGCACTCTTACATAGCCATTGCTGCTGTATGTAGTGGGTGATGCATATATGTTTTAAAACAAATCTCACATACACAGGGACTTGCTTGTAGGGGATGTGGCAAGCATTGACGTTCATCATGTAGATACCTTGTGCGTAGACATCTGCCCACAATATTTCTGCACTCTTGTACTGACACTCTGTAACTATAGACATGTTACACGCATCACAAATCTCCAGCAAAGTAGATGTGTCACATTACACACAGACAAAGTGGTTGTGTAGGTGCTGTTTATCTTAAAGTGCTGTAGTGCAATATTTACATTGTTCAGGTCTGTGACCCCATTAGTGTAAACCATTCTATTGTGACACAACACAAGTGCAGGGTTGAGGGACATGCCATTGGATATGCTGAGGTGAAGTGTCATTCAGTGCAGGGGAACATGAATTGCCAGTGGTGTAGTGAGAGACAATTGCAGTCCATAATGGAAAGGTTAACAGTGTGTCGGTGAAGAGTGCATGTCACCAACTGTAGCAACACTGGCATGTTGTCAAGCACAGGACAAAGGGAAATCACTGCCCATGTGGCATGGGCTGGTGCTACCGGGTACTTCTACGGGTGAAGATGATCTGTTCCACATCTTCATCCTCTGGTGTGTGTGCTGTCTCCTCTGCCCTTGATGGTGGTGGTGGTAGGGTTGAGGGGGGCACAAACACTTCAGTGGTTGGAGAAGTGGACACCAAATTCCCGGCAGCTGCCATCTGTGGAACTACATATGGCATCACTGCAGCAAGGAGTAGCTGCTGATTATTGAGTATGGCAGCAAGATCCCTGTGGTAGGCAGCCATGTCTGGCCTGAGGGAGGTCAGATCCCGGTGCATGGAGTCCTGCTTGTTGCCATGCATGCAGCAGCAAGATTTTGAGGGTAGGTATTGTGGCAACTCCCTCACGGCAGTGGTTAGGTCCCTCACACACACACTGTTGGACTCCATGCAGTGGGGATTGTGTGCCTTGTTTGGCTGCTGTCTGTTCAGTGGCTGGTATCATACACATGCGCATACCCTCAAGGCTGGCGCCATAGTTTGCATCCCCACCAGCACCTCATTGGCCAGTTCACGCTTGACGCACACTACTGTCCTCTCAAAGGTGGTCCCTGTGTCATCAGAGTCCCCAGCTGTGGTTGAGCTGGCAGGTCGTACTATTGTGGTGGTGGGTGGGTCCTCTGGGATGGCAGCTACATGAAGTTCCTCCTTGCGACTTGAGGTGGTGTCTGGAGGGTTCCCAGGACATCTTGGAGGGTTTCCTGGCAGATGGTTGTCATTTGGTCATCCAGGTCATCAGAGTAGTCCAGGACAGGCAGATCCGCAGGAGAGCCATCGTCCTCTGCAATGAGATATTGTACAATTAGTGTGTATGCTACCCTACAACTCCCAACATCAGGTCCCAAGGAATATGGCAACCTCTCTGAGATTACTTACTGACACATGATAGCAACTCCTTGACATGCTCCACCCTAGTCTAGTGCCTGCTGATAGCTTTTTTCAGAATGCTGATTTGACCTCACATGCAGTTATGTGCATTAAACTGTCTCTGTCATGGTTGTCTAGATCTGCCCTATGGAACCACTCAAATGTCTTACAACGACCCCCCTCAACTCACAAATTAGATTACTGCTGTGTACATCATTATGTTTGTAACAGTGCCTGATGGTTATTGAGTTTGTGGAAATGACCAGTTGACAGGAGTTGCACTTGAATAGGGATTGATGGGGATTGATCACGTAGTCATACTGAACCCTCATTTTGAGTGTGTTTGTTCTATGGACACCTAACTGCCATTTCCTAATTGACCAGCGCAAACAGCACAGGTAGTTGTGGCAATGTTGACAATGGGGAATGCCCCTTGAGCCAATGGCTTGACACTGGACATTTTACTATAGTTTACATTCTGACAATACCAGCTGTCCTGTGACACCAGAACAGGTTTACGTTCTACCCTACCCTTATGCAAAGGTTGTTGGTGTTGTGTTGTGCTGTGCCTCTGGATGCCCCTGCACAGCCCATACACCTGGCATGGGCAGTGCTGGGGGTCCTATGCCCTGCCTCTTTGCCCTTTCCACTGCCTGATTTGCAGGGCTAACATGCATTGCATAGTAGCTATATGCCTCCCCCTTCTTGCACTTGACATTTTGGCATTTTTGTCCCCCATGCAACTTACCCTGCATATGTGTTGTTTCCTGTTAGTCTGCGCTGTCCTGTCCTGCGATACCAGTGATGATTTCCTCTGGAATGACGGCTGTAACCATCTTGTCCAGGTCCTTTTGTGGTAATGGACTCCCACCTCCGGTCTGCAATGCTGCCTTCCTGTTCCTTGCCATTTTCTCCTTTGTCCACCGCTTGCAGTCATGCCAGCGTTTCTTGCACTCAGTGACAGTTCTCCCGACCTCTGCCATACTGGTAATCTTGTCCACAATCTGCTGCCATATTGCCTCTCTCTTTCCAATTGGCAACTTAGAGGTGATGAAGAGTTGATGTTGGTGCTCCGTCACCTCTCTCACCAGTATTTCATGCTCCTCTGCACTGAAGCGATACTTCTTGTCTCTCCCCTGGGTCTTGTCAATGTCCTCCTGGCTGCTTCCTGGTTGTCTGGAGTCTCCCTGGGATCTGTCCTGGCTTTGTGGATCCATCTTGCCTCTCCTTTGCACTGTTTGCTCCGTTAGCATCGCTTTTTGACGATATTGCGGTCAAAAATGGTGCATTTACATTTTGCGATGTGTTTACATGTCGTAAACTGGACTAGAGTCTTTTTTCCTACGTTAACGTCATTTTGCCTTACAACAAGGCGCAATGGTTAGCGTCAGGAAAAATTACTCTAATCTATTCTTAGTGCCACCCAGCATCATAGTATAAATATGATGCACAGATGGCCTTAAAAAATGGCGCTAGACAGCGCTAAACTTTTTGACACAAAACTGCGTTTGCGCAGTTTTGCGTCAAAAAGTATAAATCTGGCCCTAGGTTTTTTGCCCTCATGGTTTAGAAACCCATGCCCCATCTCACCTCACCCAGCTCAGATAACTCCCCTCGTGCCCACCTTCTATTTGCCGGCCCAGGATCACAAGGGTTGGGGGACACATTTTTCATACATGGGACAGCTTTGTACCTATTGCTCTGGCATTTCCCAAAAGAAAAAAGATACGATTCCCTCCTCTCCTGTTTTTCAGTTTCCTCCTCTGGAGAACTCCAGGTCCTCCTGGGACTGAGGGGCATGTGCTAGTCTTTTGATAATTTCTGTGGAGTGAGGCACCAGGCCCCCAGTGCTGACATACTCTATGGGTACCGTGCAAAGTCTGCCTTACAAGTGATCATGCCAAGCATGCCAAGCAGTAGTTAATTCTTCCTATGAAAGCAATCAGTTCGGTGGCACCTCAGGCAAGTACGTTTTCAAAACCTTTTGGGTATTGGCACTATGGATCCTCAATTGACTGTAGGTTTGGAACTAGACATTGTTTTAAGTGTACAAGGGCTTTGTGCCTCAGGAGACATTATAGACAAACATGTACATCATGGACAGAGAATGATTTGTCTGCATTGCCACTTCTATGTGACCAGAGTTGATATGTCACTCAAACCTTGTAAGCACATGCCAAGTAACGTGCGGTCAAAGGTCACTGTTGAGTGCTTATGATCCCAGTGACCACAGAAGCAAATCAGAGGTTCATGATGAAATAGACTGTGAGCAAAGTGCGGGTATGGTATTGTGCAGCTGGGTCTTCTGCCCTCTAGCGTATGGAGAGAACCATGGGGTTTAAGAAGGGGGGTACTAAGCACCATAAGCAATGGCAATGGCAGAGGCTATATATGAAGATGTGAACATTTCATTATGATCAGGGTGATCAGCGTGAGTCCCTAAGGACAAAGAAAATTGAAAAGCATGAAATGAACTGTAGACAACATTCTCCAGCAGGGTCAAGCAGGGACAATGACCAGACTGTGTTTTGTCCCTTCCTGCACAGAAACAATACTGCCTAAAATGGAGGAACCCTTCCACCATGGTGCAAGGGTGCCTGCATTGATGCTAGGCAGCACCCAGTGCAGCAGGGCAGAGAGAGAGTAAGAATGCACCAGTAGTAAACATGGCACATTTCTGCTCTCTCCATTTGACGCAGCATGTTGCCTTGCTCTGTTGTGTTGCAACAAATGTTAGTAACTCTAATCGTAAGTGTAAAAAATTACAGTTTTAGGTTTTGAGTAGACACATGTCTTCCTTTATCCAGTTTCCTTTGGCTACATTATTTCAAGATAAAGAAATAGAAAAGAACAACAATTTTTAACTCATTTTATTGTTTTTAAAAATTAACAGCACAGGACAATAACATTTTGCGCTTTCACAAAAGTTAAAATTATTTCCAATCCCAGAAACGAACATCAGCAGATCTGTGGGGACCTGCAGGCACACACCTATTGCATCATTGACAGTTATTCAAGTCGCAAACATTGTCATCTTGAAAGTATTCCCACCGCCTGTTCCAAATTTTGGGATGCTTTTTATGCCAGCGCCTTGCTCTGTACACTGTTACTTCCAACATAGCACAAACCCCTTGTCCCGTGAGAGGGCCTCCACTGAGCGCCAGTGCTTGGCAGTATCTCTTTTGACTATCAACAGGCCCAGTCCAGCAAAAATTCAGGCTTTGCACAGACGACCCCAGTTATCGATAAATCTCAACAACACCAATTTGGGGTCCATGGGCACCCTCCGCCCCGCTGCTCCTCCCAAGAGGTCTGTCACTATGGGGTTTAAATAGGGCATTCCCAAATTACGTGAAAGTAGGTGTCCGTAGAGGTGTTGCCTCTCAGGAACTGTGATTCATGGGCATGCCTCATTTTTCAAAGCTGTAGTGGAAATAGTAGAGGCGAAGACAATATTTGCACTAAGTCACAAACAAGAGGGTATAGTGAGCAATCTTACTGCCATTTGAGAGTCTGTCTATTCACCTTCACGTTGAACTCCCATTTGGATTTCAGATTGGATAGAGGGTCTGGGGAGGTCATTGTTTATCTGCAATATCCTAGAGATGATATTGTTCTCTAAACGTTCAGCTATCAACTTCACTTCCAGCGGATTTTGTGCAAGGACAGCTCTCAGCTAGTTGTGAGAACATGCCTCTTTTTGTATGGTCACCCCCAAGATTTTGGACTGATGCTGCTGATTTTTCGACTCTGAGAGTGCACCGAGGCCTGCTTACCGGCCTCAGTGCCAGTGTCCTGACCCCAAGACATGAATGTTGCATTGGTTATATCCAATTGACATAGGCTAACTTACCTGCAAATCCCTTGTATATGGTGCCCAAGGGACAGAGAGCATGCAAGTTAGAGAGTCACCCAAAGGATTGCAGCACTAATTGTGCACACCCTGGGTGTGCATTTAGCTCCTAGCTACAAATAATATACACTAAATGGAAACAAAAAACACAATTTTCAAACTTCAATTAATTTAGTAAATGCCCGTATATTTTGAATGCACAAGCCTATGCAATATTACACTATATACCTCTCATGAAGACAACAACAGTATTTAACCAACAAACTTTGCACAGACAAGTTTGATCAAAACATAGTAGGTACTCCTTGTGAACGGCTCAGTGTTTAGTGAATGGTTCAAAATAGTGAGCAATACTGCACAGAGTATAATAAACCAAACATAAAGTTGACTTAAAAATGCTGAAATTTTTCATATTAGGGAACCGAGGACCCAAATAACTCAATGAGTTCCGCTCGTAGCAAAAAGAAAAGTAAAGCCAGCACATTAATGTCAACATTTCGACCCCTGTTCATTAAGTTGTAACAGAGTCTTCATCAGGACCAAAAATACCTACATGTTTCAGAGAAAATCACAACATTATTAACCTTGTTGGCTTTAATAAACTTTTTGATATAACACCCAATTTCCTAGGGATAATGGGTCACCTCATTTTTTGTTTACTGGGTACTACAGGAGGTTTGGGAAAGGCTATGGGAGCATAGTGGCCCAGCTCATGTAACCAACCTCCAAGAAGCAACCCAGAAAAGTTATCTGGATTAAAGAGTTACAAAAGGCTTTTGACAACTCAAAAAATGTTCTGTGCTCAACACCTGTTCTGAAGGCACCTGACTTAAAAAAGGAATTCATTGTTCAGACAGATGCCTCTGAACATAAGATTGGGGCAGTGTTGTCACCAGGATCAGCTAGATAACTTCATTAGCAGACAATTCCTCCCCAGAGAGCAGCTTTGGAGTGCACTGAGAGGGGTGCCTTTGTTGTGGTTTAGACCCTAAAGAAACTGAGACTGTATTTGTTTGGGGCTCACTTCAGAGTTCCAACCGAACTCAGGCCTCTCAGATGGCTAATGCAGATGAGAGGAGAGAACCCCAAGTTGTTGAAGTGGCCCATTTCCCTTCTAGAAACGGATTTTACAGTGGAACACAGACCTGAAACTGACCATGCCAATGCAGATGATCTTTCTAGGTTCTTCTACTTAGATGATGAGAACTACCAAGATAAGGGTTAGTTGTTTATCATTCAAAAACATGTATGTTGCATTGGCTATACTCAATTAGCATAGGCTAATTTACCTGTAAGTCCATAGTGTATGGTACCCAGGGCACGTAAGGTAGAGAATCACCACAGGGATTGCAGCACTGGTTGTGCCACCCTGGATATGACACAAGTAAAACAAGTCTCCAAGTCCACCATTGCAGACTGAAAGAGCACTTTTAAACTGCTAGCCCGACTTTACCATTTAAAGCAATGGTAAAGTCAAACCTGCCCCATCAAAAAGTGTAAGTCACCCCAATGGCAGTCCTTTGGAGCTCTAAGGCATCGTCAATATATTTGGCAGGCAGAACATGTATTTCACATGTCCTGGCAGTAGAAATGCAAAATGGTTGTTTGTACTGTAGAAAGACTTGGTCGCCGCATTGGCAAGTACAAGGTTACATGGTGACCCCTCTGCTGTGCTAACCCCTGAATGGTGCGACCAAGGTTGATACTCCAAGTATTAAAAACACCTTGTTATATTGAGCTAGGCTTGATTTTCAAATCACAATTAACCTAATAAATTGCAATGTGCAACTTTTCCAAAGTTGCTACTTTGTTTCCTTTAGTCTCCTATGCCCTTAGTGGTGACACCAGGAACCTGTTCAAGAGACAACTCTCTGCCCTCCTGGGGAGATGTGCTAACAACCCCCAAGAAAGGAGACAATAGAAGGCTGCACTGAATAGAGGTGTTTTCTCCTTCCTGCAGGAGGCCACACAAGTGCTGGCCCAAAACGGCGAGCTTCAAAGGAGAAGTATCTTTTAAGGCAAGCTGGCACATAGAGAGAGGGAAGGGGAAACCAGTTGTCACATTGGTTTCTCAGGGGTGTGCAGCATGTCTCAGGATAAATAAGGACTAATAGACAAAAAGGAATAAGTTGCCACCATGTTGGGAGAACACAAATTGTTTTATGGAAAGATCACAGGAAAGACGAAAAGTAAAATTAGCTAGATTAACGGATTGGAAACAGATATATTGTCAGGCCACTTATTTCATTTAGCCTATTAGTCCTCCTTTGCCTTTCACTACTCTTCCATGCCATTGTGGGTCTGTCCCGCTGAGCATGTGCAGTAAGAGACTCTTCTCTACACATGCCAGCACACCTCTCCTTTCATTGGAATTTGCCCTACCGGCGTGCAGACCTGTTGCCCACGGAACATTCTGTGGGAATCCTCTTTTATTTTCTGGGCGGTATTTCCTGCCTGTTATTATGTTTCTTTTGGAAAATCTATAAGGTATGGCCTTTATCAAAAATATGTTTTTCTATTTACACTTCTTCCCTTAGGGCACTTGAAGAACTTTTCCCTCCTTTTCTATAATTGTATTTTTTAACCATAGTCCAGTGGGCCAGACATCACAGTTACAATATTGTTACCTGTTCATTTGACCTACCAGGATTCGGGTGGAGCTTGTTCTCGCCACTTCTGCAATTTTTGTTTTTACTGTGCAGCCTCCCATCTATATCTTGAACTCTGACCCTTTATTTTAGGGACGGCCCCTTTCTTCCCCTTAGAAGCTTTCAATCTTCGCTCTGTGAGTATACACTTTATATTAAAGGCTTACACCTGACATCGTAACGCTGTCCTTTCTGAACTATGTTTACTGCTCTTCTTTCAACCCACATTCTCCTAGTGTTTGGCTCCTCTTTATCATATGAATCCCGATAATGGTCCTCCCATCTTTTTGAGGGATCACAGTGTCATTGAATAGCACTATAGACCCTCGATAGATTATATTACATATAAATGGGCCATGTTGTTCTTGTTTTTCAGACACACAACTTTGATCACTGAATTTGTTCACATGTGTATCACTTTGATGAGAGCACCAAGCACATTTCTCACTACACACCCACTTCACTGTCACAAAGTAAAAGTTTTGTTTTATAGAAGTTCTTTATATATGATTTATTTTTCTCATGATTAAAATAATTGTTTGGTTCATTTGTGTTGATTGTACTATTTTTAACTGTATGACCAGTCTTTCTTTTACATGTACTTATCCATGGTCCTCGGTAATCCTCGGGTTCTCTTGTTAACTGCAACTCTTTTCTCACGGCTGTCACATTTCAGGGCACCTAGAAATAATTCAGGGTGTGCTATGTACAAAAGACTCGATCGTACGTGTGTTAAAATGTTATAATTTTGTTCCATGTACATTTACAATATTAACCAGATATATCCATTATAACAAAACTGACTTGTCTCTTGGCTTGCAGTTGACATCATCATCAAAACATTTGACACTGAAGAGAGCTTCTTTGATGTTTTAGAATTTTTAATTCATAAACAACAGATAATGCTGTAACAGAATGCACTGGTATTAAATTGAAGCCAGCATAAATGTTAAATATATACATTTATATCTAGTTTTAAGAGTGGCATTTATTGCATGATATGAATATCAAATGTTTTGATGGCTAACCTCATGCTATGGCTTTTAAGGTCAGGCTAGGCCCCTAGCACGGTTCTACCTATGAATTTGTGGGTCGCCCAGTTCTAGGGATGTTGCAATACGAGCAGTGAAATGCACAACAGGGCTGTCCATGGGGGCCCCTACAAGCCCCCCGACGCCCCTGTCCCGCCAGCCTTCTTATGGTGGTGAGACCGCCATGCAAAGGGTGACAGAAAGGGGACACGTAATCCACAGAGCCCTGGCAGATTGTGACCACCGAGACTGCCAGGCTGTCGACAGGCTGCAACCTGGTGGTACCGGCGGTCAGACTGTGGCCCATCTGCCACGGTCATAATAGGGCAGTCGGACCGTCCTGTCTGTGGCGGTCCGACCGCCATCGCGAGTGTGGCGGTCTTGAGACTGCCACACTCGTAATGAGGGCCTTAATTTGCAACATTTTCTAACATTTTTTAAATGAATTACCACAAAGAAGAAGTAACAAGGAAAAATGAAGTAGGTGGAGTACCATTTTGATGCCATCCCAGGTCTACCGATTTCAGTAAATCTGGGATTGCATCTAATTCCGATGATTTATGCATGGAACACACATGCTCCACCCATGTAATGCATAACATTACAAAATATAACGTATTTCTTTACAAAGTTACACAAAGCGAGGTGGGACAAATCTCTGTTTGCATGTCTTAGTAAATTTGGGCCAGCGTTTACACTAAGACCATCCATCATCTGTCCTTGAAATCCCAATTTAGGAACCCATATGTTGTTATTTTGAGGTCCACTCGGGGGACACCCTCGGCTAAATCCTCTATACACTGAAGCATTCATTTTCACTGACCAACGATATTGATGATTTTTGTTGCGTGGCTTTGACTTTTGTTGCGTCTCGAGCGTATCATCAGTGTCTTATCAGTTCGATCGAAGATCAGGTCATTCTGGCAGTCACAAAAGAGCAATTGAATTTCAGGGAGACTTGAAAAACGCTCACTCTATGTATAAACTCACAGCACTGGCGTAACAAAGGCCACTGCAGTGCGGTGGGGGGGCCAGAGCTCCAGGGGACCCTTTCAGCACAGTACTCAGGCCCGTCTGAGACCGCCTGCGTGAGTTCGCAGTGGGGACCCCTCCATGTACTACGCAAGTTACGTTACACCACTGCCTCACAGCTAACAAAGGCCCATATTTATATTTTTTTTGCGCTGCATTTGCGCCGCTTTTTGACGCAAAAATGGTGCAAATTTACAAAATACAATTGTATTTTGCAAATTGTTGCCGCTTTTGCGTAAAATATCATTCAAATACGGCGCTAAAAATGTATAAATATGGGCCAAAATGCGTAAAGCTCATAGCAACAAAAACATTTAAAAAGGCACTGGAGAAACAAAGGCCCATATTTATATTTTTTTAGCGCCGCATTTACATAATTTTTTGTTGACGCAAAAGCAGCGCAAACTTACAAAATACAATTGTATTTTGTATGTTTGCTGCACTTTTGCATAAAAAAGTGGCGCAAATGCGGCGCTAAAAATGTATAAATATGGGCCAAAATGCGTAAAGCTCATAGCAAAAAACATTTAAAAAGGCGCTGGTGAAACAAAGGCCCATATTTATATTTTTTTTAGTGCCGCATTTATGTCATTTTTTGACACAAAAGCAGCGCAAACTTAAATACAAGTGTATTTTGTAAGTTTGATGCACTTTTGCGTAAAAAAGCGGCGCAAATGCAGCGCTAAAAAAGTATAAATATGTGCCAAAGTCTCCAAATTAACATACAGGAATGTAACATAAACAGAAACAAACCTATACTTTTTATTGGGAGATATTTAGTTTATTTTGGTTTACTAAAGTCCATTTACCGGTCACTTGTGACATTAATTTTCAAAATTAATTTCCCAAATATTTACATTTTTAAGATTGGACTGTTCTATGCACATCAATCAATCACGCTTGCAGTGGAGGTTTGTTTTATTTTTACCCAAAGATCCTTTCCATCTTACCTACATAGCGTTTCTGTTGCAGTTCCAGTTCTCTTTACTGGGTGTGAACCTGGAAACCAGTGCACAGCTGCTTCCCCCACACTCGCTCCTCCAACGCCTGGGCCGCGTCGGTCTTTCTTTCCTCTCTCTGGCCCATATTTATACTCTGTGTGCGCCGGATTTGCGTAATTTTTTCTGACGCAAATTCAGTGCAAACTTTACTCCATATTTATACTTTGGCGCTAGACCCGTCCAGCGCCAAAGTTATGGAGTTTGAGTCATTTTTTGGACGTAAAAACCTATCTTGTGCTAATGACATGCAAGGTAGGCGTTCCCGTGCAAAAAATAACTCCAAGGCATGTGCGCCTTTTTTATCCTCTGGTGTCAAAATGACGCACAGGAGGAGGCGGATCTTAAAACATGGAGCCCAGCTGGATTTGTGCCGTTTTTTAACACCTGGGTCAGGGCAGGTGTTAAGGGACCTGTGGGCTCATTTCCATGGTGGGAGACCATGGAAGCAGTCCACAGGTGCCCTTCCCTGCACCCAGGGACACCCCTGCCACCCTAGCCCACCCCTGGAGGACACCCATGGATGGGGGCACCCATCAATGGTGAGTGCAGGTAAGTATATATATATTTTTTTTAAGTGGCATGAGGGGGCCTAACTGGGCCCCCCTACATGCCACGGTGCCCAATGGCCATGCCAGAAGTCCCCTGGGCATGGCCATTGGGCAGGGGGGCATGACTCCTGTCTTTGCTAAGACATGAGTCATTTCCATGGGGGTTGTGCGTCAAAAAATGGCGCAAGTCACGTTAGAGCCAATATCTTTGACTCTAACCTGACTTGCACCATTCTTTGGCGCACAACCCCCAGTATTCCCTTCGCCTCCGCTGCCCGGTTACCGTAATTTATTTTGATGCTAACCAGGCTGCAGCGCCGGCTAACGTCATTCCATAAATAGGGCGCCTGGCTGGCGCATTGGAATGGCGTTAGCCGGCGGTAAACTTTTTTGATGCAAATCTGCCCTGGTGCTGATTTGCGTCAAAAAGAATAAATATGGCTTCTGTTTTTTTCTTAATTTACATTACTCCTTTGAGCTTCAGGAGCTTGGCTCACCCTCTCCATAGCAAAGGGTAAGCAGTAGTATATGAGAAAGAACGAACACGATGTATTTTTTATTGGATGGAACCGCCTAAGCCGTCAACAATTTCCGAAACTTAGATAGATTCGACTCTTGGCGAAAGAATAATGGGCGGCAGGGAATTCCCGGTTAAGGCCGCTGCAATGAAAACTGCCTTGTCGCCATCTTTCCAGGAAGCCGAAGAAGGTCCAAAATATGTATTTTTTTTTTATCTCAGTAGGCTGTTACGACAGTACCACCAAAAACCTCTGGTATAAAGGACATGGATGGAAATTTTAAAAAAGGCTTTGTGCACCAGGCACATTGATTTGAAAAAATCCACTTTTTTGCAGCCAATGCAGTGATGTCAGGGCCGGTGAGATGTGACCTCTAGGACCAAGGTTTAGGGCAATGCTTGCTGCATAATTCTGCATTAACTACAACCTGTAGATCTGATAGGCCATCAGATCATCAGCCATGTATGGCCTTATTACCCATGCTGTGGAATAAGCCTTGTTATTCCCTGCCCTTGGGATTACTGTCACCAGGAGCCCAGTGATTCAGGAAGTGAGGAAATAACATGCAGGAATCAGTGTTTCCATGTCGCTCCCGCATGTTTTCCCCAGTGTTTCATACAGCGGTGTCGGCTGCTTTCAGTAGCCAAAATTGTCATGGGAACACACATCAAATTACAATTCTGACGGGCCCAGTAATTTCTGCTACCGACTACTTTGCAGTGGGGTAACGAAACTGGAGCTCCGCCACTGCAAAAACAACATGGAGGCCCCACCCCCCGGACTTACTCAGGCCAGGTGCTGCGCTAAGGGGGCCCCCTTGCGCTCGGGGCCCCTCCGCACCGTGCGCCATGCGGGGCTCTTTGTAACGCCACTCCTGCTTTGGGATTTCCGAGGCTCCCATAAAGGAGCTCGTAGGCCCGAATTATCTGCTGGATGTTAAATTTCGTCCCCAGAGCAGACAAGTGTTTGCACAGGAATCCGAATAAGTATCCTACAGAGCTGCTAGTTTCTCATCACAAATTTCGAATGGTCAATGCAGCCGAAATTTATCAAAGTAGAAAAAGGCCAAGAAAAAACTAAAAACACCCCCATCCTGCCCACTTGCAATCCTGCCATTAGACTACTAATCTGGACAGGGGCCTGTCCAACCTCCAGTTTGCACAGGGACTAGAATTAGATTTGTGTCATATACTGTACCCTAGTGATTTTCTCCATCCACATTCAGCAGCGCAAACCTGACAACATTTACCTGGGAAGAATGGCTGGCAAAATCAGATACCTGCAGAGTTTGGTGCAGAAGGCACAACTCGATAGCACAAGAAGTCGTCCAAAGACATGTCGGTGGATTTACAGATACAGGCAAGTATAGTGTTCTTAGCAGGGGAGTAACCAGACCAAAACTTTGTGGGGTGGGATGGGGCGGGGGGTTGGGTGTAGTGCTTGAACTACAGTGGTAGAGATGCCACTTCATGAAATACGGGAAAAGAGGTCCTCAGAGCAAGTGTGAGAGCACACATTGCCAACATGTCTGGCTTTAATGCGCAAAAGCATGCAAACAGCATTTATGCATATCTGCATTTTCATGCTTCAGCAAATTAATGTCAGATCTGTTGGCTTTGCCAATAATTTCCACTCAGACACTAAGCAATGCTGGAGCTTTGAGATTTCCAACAGACCTGCAAGCATTGAATGTGAGCAAGTTGTTTGGTACATAGAGAGTATTGTGCCTGAATGCATGTTTGAAACTTGGAAACTAAAGCACTGCAGCCTTATTGCAATGTGGCTTTTTATCCTAAAAGCAATGTATGACACATAACAAACAAATCATTCCATGGAACAACAAGATGTGTATGGTGGATCTCCTAATAAACACAATAGGGTGCTCCCACAGACATTGAGAAGTAGACTTTTGGGAACCATATTAAATGTGTGGTATGTGTACTGAGACAAAGAAAATTGTATTGTAGTTGTGTTGGAATGTCATAAAATGAGGGCTTTCATAAAGATCTCAAAAGGAAGGGGCATTTACAGAGTGGACTAAGCAGGACCACTAAACAATGAAAGACATGTACATGTTTATATTTACACAGCATAGACAAAACTGGGGAGTACCAGAGCGTACATTTTGTGGAGACTGCATACATAAAGTCAGGGTTGAAATCTTTGAATTATCCAGTTACACACAATTACCCCGGTGCAGAATAAAGACTTTCACAAGTTGGGTGATAGATCTCATATTGAAACTCTAAATCAGGCCTTAGACCTTTAAACTTAATATAGAGTTAAGGGGTAAAAATCCTCTAATTTATGGATAAATTGGATGAATTCTTTGGACCATTCACCAGAGGAAGAACTTCTGCCAGACTGTCTCCAAAATAGAAGTTAATTTGCTGTAGCATTTGCAAATGGATAATGGAAGATTTGTTTTTTTATCAGAACATTTTATTGAGTTTAATACAAACAATACAGTTGTTTGCAAATGCAAAGAACATTTGCAACTTGATAATTGAAGATTTTTTTTTATCAGAACATTTTTTTGAGTTTAATACAAACAATACAGTTGGTTGCCTTAACAGAGTTACATGCAGATTGCACTAATCCAGTCCCTTTGAGCTCACCCATCCTTCCACCCACCCGTGCCCCGGACTCTACATAGGCTGGAGGGTCTCTCTTAATGTCACACACATCACATACTGTGGTAGGTCCACCATTTACCTCATACATTCTCGCACACCAGTCCATGCTATTTGTCAATGTTCATAGTGCAGGGGCGTAGGGGGAGATCCACTGTTTGACTACATCTTGTTTTCTTGTTTTCCCAGAAATGTGCCTAGCTCCTCCAGGATTCTGTCCCCCCAGAAGCTCCCATATCTTCTATGATGCCTAACAATGCTAGTTTGGGGTGTGGTTCTATGTACGCACCTAGTACGTGTGAAAGGGTAGATAGAATGTTTTCCCAGTATTTGTGGGTAACGGGACAGGACCATACCATGTGACAATAGTCTCTGGGTCCTGGCATCAGGCGCATTCTGTGGAGGTGTCGATTTGAGCTGTCCATAGCTGGTGAGGTGTGAAGTATGGTTGAAGTAAATACTTGAATTGTATAAGCCTATGTTGTGCAGAAATGGTCAGCAGTCATGGTGCCATACACGCCTCCCGCCAGTCAGCGTTGTTCTCCCACCCAGTCTTCCCATTTCACCTTGAGGGGACTCATCAGGTCTGGTGAGTGTGACGTTAGTCACTTATAGATCTTGGAGATCCCACCCCGTCCTAAGGGGCCCATGAGCAATCGTCCCTCAAAGGGGTTGTACTCTGGAACATTTGCCAGGTCATCTTTGTTTGTCTGGAGGGCGTGCCGTAGTTGTAAATATTGGAAGAATTTGGAGTTGGACAGTTGAAAGCCATTTCAAAGGATCTGGAAGGGTTTAATATATGTCTTGTCCCAAACGTCCCCCAAATGCGATATCCCAATATGGTCCCAGCCCCGGAATCCCTCCAGCCGAGCCACCTGGACCAGGCACGTGCCTTACCACAGGGGGGGTCTTCAAAGTAAGTTGTTATCCCATCATGTCCACCAAATGTCCTCTCGCCACACTCAGAGCACCACTTAGGTCGTTTCAGGGAGGGTGTTGGGAATAGGTGCGCAATACAGAATACCTATTATGGGGTTGAAATCTACGGGGGCCAGTTCTCCCTGAAACGCTGGGACCCCCAACCCTGTGCATCCAGTCATTAATGGTCAGATGTTGGGCAGCCTGGTAATAGAAGTATATATCACCCATCCCTAGTTCTCCTATGCATACCCTATGTACACACTTACCTAGGGATACTCTTGGGGGTCTGCCCACCCAAATACATTTCCTCCCCATTGTTGTCTGGGAGGTGAACCAGGATTGTGGGATATTAAGGGGATAATTCTGGAGTGCATAGAGAAATTGTGGGAGCACTATCATTTGAAAGAGAGCTATCCTACCTGTAAAGTTTAGGAGGAGTTTATTTGATCAGGCCACATCTTCGAAGGCTGTTTGTACTAGAGGGCATAGGGTGAGGTTCCAGGTGAGGTGAGGCTCACAGGAAATATGAACTCCTAGGTACAAGAAGCTGAATCTGCGTATGGGGAGCATGGGATGCCATTTCTCACACTTGTGGTCTCCCCATATGGGGACAAAAAGGGATTTGGGCTAGTTACCATTAGGCTGGAGGCCATTCCGAAAGTCTTGAGAATGTGAAAAAGATGGGGCCCTATCTTAGCCGGGGGCGCGAGGAACAACAAGAAATCGTCTGCGTATAGGGCTATCCAGAATAAGTCCAGGATAGGGAGCAGGATGTTCGACTGGAGTTGCCGTTAATACTCCACTGGCAATCCGTCCTGGCCCAGTGTCTTCGCAGAGTTGAGATCTGAAAGAGCCTCACTCACTTCTTCGAATGTCGGCTCGTGCTCCAAGGCCTCACTTTCCACCACAGTCACATGGGACATTGGTAATTCCATAACTAAAGGCATGGTGGATTTGCAGTTTGGGCACTCTCGTTCTGTGTAAATCTATTCATAGTAAGGGCAAGGACCGTTGCAATTTTCCTGGGAGTCTTCCACCAGCGATCATCCCCATCCAGCATGCAGGGGATCACCCTAGACTCAACCTGTTAGGTGGCTAGCCATTGCAGCAATTTCATGGACTTGTCCCCCCGTCCATACACCCTCTGTGCTGACACCATCCAGCAGCTGTGGGCCTTAATGGAATTCCACTAGCCATATGAATTTGTCATTGCTGCTGAATTATAAATCCGTTTTTGTGTTGTTACCACCTACCAGAAAGCGTCAGTGTCGTAACTAAACTGAGCAAGCCCCCCTGCAAGGAACATGGAGAGGTCCCCCCCTGGGCTCCCACAGGATGTTTCGGGCCAGTGTGCTGTGCTGAGGGGGCCACCTGAAGCTCGGGGCTCCCCCACACCACATTGGCTGCGGGCCTTTGTTACGCCACTGGCCAGCTTGTTTGAAGTCTTATGCTCTGTATTAGCCAAAAACATTTGAAGTGCCTACGGCAGTAAAGCAGGATTACGTAAACAACAATGAACAAATCATAATACCATCTCGCTTCTACATTTTCATGTATATTATTTTCATTAGTTCTTGTACCTTGGTTGTTGTAAAAGAATTTCATCTCACCAAACAGAAGGAGGAACTACACAACAGTGGCTGGGGCAACTGTGCTTTGTTCATTGACCATAGTAGTGTTCATTGTGATGGACTGGTCTGGGACCATGATACAGAACATTTAGGGCACAGTTAACAACTTGAACATTTATGGATGTAATGCATGGCCCTGCAGTGCCTGTGATCGGATTGTAGGGGGTCATAGGTGCTGGGATTGTAGGGGGGTCACTACTATGTCAACTGCTTTTCATATTTACCTGGATTTGTCTCTCATTAAACTTATCTCATTTTGAAACTGTCCCGAGACGCAGTGTAATTACATTGGCAACGAGCCACTGATTCTATGTCAGGACCTGAGGCTCTGATTATGCTTCTCAATCTTTACTACTCAAACATATCAGCCAATGAAGAAACAGTAAAACATAGGAAGGCCTGCCAGAAAGTCTCTCCCTCGCTCTGCAGCCTTCCAAGTTGACACACTGGTGCCGCCTCCCCCCGGTCTGAAAGAACAGGGGAGTTCTGCAGGGCTGTACAATATTTTATAGGGGGTCAAAATGACAAATTCATAATGTTTTGAGAATTGTTTGGACATTTGCTAATTTTTGGAAACTCTTTGGAGTACTTTTATCAGACACCTGCTACTAGCCTTTACTCCCATTGATGTCCTAGCAATTGCTGGTTAGGGGTGTAATAACTGGATCAGGGTCTTTTTTGCTCTTTCCTCCACACTTCTGCTACTGCAAGTAAAACTGAGGACCCTTGCTTCCCTCTGGGGACTTTCTGATTGTGAGGTACTCAACCTCTTATGACCATGTCTGAGTATGAGATGTATGAGCTGGGCCTTGAACTCTATGGCTCAGAAGAAGATGAGGATTATTATTAGGATCACAATATGGAGCAGGTCATTGATGTCTCAGTCAAGAAATCCATTGATAAGGCTCTCAGTTCAGCTCTACAACCCATTTCCAAACGTCTTGCTGAGCTTTCTGTTCGACCTGAGAACCCACCACCCGCTGGAGAACTCACTCTCACTCCTTTTTTCCTTCCTCTGCACCTGGCTGGCCCCACTCTGACACTACTAATGAGCTAGCCAAAGAGGACATACCAGACCATGCTTATTCTGTGGGGGCACCCTCCGTCCCCCAAATTCCTTTTGTCTCCTCTCCCGCTTCTTACTCAGATTCTTCCTCCTCCTCTCACAAATCCTAAAAGGCTTGCAAACATTCCAAAAAGTGCAAAGGGTCTCTCTCCGCACCTTTCCCTCTCCTTTCAACTTCTAGACTTCAGACATAATCTGCCCCAGATCTTCCCATTGGACCCCTGCTCCAGCAGTGGCAGAGTCCATGCTACTCCACCTATGAAAAAGTTTTGAAAAAGTTTGCTCTAGACTTAAATCGGAGTGTCCTCAACCAGATTTACCGCACAAAACAGCTCTCACTCCTGAAACAGAGGCCACAGTGTTGACGTTTCAAAAAAAAATTCAAGCAAGACCCTAAAAAAGTATTGATAGGGCCCTCTGAGCTTGTCAGGACAAGCTTCTTGATGTATCATGCCCCTTGGCCAAAATCCTCGAATTGGCCTTGCATGCACAGGACACAGGTGTCCCCATCAACCTGGAAGTCTTAGCTGGGTGGCTCCTGGGAAATGCAAATTGCACTTTGGCATCAGAACGTCGCAAGTCGGTGTTGTTATGCATTGACCATCAGTTCGATGACCTGCCTCAACTAAAGCAGGCCCTCTCGCTATTTTGAGACCGGTTCATAAAATATATTTTGGGACCAGACTCATATCAAACCTTTCCAGATCCTTTGAGATGACTTTCAACTGTCCAACTCCCAATTCTTCCAATATTTACAACTATGGCACGCCCTCCAGACATACAAAGATGACTTGGCAAATGTTCCAGAGTACAACCCCTTAGAGGGACGATTGCTCATGGGCTCCTTAGGATGGGGTGGGATCTCCAAGATCTATAAGCGACTAACACCACACTCACCAAACAAAGTCTGTGAACACTTTCACATCCCTGGCTAAATCGCAAATGTCTCTAAAGAGAATGCTGAATGCCCTTTTTGGAAGGGCCGGGCGCAGCAGAGGATGGTTGGCTGGCCGCTTCTATCAACAAGGTCCTCCCCGAGGCTATGATACCAGATGCAGAAGGCTACACCCAAGACCAGGGACAGGCGGGCTTCTACCCCACCAGATCTAGAGGATATAGGATATCGTGGGCGTAATTACAGAGACCCCCAACAGTGGCCATCGAGCCTCCGACACCACTTCCACAGGTAATGAATCCTTCTGTTCCCTTTCTGCCTCTGGGAGGATGGCTACGCCACTTTCTGCACAACTGAGCAAAGATTTCTTTAGATGGGTGGGCGTTGAACATGGTACAAGATTACCTCATAGAATTGTCTTTGCAACTTTGGTTTCTCTCCCCTTATTTTTTCCCTTCAGGACATGTCTTTTATAGACTGCAAAATTCAAAAGCTTTTGCCAAAACAAGCTATTGCCCCTTCTTCACCTCACCCACAAGGTTTTAGCAGCAATGTGTTTCTAGTACAGAAGAAGGCTGGTGGTCAGAGATTGGTTCTCAACCTCAGGGGCAGTTCAATCCATTTGTGGTGAATTGCCACCTTAAGATGAACGGCATCCATCTTCTGAGAGACTTGTTTTAAGAAAAAGATTGGATGGTTCGTCTCAATCTCAAGGATGCTTACCTGTCAGTACCTATATCTCCCTCTCACCTCACAGGAAATACCTTCTATTTTGCTGGAGAGACATAAGGTACAGACATAAGGTATGAGTGCCAAGTCCTACCATTCGTCTGTCATCAGCCCCTGGGGTGTTCACCAAACGTCTGAAACCCGTGGCAGAACACCTGTGGGGAATGGGAGTTTGCATGATAATATATCCAGATAACATGATTCTCTTAGCACAGGACAAAAGTCTTCTGTTAAGTCATCTGTCATGGGTGGTTTCTCTCCTTCAGGAACTAGGTTTTGTGACCAACCACAAAAAATCTTCCACAATTCTGTCTCAGCAACTGGAACTCCTGGGGTTTCAGGTGGACTCTATCAAAGCTCAATTACTTCTTCCACCGCTCAAAATGAAAACTATCAAGAGGGAGTTGAAGACCATTCTCTCCAATAGATGGTGTCTTTGAGATCCCTGGCCTGGATTGTGGGGTTGCTTGCTTCTTCGATTCAAGCGGTAGTCCCGGGACCTCTCCACTGCAGGGCTCAGTAATGCCTGAATATTCATTATCTTCAATAAGGTTTCTGTTATGATCACCTAATTCCCCTATCTGCCAAAGCCCAAGAGGAACTACATTGGTGGCTTCTTCACATGGAAGCATGAAATGGCAAGGGCATTTTCAGAGTGACTCCTGCCTCATCATAGAGTCAGATGCCAGTCTTTGGGGCTGGGGAGCACAATGCAAAGATTTCTCTACAGGAAGTCATCGGTCGTCCAAAGCATTAAAACTATACATGCACTGTTTGGAACATTTTGGCCAGCTCTTTTACCATAATAACTCTGTCTCCAGTCAAGAGCAACTGTTGCATTCTCCTATGGATGGACAATGTGTCCGCCTTTCGGTACATCAATGGACTGGGGTGTACCAGATCTCCCCAATTGGGGAACATTGCCAAATAATTTTTGCATTTTTACATGGTGCAGAGGATAATGGTAGTGGCAGAATTCCTTCCAGGGAAGGACAATCTGATCACAGATTGGAAGTCATGGTTTCTGATGGATTCTAACTGATTGGAACTCCATCCCAACATCTTCCAGAAGATTATGTCCTCCTTGGGTCCCTGTCAGGTCGACCTCTTTGGGTCACGTCTCAACACTCAACTTCTCACGTTTTACAGCTGGCGACTGGACGTGATGGCCTTGGCGACAGAAGCCTTTCTGCAGAACTGGTCAGGTCAAGTGAACAATGCTTTCCCACCTTTTGCCATGATCCCAAGAGTCATCACTCAGGCCTGATGGCAGTTAACATCTTTGTTTCTGATTATTCCAGTGTGTAAAACTCAACTGTGGTTCCCAACATTGCTGGAAATGTCTGTAGCCCTTCCCATGTTTTTCCCACCCTTCCCTCAGCTTCTCTTAGGGTCAGTGGGCTCCCCACATCCTCTGCTTATTTGGGGCCAACTGAGGCTCATGGCCTGGAACATTTTGTGAGACATGACCAAGTAGAGGGCATTTCACTGACAGCTGCTGCTTTTATACACCAAGCTTGGGCTCCATCGACCCACAAGCAATATTCTTGGGTGGGTTGGTGCCTTCAAAGCGAGGTGCATACCGTGGGGTATGAGTTAAAGGATGTTTTGAAATTCCTTTCAGAGTGTGCTGGATCTGCATTATGTTACAGGTTGGTAAATAATTTCAGGTCAACACTTTTGGCTAGACATGACCTAGTGGATGGTAAACCTGTTGGGGTTCACCCCTTAGTGTGTAACTTACTAAAAGGTATTAGGGTGGATAACCCATCTAAGCCCTGTTATTCCCAACTGTGGGAGAAGAATGTTGTATTGTCCTTTTTGGATAGATGGCCTGACAATTATCTATTGTCTTTGAAGCAACTCTCTACAAAATTGACAATGTTATTATGTTTAGTTTTCCACCACAGAGTATCTGATGTTAGAGTGCTGGATCTTGCAGGTAGGTTGTTTTCACCAAATGGTGATTCTTTCATCATTTCAAAGAGGACTAAATGTATGTCCAGATCTATTGATTATCCAGCTTTTCCACACAATGACAAACTCTGCCCCTCATTATGACATTGGCGGTAAATCCCACTTACCGCCATGCCAACTGCCGCCAACATACTGCGGCGGTGGCATATAGCCGCCAACCATATTATGACACACACATACCAATCCGTCACTATACACTCACACACACAAGTCCTCCAGCCCAAAGGTCAGTGATAAACTGGCGGTATCCAAACCCACACCGTTACACCAACAAAACAGCGCCCATCACATTATGACCCACAAATCACTGTGGCGGACATTCAATGGTGGTAAACCATTGGCGGTACATACAGCCGCTCTCAAAACACACACACTCAAACAAAACTACACCACATTGGACAAGTCAAACTACACACACCTGACACCCATACACACACCACACCCACAGCACTATAAAACACACAACCAACCTAACCCACATCCCTTTACGACTAGAAATAATTGCCACAAGAGAGAGATACAGCAAGAGCACCCACACAACCAGAACCACATAACACCATCGCCTATACACCATCCACGCACCTTACATCACACACCCCAACACATCACCCCACACATCCTCACCCACACCACTCACACTACACCCATGTCACCACAATGACACCCCAGGTTCTCAGAGGAGGAGCTAAGGGTCATGGTGGAGGAAATCATCCGGGTAGAGCCACAGCTATTGGGATCACAGGTGCAGCTGACATCCATTGCTAGGAAGACGGAGCTATGGCGGAAAATCGTGGACAGGGTCAACGCCATGGGACAGCACCCCAGAACAAGGGATGACATCAGGAAGAGGTGGAACAACCTACGGGGCAAGGTGCGTTCCGTGGCAGCAAGACACCAACTAGATGTACAGAGAACTGTTGACCACAACAACTAACAACATGGAAGGAGCAAGTCTTGGCAATTATGCATCCTGAGGGCCTGGCAGGAGTAGGAGGAGGACTGGACTCTGGTAAGTCAAATCTCTATCACTATAAGCCCCCTACCTGCATGCCATCACAAACCCCAACCCTTCCCCTCACTCCCATCAATTCACCACCTCCCACATACCCCACCATCACAACCCACTCATTCCAATACCAAGCCCTGCATGAAACACCAATGCATGGACACCCCTCACAGACCTGCATGGACACCTATCACCACTGCAAGCACACTAGAGAGAATCACCTAGCCCACCAAATAGCAACTCACACGAAGGCAAATCTGCCAGGGCAACAACCACCATAGAGAGTAACACACCCATGCACAAAATGTCACACGCAGAAACAATAACACTGCATTCTCATCCCCACAGATACCCCATCCAATGTTACCGGCGAAGAGGTGCCAGCAAAATCCAGCCCCCCCCACCAGAAGAGGCCCACAGTGATGACAGCTGCTCTGGTCGCCTGGATCTAGATGACCAACCTGGCCATCAGGGATCTCCGGACAGTCAGTTATGCAGTCACACACCACCACAGAGCTTCCCCCCTCAGGAAACACCACTACAGCACCCACCCATTGGGCCCATAACTCTGTCCCCAGGATATGTCAATCAGCAGTGTGTCCGCCACTACAGGGACCCCAGGCCACCCCACTAACACAGGACGATCAGGGACCTGGGGTCAGTGGCAGTGGGCACACGGTTCAGGGGACAGAGGCACAGGACAAAAGGGAAGCTGGTAGGACTGCTGTGCGACAGGGAGAGCACAGGCCCAGGGAACCGACTCTCCAGGAGGTACTCACCGCGATCCTGGTAGCATACCAACATTCCCAGGATACGCTGGGCCAGATACTGGACAAGTTGCAGGAGAACATGCAGATGCAGGAGGGACAGTACCTGGGGATCAGGGAGGACTTGAAGGACATCAACACCACCCTGGTCTCCATTGCAGGGGTGCTGGCAGACATCGCCAACACTATGAGGGAGGCAGTGGCACAACAACGGGCCCCTGACACTAGCCAAACCGATGAACAGCCCTCCACCTCTGCTGCCGCTAGTGGACAGGAGGCCCCACCACATGAACAACAGGCCACCAGCACCCCTCCCACTGCAGCAGGAGAACCACCCCGCAAATGTTCCCTGCAATTTAGGCAGAAGCCAGAGACTATTGCCAAGACTCTCCTGATTGTCACTCTTGTGTCCCACTCTGCCATCCTGTCCACCTTGAACTGCCATTGCTCCCCTTCCTATGCTCCATTGGACAATGCACCTGTAATACAAATAGACTGGACTCCATCCTGGACTTTCCTCCATCATCAACCCAGCCCATTACACTACCCTCTCTACATAGCACTTAAATAAACACCCTTTGAAAAAATACAAGTATGGAGTATATCAAATGATTTAAGTATGTATTTGTTTATCCAGGTTTAAACATTCGCCAGTCTCTCCAACTCCGCCAAGGTGAAGGCAGGAGCCCTTTCCCCGGTCACACGAGCCATGGTCAGTTGCAGAAACAGGTCTTAGCAGCACATGCAGTGTAGGTCCTCTCCTGTTGAAGATCAGGTAGCAAGTGAGTGAACAGATAGAAAATGGCGGTGATGTCCACGGTGGTGCATACCGTCACCGCCGGCGTACATCACCATTGGCCACTGTACCCGATAGGGCACAATGTTAACTGATGAGGAGTTGCACTGCGGTTTTCGACCACCTCACGCAACGGCGCTCAACGTCAGTGGAATTACCTCATTTCCATCTGTCCCTCCATACAGGACAGGTGAACGCCATTTCAGGGGGGGGCAGGCCATGGATTCTAACTGCGTCACATCCTGTACATGGGGGGATGTCTCCATCTCCTACTCATCCGCAGCGGTTGCAAACTATGGGGTAAAATAGTGACCAACTGGTCATTATCGCTTAATTCCAACCACTACAGTTCAATGCATGTTGTGATTGTAACAATATTTTGTTGGAGATGTCCAAATGGTGCATTTTGTACTGTGACGCAGTTAGAATCCATGGCCCGCCCCCCCCCCCTGAAATGGCGTCCACCTGTCCTGTATGGAGGGACAGATGGAAATGAGGTAATTCCACTGACGTTGAGCGCCGTTGCGTGAGGCGGTCGAAAACCGCAGTGCAACTCCTCATCAGTTAACATTGTGCCCTATCAGGTACAGTGGCCAATGGTGATGTACGCCAGCGGTGACGGTATGCACCACCGTGGACATCACCGCCATTTTCTATCTGTTCACTCACTTGCTACCTGATCTTCAACAGGAGAGGACCTACACTGCATGTGCTGCTAAGACCTGTTTCTGCAACTAACCATGGCTTGTGTGACCGGGGAAAGGGCTCCTGCCTTCACCTCGGCAGAGTTGGAGAGACTGGCGGATGGGGTCCTACCCCAGTACCGAGTGCTGTATGGGCCTTAAGACCTGCAGGTGAGTACACCGTGAGTACGATCCATGGTGCGTGAATGCATGGAGTGCTGTGTGTGAAGGCCTCATGTAGGGGGTGGGTGGTGGATGGGCCCTGGGCAGCGTGCAGCATGTATGGTGGGCCATGTTTGTGCTAATGGGGATGGGAAGGGGCATTGTGGGCCATGAGTGTAACAGGCAGGACAGTCGGACTAATACCCTTCCCTGGGTCCATTTCCCTGCAGGTCAGTGCCCATCAAAAGAAGGCGTGCCATCGCCAACGACGTGCAGACCCTGGGGTCTACGGCAGGTGGAGCACCCACTGTCGGAAACGGTGGGAGGACCTGAGATGCTGGGCATGGAAGACCGCGGAGGCCCAGCTGGGGCTGGCCTCCCAACAAGGAAGGGGTGCCCTTCGAACCCTGACCCCCCCTGATGGCCGGCATACTGGCGGTGGCCTATCCGGAGCTGGATGGGCACTTGGGGGCATCACAGCAGCCACAAGGGGGTGAGTACAGTGCCCCAATATACAACTTGCACCTGGTGGGGTGAGACCCGGGTGGGGGGTGTGGGCCCTGTGGGTTTCCCTAGGCCAGGCCAGGTATTGCAGGGTTGGTCCCATGTTGGGCAGGGTTCTGATGTGAAAGTACTCCAACCAAGCTAGTAGGCATCCACTACTGGGCAGGGGTCTGTGGGTCTCAGGTATGCTGCAATTGGCGTTAGGTGTCCCTATCCATGGCCTAGTGACTAGCATTGTGACTGGTAACTGGTAGTGCATTGCCTAGTGGTTAGGGCTATTCTCTGTGTGTTTGTGTGTCGTGTACACCAACAGTGGTATTGTTGGCACCATTGACCAAGTGTATCCTTTGTGTCTCCCACACCCTTTTTGTTTTGTCACACTGTCCTTTAGTGCATTAGCATCATCTGGCGGAGGAGCAGAGGCACTGGCGACGGGCGGAGCTGCATCCCACAGGACCCAGAAGGTCGAATCCACCGACAGTGAAGGCACCAGTGGGATGGAGGGCGAGGGGAGCACCATGGCAGAAACAGGAGGGGACAGTTCGGACACAGATACCTCCTCCTATGGGAGCTCCCTGGTGGTGGGGGACACTTCTGTGAACACCCCAGCTACAGGTACAGCTGCCCCCCCTTACCAGCACCGCCCTCCCAGCAGCCTCTCAGCGAGTTTTCCGGGCCCGCTCTCCCAGGAGGGTGGGCATCTCCTTCGCCCCAGGCACCTCAGGACCTGCCACAGTTAGCCCTGCTGCCCTGAGTGAGGAGGCTATTGACCTGCTGTGATCCATCTCTGTTGGGAAATCAACCATTGTGAATACCATCCAGGGGCTGGCAGCCCAAATGCAACAGACAAATGCATTCCTGGAGGGCATTCACACTGGCATGGCGGCCCAACATAGATCAATCCAGGCTCTGGCCTCCTCTCTGATGGCAGACATTATTCCTGTTTCTAGCCTCCCCCTCCAACTTCCTTTACCCAATCCTATTCCCCTCAACTCCAACTATCCCAAGCACACAGTCAGACCAGCATGCACCCAGGTCAATACACAAGAGTTGACATGGCAAACATAAGCACCACACTTTATCCCACAGGCACTCACACAAACACCATCCAGAATCAGACATACCAACATCCACTGCCTCCACTGTGGCCCTCTCCTCCTCGTCGTTCACCTACCTCCCAGTTTTGTCTCCACTCACACCTGCATGTACTACATCCTCATCCACTACCCCCATCACCAGCACACCTAACAGCACACGCCCCTCACTGGCAGTCACCACCCCCACTTCCATGCACACGTCCCCTGTGTCCTCTCCCACCGTGTCTGTGCCCTCTCCTCCCAAAGTACGCAAACGCAAGCACTCAGGCACCCAGCAGCCATCCACCTCACAACAGCATCCAGCCCATGCACCTGCATCCAAACACAGCAGACAGACACCTACCACCACTCCCTCTTCTTCCACTCCCAAACCATCTCCCTCTTTCCTCCCCAATGTCTCTAAGAAGCTTTTCCTCTCCACCATTGACCTTTTCCCTACCCTTAACCCCCGTCCCTCATGTCAGGCCAGGGCGGTCAAAACCCAGGCAAGCACCTCAGCCACCCAGTCCACGGGCACAGTAGTAGGGAAGGGCTGGAGCCTCCCCCACCACTGCCAGCACCGCCACCAGCACCACTGCCAGCAGCAGCAGCCCCAGTGGGCAGCCGTCCGAGGCTGCAGGGGAAGGGCTGGAGCCTCTCCCCACCACTGCCAGCACCGCCACCAGCACCACTGCCAGCAGCAGCAGCCCCAGTGGGCAGCCGTCCGAGGCTACAGGGGAAGGGCTGGAGCCCCCACCCACCACTGCCAGCTCCACCAGCAGCACCACCACTACCACCACTGGGCAGCCATCACTGCCGGCGGACAGTGTGTAGTCCTGCATCCATGGGCTGTTGTGCGGCCCGCCCCAGCAAATCCTGTGGGTCTGACACCCAGCTGAGAGACTATGACCTTGCACTCCCCAAGATCTGCATCACTGGTCACAATGCCCTCTCCAGAACCAGTGGAGAAGCCATCCACTCACCCTATCCTCCACAGGATGAAGCTCACTGGGCACGATGCCCTCTCCAGAACCAGTGGAAGAAGCCATCCACTCACCCCATCCTCCCCAGGATAAAGCTCACTGGGCACGATGCCCCCTCCAGAACAAGTGGAAAAAGCCATCCACTCACCCCATCCTCCCCAGGATGAAGCTCACTGGGCACAATGCCCCCTCCAGAACCAGTGGAGAAGCCATCCACTCACCCCATCCTCCATAGGATGAAGCTCACTGGGCACAATACCCCGTCCAGAGCCAGTGGGCAAGTCACCCACTTGAGAGACCGTGGCCTTGCACTCCGAGGACAAAGAGCAATGGGCATGTTACCCACTTGAGAGACTGTGGCCTTGCACTCCTCAGGACCAAGCACAGGGCATGTTGCCCCCTCCAGAGCCAGTGGGCAAGTCACCCACTTGAGAGACTGTGGCCTTGCACTCCCCAGAACAGAGTAATTGGCATGTTGACCCTCCAGGACCAGTGGCATTATACCATCTTCTGGCTGAGGTGCCCTCCCCATTCCCCTTTCCCCTGAGGTGCCTGGCTATTTTTGACCTGATGCCCCTGCAGTGTTCTCTCCGTGTTGTTGCAGGAGTGAGGTGGGGCCTTGGACTATGTTATGTAGCCCTGTGGCCCACAGACATTGAGGACTGGGCAATGTCCCTACATTTGTAAATATGCATATACATGTTGATTTGGATGCACGTATTGCTACTATATTTATCTTAGTTCACTCACTTTAATCAATTAATTTTGTCTTTGCATTATTCCTGAGGGGGTACGGTGTGAATATGTAATGTTTGTGCATCTGCTTGTGTGTATGGTGTTGGGGGAGGGGGTGTTGCATGTGTGTGTCACGCTCTTTTTCCTCCCACCTCCCCTGTGGGCTAGGCGGCAGTACTCACCATGGTTGTCTTCACCGGCGTTGGTGTTCGTAGTGGAGCAGAAGGTAAAAGATCATGGAGAACACATGCAACTCGGGCTCCATAGCGGCATGGTTCTTCCTTGAGTGTTCAGAGGTGAGTTGTTTCCCTTCTGTGCAGTGTTTCCGCCAGGCTTTTGATGTCGTTGGTACCGCCCCAGAAAAGGTGGCGGATTGGTGTCTCATAATACAGTGGGCGGAGCATTGCCTTCCCCATGGCTGTAGGCGGTTACCACCGAGGTGCCTGTTGATTTTGCCCTGGCGGTCGGTGTATTAAAGTGGCTGTCTGGCTGAGTGGTTTCCGCCGTGGTTATAATTTCATATTTATTACCGCCGCCCTGTTGGCGATATTACCGCCACTTTGTCACCAACTGCCAGGGTTGTAAAGAGGGCCTCTGTGCAGTGAAACGTTTAAAAGAGTATGAAGAATGCACTGCCGCACATAGGACTGACCCTTTGGGTCCCCTTCTTTGGGCACTCCAAAAGTCTTTTTGACCTGTTTCAGCAACAACCTTGGCCTGTTGGGTCATGTCAGAAGCTGGCATTGACATCTTCAGGGATGGAGCTCATTCCACCAGAGGGGCCATGGCCTCCAAAGCGTTCGCTTTGGGTTCTATTTTGGAAGATATACTTAGGCCCATATTTATACTTTTTTAGCGCCGCATTTGCGACGCTTTTTGACGCAAAAGAGGCGCAAACTTACAAAACTGTATTTGTATTTGTAAGTTTGCACTGCTTTTGTGTCAAAAAGCATTGCAAATGCGGAGCTAAAAAAGTTTAAATATGGGCCTTAGTGCGGCTGACTGGTCTAATGATTCTATGTTTAAGATTTTTTATTATAAGCCTATCAAACATGTTTCTTCTCTTGTTGTTGATCAGCTTTGAACCAGGATAATCGGACCTTCCGGTCCTGACACAGAATAGAAAATTGTCTAGCTTTGCAACAAGACTTTTAGATTCTATTAAGGACACGGAGGCGAGGAATATCCCACATGTTAGGACAGGTAAACTGTATGATATTAAAATATTCTATTCATTGTATATATCAAGTATATATTCTTTCTGCTGCCCTTGATTTAGTAAGGGTTAAGATGAGATTCATTCTCTCTTTTGTTTTCGGGAGCAGTATCAAAACAGGTATGATGTGCCTCTGTTTAGATGTTTCTTGGAGCAATGTTCATGAATATGGGGAGCTTTTTTCATTTAATTTCTTCATATGGATTGGAGGTCACTTGGTCTGGGTGTCCTCCGATAAGTGTCATCCATTTTCTTCTCTTTATTGGACTTGATTCATTTTGATTGGACTGTATTTACAAAGAAAGAGGCAGCCAAGTTGGTGCCTCTCTATTTTGTATTACATTGTTGGATATTATTGGTGGGTTACAGAAGAGACGTGTTTCAAAGCCTCATGGGTAATGTAGTATGTTTTACTGTTTTTTCATTGGCTGCTATGTTTGAGTAGTAAAGATTGAGAAGCATAACCATCATGTCCATGTCCTTAATAAAATCAAAACATTTTGATGCAAAGCTAGAAAATGTTCTGTTCCTACCCATATCCTCTGTTTACCAGATTCTACTTGGCATGAGATTCTTGTTCCTCTGTTTCCATTGAGCTGTGGACTGGCAGAGAGATTGCAGGTTGGCCTTCCATCTAGTTACGGGGATAGCGTTGGGCCATTCTGTTGCTCTGATTTCTTTTCTATAACGGAACCCGAGCATTTGAAGGAGACTCTGACATATTTTAGATTTGAAGAGGGCCATTTTCATTGTGCATCATCATACCTACTTGTGGCCATTTTGGATTGCTCTTTGTGCATAAAAAGCAAAAACGATTATCTGAGCGTAATTACATTGACACACGGTAATTTTGGATAAGCCTAGCTACATAGAAAAAAATATTGTTCTGATATGCTAACACAAACTTACTATGAGGGCCATTTTGGAAATGTGTATTTGGCTTATAAGAAGTGATATTGTTCATACTTGTTTTTTAACCTAAAACCCACTTTAGGTAGCATTCTGAATTTTCATTTTAAATCCTCTCTCTCTCTATATATTTTTTCTTTGTCGTTGAAACATTTGCATTTGATAAAGTGTAAAGATTTTTTATGATTAATTCTTATGTTTAACATGCAGGCATCACACCACCTCCTCCATTTTTACAACTTCCTCACAAACCAAATATCTTTAGAATAAAGGTTCAGTGCTTTTAATGTAAATCGTGGAGTTATTAATGGATTGAAATTTAGTCTGGGGAGGAAAACATTGATTTTAGAGCATTCTTTGAGAATGGAAAGTCAGAACATTTTTGCACACTTGCCTAACATTTTACAAATAGATGATGAGGAAGAGCTAGACTAGCAGAAGGAGACTGTCAAATGTTTGGTAAATCATTTTGATATACACCTATCTCATTGGGTCATTTTGCAAGAGTTTGTCGGGCTGTGGAAAATACAAAAGTTAGTTCTGTGTTAGATAATGAACATGAATGTGTTTCTCAAAGAATGGTGAATATGGTACTTTGTGTTGAGGTGCATGAGAAAAGTGTACCTGTTTGTAAAGATTCTATTGAGAATTTTGTAATGGGTGGAGCTATCACCCCCCTCTTAAAGGACTCTGATTCAAAAGTCACCATTATTTCAAGACAGACTATTTGTGAAAGTGGACTCGTGGAATCCTGGGGGCTATAATGGCGAGAAAATAGATTTAGAGGGATATTTTGAAACCTCCACACAATTAACAGAATGAACGGTTGTGGTTGAGGTATATGTATCTGGTAAAGGACCCTATATTTTAGGTTGGTACTATCAGGGTGATCTGGGCATTCTGCTAAGGTCTGGCCATCCTCCTCAAGCTCTTGTGTAAATGATGTTGAAGATAAGCCTGTGGTTATGGAATCAATATTAGAACTACACATGGTGGTTTTCAAAGAAGAATGTGAAATGGTGAGAAATGTCGAACACATCATTAAAGTAAAGGAAGGGAGCTTGCTAGTGAAGTATAAGTTACTCAGTGTTCTATTAAGCATTAGATCAGAATTGACTGAACTTCTGAAGACTTTGTGTGGAGAGAGAGTTATTGAATGGACCGATTCCTCTTTGTGGTTAGCTCTAATTGTGGTAGCTTGTAAAAGGAACAATAAACCCAGAATGCGTATAGCTCTTAGGAGTCTTAACAAAGCTATATGGGTAGATGGTAATCCTTGTACTATGTTTGATGAATTTTGAACATCTTTGAGTGGGGCTTCTATTTTTTAAAAATGCAACAAGTATTTCTTAGTATGGAATCTAGGCATCTTACAGCTTTTGTTATTCTAGATAGTGTTTTCCAGTTTTGTAGACTACCTTTCAGGGCAGCAACTATTCAAAGAGTGATTGAGGATTTTTTGTGCAGGATTCCAGGTGTATCATTCTTGCAGGATGATGTTTTGGGTTATGGAAGGATAAGTCAGAATACAATCATAGATTAGACTTGGTTTTTAAAACAATGTTTAGAAGGGGTTTGAGGTTGAGAAAGGACACATATGTGTTTGGAGTAGAAGACGTTATAAATTTAAGACATGTGGTATCAAGAAAGGAAATGTCACTCAGACCAAAGCCTTGATTTATTCTTTTTGACGCTAAACTGCGCTAACACAGTTTAGCGTAAAAAAGTATACCTCCAGCTAGTGCCATTCCAAGACGCCTCCTGCGCGTCTTATTTATGGAATGGCGCAATCCAGCGCAAAGGGTTGGCAAATGTCATGGATAATGAAGTTAGCGGGTGGGGGTGGCGGTATGGGAGTAGTGAGTTTAGCGTTAAAAAATTACGTTAGGCTGGTTAGAGTAAAAAAAGATGACTCTAACCAGCCTAGCGTCATTTAATGACGCTAAACCTACCATACCACACGACATCTGTCTTATAAAAGACAGGAGTCATGCCCACCACCCCAATGGCCAGCACAGGGGACAAGGGTACCCTAGGCAAGGCCATTGCACCCAGTGCCATGTATGGGGGCCCACTTAAGGGCCCCCTGTGGCACTTTAAGAAAAAAAGGTAAATACTTACCTTTACTTACCTGTACTTACCTGGGATGGGGTCTCCCATCCTCCGCTGTCCCGTTGGTGTGGGTTGAGGTGTCCCTGGGCCTGGGGAGTGCACCAGTGGTCGTATTTCATGGTGGAACACAGGTCCCCTAATGCCAGCCCTTACCCAGGCGTTAAAAAATGGTGCTTATCAAGCTTAGTGCCATTATTTAGGCCCGCCTCCCTCCCATTCACCATTTATGCATGGGAGGATAAATAAGGCGCTAGGGCCTTTGAGTAATTTTTTGCTCTGGAACACCTACCTTCCCTCTCATTGACGCAAGGTAGTTTTCCGCAGGCAAAAAATGACTAACTCAAGTATTTTGGCACAAGACATGTCTAGCACCAAAATATAAATATGGAGTTAATTTGCGGTGAATAAGCGTAAAAAATGATGCAAATTCGGTGCAAAACAAATACAAATATGCCCCCAAGTGTGTTTAAAGCCATAATAGAAGTAGTTAGCCCTAAGGATTGAAATGAGCTTTGTGCCTTCATGGGTTTGTATACGTTTTATGCAATATTCATCCAAGATTTTGCCACCATTGTGGATACCTTGGTGTGCTTATTAAACAAGAATACTACATTTGTTTAGGGATCTGAGCAACAAGAGTCTTTTGATACAATTAAACAAAGAGTTCTGTGATGCAACTTGCTCAGTCCATTTTTGCCAGGGAAAAAAGTGTGTCCAATTGTAGATGCCAGTAATGTTGGGATTGGGGCCATTTTGACACAAAATCCACACAAAATCATGGGAGTTGTGAAAGCACTACTGCATTTGCTTTGCATCCCTGAAAACCACAGGAAAGGTTGTATTCTGTGAGAGAGCATGCAACATTAGCCTGCACATGTGTTGTGGAAAAGTTTACGCCGCATGTCTGGGAGACCAAATTCTTCATTAAAACAGATCATAAACGATTAATACCTATATTAAATGGATCCAATGTCAACACTAGTAAAGCTACAGCTAAATTGGTTAGACTAAATTCTAAACTTTTGGGATATCATTTGAGGTGTGTCACATTCCAGGTGGGAGAAACAGGAAGGCTGGTTGTTTATCAAGCCTTCCAATCTCTCAATAATTTGTGGGAGACATGCAGAATAAGGTTGAAGAGGATGATGAGGACATTGGATGTTTGGTTGATATTGCCTGTTAGTCTAGTGTGGTTTGTGTAAATGAACATGAGTGAAAGGATGCATTGAGTGCATTGAGGGCCTAGATGCACTTCCAGTGCCCCTAATTGTTGTGTGAGAGTATCTAGGTCATGATTGATAGGAACATGATCTTAGATGGTTAGGTTGTCTGTTCTATTGTGCACAATAGAGATTATATTTTGTGAGATCACTGAAAAATTAATTTAGGTATGTATTTTGTGCATCATCTAGAAATATGCTGGTTACATCCATCAGGGTTTTCTGCTTTTGATTTAAATATATGGACGAGTCAAATCTGAAAAGGAAATAACCATAATGAATAGTGCATTTCTATGCACTCAGGTGAATTAAAGTGGTACTCAAAGTTAATTAAATATTGTTTTTCATTTTATTGTAGGGCACAATCAATGTTGTTTTGTTTAAGACAGCAGTAGAAAAGAAGCATGATTTAAGACTGGTGCTTAGATTGTAATGTTTAGTTGTTTCATTACATAAATATTGTTACGTTTTCCTTCTTTTTTCCAAATTGTTTGATTGGTGCGAAGGTGCTTCATTGACAGGCATGTTGTAACATTAGATCGAATTATTCTGTAGAGATTTAGTAAATATCTTATTTGATCTTTTGATGGTGTTTTGTTCTCATGCTGATGGGAAAATGGCTAGTTCCCTAGAATAGTTGCACACAAGGCAGTAGGTATCCATAACAGAACATAAACCAAGCACCCCAAGCTTTAATCATTCAATGCACAGTGAACTGAAAATCAATTGTTCATGTGTGCATTGCAGAGTGGTGAAACGAGGACCCAACACTTCCCACATACCAAAATCCATAGCTGCCATGTGGCCCACTGCCATGTTTGACATCTTCAGACTATCCTGGCCTTTTAGACAACAGAGCTTACCGTGCTGCAATGTTTGAGGCCACATTTACAATGGTAAAAGAAGTCGAAGAATGCAAAATCATGTTGATTAAAAAGTTAGAACTGGGGGATAGCACCCCTTATGACATTGTGTACTTGGCAGTAGTAAATAGCTACACAATGGCAACACCATTTCCATGTAGGGCAAGCTACGAGAACAAAGGAGTAGGATCAAGTTGAAAAATAATCACATTTCTTATTAGAAAGTTGATTTGCAAGTCTGCTTTACCATGGACACTGAAGGGTTTTTAAGCATCCCCCTAATTATTTTATTTATCAAAGGTTAGGTGAATGACCTCGGTGTAAACTGACTGTAACCTTCCTGGAGCAGTACTGCAGTTGCCTATGCAATACAGAACTGCTCTTACCTGCCTGCTCTCCTGCCTATCATTGTCTTTGGGCTGTGCTGCCACTGTCCACGCAATGTGGATTTGCTCTTACCTTGCCTGCTATCCTTCCTATTGCTGTCCATGCAAAGCGGATCTGTTCCTACCTGCCTGCTTTCCTGCCTGTTCTGTTCTGCAGCTGTGCTGCAACTCTCCATTGAATGTGGATCTGTGTTTATTTGCCTGCTTTTGTTAGAGTGCAAGTTAATTAATAAAAATTGGAAGCATTAAAGCACTAATTATCAGATTAATATGTGTGTTTAAAAGCCTATTTCAAAAATAATGTTAATAAAAATAACATGTGTGCAAAATGGTGAAGTTTACTGACACCATAAACAATAGGTGTTAATAGAAAATAATAAAGTTTAAAGTAGAAATGTTTTGTTTTTTATCAATATGAACACTAAAGAAAATGAATTAATAAATATTAGGTTTGAAATGTTAATTCAATGTTTTATTAAATGTTCATATGTTAACATTAGTGTAAGGCCTACGTTTAGCATTTTTCCTAAAGGCCTGTGTGTCTCACCAGTTTCTAGAAATTCAGGGGGTGATTCTGACCGCGGCAGACGGCGGTCGCCGCCCGCCAAGCGGTTCCCGCCGAAAGACCGCGGCGGTCATTCTGGCTTTCCCACTGGGCCGGCGGGCGACCGCCGAAAGTCCACCCGCCAGCCCAGCGGGAAACACCCTTCCCACGAGGACGCCGGCTCAGAATGGAGCCGGCGGAGTGGGAAGGTGCGACGGGTGCAGTTGCACCTGTCGCGAATTTCAGTCTCTGCAAAGCAGACACTGAAATTCTTCGTGGGGCCCTCTTACGGGGGCCCCTGCAGTGCCCATGCCATTGGCATGGGCACTGCAGGGGCCCCCAGGGGCCCCGCGGCACCCCCTACCGCCATCCTGTTCCTGGCGGGAGACCCGCCAGGAACCGGATGGCGGTAGGGGGTGTCAGAATCCCCATGGCGGCGGAGCGTGCTCCGCCGCCATGGAGGATTCTCAAGGGCAGCGGGAAGTCGGCGGTACACCGCCGACTTTCCGTTTCTGGCCGCGGCTGAACCGCCGCGGTCAGAATGCCCAGCGGTGCACCGCCAGCCTGTTGGCGGTGCTACCGCCGACCTCCGCCATGGCGGTAATTACCGCCAGGGTCAGAATGACCCCCTCAGTGTTCATTGCTCACTTGTTTGCTGACCTTTCAGAATATCTCAAATACTCTGAAATTGTTTAAATGTTTAGATATTCAACATCCTGTGTAACTCGCTTACTGTGGAAATGTTATGTTCTTTTGCTTGTTGCAAAAGATGAGATGAGATAATGTGTACCAGAAGAACCATGGTCTTCAGTGCTCACTGTTAAAATTGAAACCTGCAACAATTGTGTTGTACTGCAGAAACTGGTGACTAGGAGGGAGAAAAGATGGTCCAATCATGAATGTAGAAAAAGAAGAAAGATACTTCTGAAATGTGAATTAAAGTTTATTGGCTACACACTAAACCACCCCATAGTCTTGTCCAATAGAAGTTTAGCTAGTTGCGTTCTAGGGTCTTAATATAACAATGTTTAGATGATGTAAGTTAGTTCTTCTTTTTACTCTGCTAGTGAAATTATGTGTTGTGCCTGTAGCTTTCTGCCATTGAAGGTTCACATACAAGAAGGCTAAACATTACTGAACTGTGTCCCTGTTCATGTCATGCTCAAGTGAAAACTGAAGATGCTCTGCTGCTGAAGGCTTCGCTGCTTGCTGGTCCATTAAGGAGAGGTATAACCAAATGTGCATTTGTCTTTTGCAAGTTTTTGTTTTTTTCTCTCTTTTAGAATTTCCAACCGCATTTTTGGTTAGTGGCCTATTTAGATGTTTTTCAAATTGATTTTGTCTTGTTTTTCTTTTTGCATGTATGTCCCAACATGCAGATCAAATTAGTGTTATAGTTAAGGATGTCAAACTCTCAATTTGATCAATTAAAATTAGATTGTTATGATTCATCCGTGATTACCTAAATGTATTCTGTTTCAATCTATCACATTCTATTATTGTTATTCAGTATTGTTATTCTTGAATGTTTGATGATTAATGCTCTGGCGAGATTGAGATTTTTCATACGTTTTGGTCAGCCGGTGTTGTTTCTGTTTTTGTATCATTCGGTTCTTTGTATGATTTACGTGGACGTAGCATTGTTAATGTAAAGGGCAATAAATGTTTAAACTTTACTAAAGTGGTGTGGTGATTCATGGCCACATTGGTGATGGTGTGTGGAAATTAATGTCTCCATAGTTGTATTGTTAGTAATTGTTTTAACTGGTTCCGTGCCGCGCACAGTGCTCATGTGCCCAGGATGTAACCATTACGTCCTGGGCACAGAGCTCAGAGGGAGCGCTAGCGACCCCTTAGGCAAGGGTCGCTCCCCGGGGGGGCAAATTTATTTTAGGCCATTTCTGCACCCACCCCCAACCCCCCGGGGGCAGAAACCTCTAGACGCCAGGGCAAATTTTTTTGTGTTTTTTTTTTGTTTGTTTGTTTTTTAGAGATGGGGAGCGACCCTATAGGCAAGGGTCGTTCCCCTGGGGGGCAAATTGTATTTAGACCATTTCTGCCCCCCTTTTCCCAAGGGGGGCATAAACCACTAGGCACTGGGGATCCTTTTTTTTGCGCCAATGTCACACAAGTGGAGCGACCCCTTCGGCAAGGGTCGCTCCCCGAGGGGGTGGGGGATGGCAAAATTATTTTAGGCCATTTCTGCCCCCCCCGGGGGCAGATCGTCCTATTGTTATTAGGCCGAAAACCTCTAGGCGCCAGGGCTAAAAAAAAAATGGTGTTTTTTTTGGTTTGTTTTTTTAGAGATGGGGAGCGACCCATTAGGCAAGGGTCGCTCCCCTGGGGGGGCAAATTGTAGTTCGACCTTTTCTGCCCCCCTTGGGGGCAGATCAGCCGATTTTTGTTAGGTCAATCTGCCCCCAAGGGGGGCAGAAATCACTAGGCACCGGGGATCTTTTTTTTTGCGCCAATGTCACGCAAGGGGAGCGACCCCTTAGGCAAGGGTCGTTTCCCAGGGGTTGGTGGGGTGGAGGGGCAAGGGGCAAATTAATTTTAGGCCATTTCTGCCTTCCCCCCAGGGGGGGCAGAAACCTCTAGGCACCAGGGCAAATTTATTTTGTGTTTTTTTTGTTTGTTTTTTTTAGAGATGGGGAGCGACCCATTAGGGGCAGATCGGCCAATTTTAGGCCAATCTGCCCCCAAGGGGGGCAGAAACCACTAGGCACCGGGGATCTTTTTTTTTTTTGCACCAATGTCACTCAAGGGGAGCTACCCCTTAGGCAAGGGTCGCTCCCTGAGGGGGTGGGGAGGGGGCAGGGGGGCAAATTTATTTTAGGCCATTTCTGCCCCCCCGGGGGCAAAAACCTCTAGGTGCCAGGGACATTTTTTTTTTTTTTTTTTTTTTTTTTTGTTTTTTAGTGGTGGGGAGCGACCCCTTAGGCAAGGGTCGGTCCCCTGTGGGGCCAATTTTGTATTTAGACCATTTCTTCCCCCCTTGAGGTTTTTTTTTTTTAGGCCAATCTGCCCCCAAGGGGGGCAGAAACCACTTAGGCACCAGGTATTGGTGTGTGTGTGTATGCGTGTGTTTTCTTTAGGGGGCAGCCCCTTGGGTAAGGGTCGCTCCCCATAGGGGCACATTACTGTTGGCTATATCTGCCCCCGTTGGGGGCAGATGGGCCTATTTTTGGAAGGACCATCTGCCACCAAGGGGGGGGGAGGGCAGAAAGCCCACCAGAGGCAAGCGAAGTTTTTTTTTAAAAAATAAGAGGGTTGGGGGTATGGCCATACCCCCACCCCAAAAAAAATGGGGCCAAAGTTGTTCTGCCCACCAGTGGACAGATGGGGCAATTACCCCTGTTCCACACCCCGGGGGGGGGGCAGAACGTCTACTAGATGCCAGGGAATTTTAAAAAGCAAATAATATTGGTGTGGTGGCTACCAACAAGTATGGGCCTGGTTATACCACCTTCCCAACTGAAGGGGGTTACAGTCTTTCAGCTCTCCCCCGCACTCTAAAACATCTTATCCCACAGCAAGCAAGAAGATATTTGATTATTTTGGGTTTTGGTTTTACATTGGGCCCATGAGAGCTTGGCTAACTCTCAAAATCGTCCCACTTTGAATGGTGAGGGCTGCACTTCTGAAAACTAAACATCTGGGTGATTCCAGGGTGGTGTGTTTCACATGCACCCGCACCATTTTCATACCCACAATGCCCTGCAAACCTCCAACTTGGCAAGAAATCACACATTTTTCCCACGTTTTTGTGATGGAACCTTCCGGAATCTGCAGGAATCCACAAAATTCCTACGACCCAGCATTGTCTCATCTATACCGATAAAAATTCTGCTGCACTTGTCAGCCTAAAAAATTTTTTTTGCAAACTGCCCTTTTGGACCCCCTTTGGTTCCCTCTCAATATCGACATGTTTTTGGCTCTTCCCTTTCACAAGCACTTGGCCCACCTACACAAATGAGGTATACTTTTTACCAGGAAACTGAGGGGAACGTTAAGTGGTATGAAATTTGTCCTAGTGCCGTAATCCCACACAGAAATGTTGGAAGAATTAGATTTGTTTTAGCTAAATTTGAGGTTTGCTGGGGATTCTGGGCGAGAAAACATTGGGGGTTCCACGCAAGTCATACCTCCCTGGACTCCCTCAGGTCTCTAGTTTTCAGAAATGTCTGGGTTTGGTAGGTTTCCCTAGATGGCTGCTGAGCCCAGGACCAAAAATGCAGGTGCCGCCCCCGCAAAAACAGGTAGTTTTGTTTTTGATAGTTTTGATGTGTCCAGATAGTGTTTTGGGGCATTTTCTTTTGCAGGCAGTAGGCCTAACCACAAAAGGGAGTACCATTTTTATTGGGAGACTTGGGGGAACACTGGGTGGGAGGACATTTGTGGCTCTTCTCTGATTCCAGAACTTTGTCACCGAAATGAGAGGAAAAAGTGTTTTTGGGCCAAATGTTGAGGTTTTCAAAGGATTCTGGGTAACAAAACCTGGTCAGAGCCCCACAAGTCACCCCATCTTGTATTCCCCTAGGTGCGTAGTTTTCAAAACTGTGCAGGTTTGCTAGATTTCCCTAGGTGCTGGCTGAGCTACAGGCCAAAATCCACAGCTAGGCACTTTGTAAAAAAACAGCTCTGTTTTCTTTGTACAAATGTGAAGTGTCCACGTTGTGTTTTTGGGCATTTCCTGCCGCGGGTGCTAGCCCTATCCACGCAAGTGAGGTACCATTTTTATCGGGAGATGCGGGGGAACACAGAATAGCAAAACAAGTGTTTTTGCCCCATGTCTTTCTCTACATTTTTTCCTTCCAAATGTAAGACAGTGTGTAAAAAAGACGTCTATTTGAGAAATGGCCTGTAATTCACATGCTATTATGGGCACCTTGGAATTCAGAGATGTGCAAATAACCACTGCTTCTCAACACCTTATCTTGTGGCCATTTTGGAAATACAAAGGTTTTCTTGATACCTATTTTTCACTTTTTATATTTCAGCAAATGAATTGCTGTATACCCGGTATAGAATAAAAACCCATTGCAAGGTGCAGCTCATTTATTAGCTCTGGGTACCTATAGTTCTTGATGAACCTACAAGCCCTATATATCCCCGCAACCAGAAGAGTCCAGCTGACGTAACGGTATATTGCTTTAAAAAATCTGATATTTCAATATTGTTTTATTTCAGCTGTTATTTTCTGTAGGAAACACTTGTAGGATCTACACAAATGACCCCTTGCTGAATTCAGAATTTTGCCTACTTTTCAGAAATGTTTAGCTTTCTGGGATCCAGTATTGGTTTCTCACCCATTTCGGTCACTAACTGGAAGGAGGCTGAAAGCACAAAAAATAGTAAAAATGGGGTATGTCCCAGTAAAATGTCAAAATTGTATTGAAAAATTGGGTTTTCTAATTCAAGTCTGCCTGTTCCTGAAAGCTGGGAAGATGGTGATCTTGCCACCGCAAACCCTTTGTTGATGCCATTTTCAGGGAAAAAACTACGAGCAGCCTTATGCAGCCCTTTTTTCCCATTTAAAAAAAAAAAAAAACATTTTCACTGTATTCTTGGTCTCCTTCAGGGGAACCCACAAAGTCTGGGTACCTCTAGAATCCCTAGGATGTTGATAAAAAAGGATGCAAATTTGTCATCGGTGGCTTATGTGAACAAAAAGTTATGAGGGCCTAAGCGCGAACTGCCCCAAATAGCCAAAAAAAGGCTCAGAACAGGAGGGGAAAAGGCCTGGCAGCGAAGGGGTTAATAATGTTTGATGTTGTTTGTTAGGATGTTATCACACTCATTTCTGAGTCCATAGGTCTGTGTCGACCTCTAAGTGTAATTGATTGTTACTCTATACATGACACCTGATAAATAATAAATATTAAATAGTAAGCCTCGCACACCCACACTTTCAAGCCTGTTACGGTCCTGGTGCAGTGCTGAAGCTGTCCAGGCAATGTGGATCTGTTTCTACCTGGCTGCTCACCTACCTATTACTGTCTTGGGGCAGCGCTGCAGCTAACAATGCGATGCAGAGTTGCTTTCATTTGCCTTCTTTCCAGCCTATTACTGTCATCTGGTTGTCCCTCAAATGCGGTTCTGCTCTTACGTGCCTGCTTTCCAGCCTATTACTGCCCTGGGGCAGTGCTGCAGCAGTTCATGCAATGTGGATCTGCTTTCCTACCAATTCCTGCCCTGGGGCAGTGCTGCAGCTGTCCATTCAATGTGGATGTGCTTTCCTACCAAGTCGCGCCCTAGGGCAGTGCTGCAGCTGTCAATGCAATGTGGATCGGCGTTCCTAACTATTACTGCCCCGGGGCAGTGCTGCAGCTGTTCATGCAACTTGGGTCTGCTGTTGTACCTATTACTGCCCCGGGACAGTGCTGCAGCTGTCCATGCAATGTGGATCTGCTTTCCTACCAATTCCTGCCCTGAGGCAGAGCTGCAGCTGTCCATTCAATGTGGATCTGCTTTCCTACCAATTCCTACCCTAGGGCAGTGCTGCAGCTGTTCATGCAACGTGGGTCTGCTGTTGTACCTATTACTGCCCCGGGACAGTGCTGCAGCTGTCCATGCAATGCGGTTCTGCTGCTACCTGCCTGCTTTCCAGCCTAGTACTGTCCTGGGGGAGTGCTGCAGCAGTCCATGCAATGTGGATCTTCTTTCCTACCAGTTCCTTTCCTGGGGCAGTGCTGCAGCTGTCCAGGCAAAGTGGATTTGCTTTCCTACCAATTCCTGCCCTAGGGCAGTGCTGCAGCTGCCAATGCAACGTGGATCTACTTTCCTAACTATTACTGCCCCGGGGCAGTGCTGCAGCTGTCCATGCAACGTGGGTCTGCTGTTGTACCTATTACTGCCCCGGGACAGTGCTGCAGCTGTCCATGCAATGCGGATCTGCTGCTACCTGCCTGCTTTCCAGCCTAGTACTGTCATGGGGAGTGCTGCAGCAGTCCATGCAATGTGGATCTGCTTTCCTTCCAGTTCCTTCCCTGGGGCAGTGCTGCAGCTGTGCATGCAATGTGGATCTGCTTTCCTACCTATTACTGCCTCAGAGCAGTGATGCAGCTGTCCATGCAATGTGGCGCTGCTATCGTACCTATTACTGCCCCAGAGCAGTGATGCAGCTGTCCATGCAACGTGGATCTGCTGTCGTACCTATTACTGCCCTGGGACAGTGCTGCAGCTGTCCATGCAATGCAGTTCTGCTGCTACATGCCTGCTTTCCTACCTATTACTGCCCCAGAGCAGTGATGCAGCTGTCCATGCAATGTGGCGCTGCTATCGTACCTATTACTGCCCCAGAGCAGTGATGCAGCTGTCCATGCAACGTGGATCTGCTTTCCTACCAGTTCCTTCCCTGGGGCAGTGCTGCAGCTGTCCATGCAATGAGGATCTGTTCCTACCTGCCTGCTTTTCAAGCCTATTGCTGTCCGGGGCAGTGCTGCAGCAGTCCATGCAATGCGGATATGCTCCTACCTAGTTTTTGCCCTGGGCAGTGCTGCAGCTGTCCATGCAACACGGATTTGTTTTTATCTGCCTGGTCTGCAATCTATTCCTGTCCTGGAGCAGTGCTGGAGCTGACTCAAGGCACAAAATAATCCCACGTCGCACTGACTTAACACTACACAGACTGAGGGGTGGCTATCATGTGGGCTTTATTCACTCCGCTCTCCCAAGCCCTCTGTCCACCTCCCTCACATTTTGACGACAGGCCTTCCACCGCCCGCCTGCAAGCATCTTTTGAAGAAGTAGTAGCTATTTTATACAGTTGCGCAGTTGAGCAAAATGTGCTTTTTAAATATATATAAACCCGTTGTAAATAAAGGTGACCGCGCATAACCTGCCTGTGCTCCCCCGACCCACCTCAAGCTCGCTCTATTATCAGTAGATTCGGAATGACTCTCAAGAGATATCTCATTACCACACTGTTTCCTGCCTGACCAATCTTTCCCTCTTCTCTCTCTTCATCGCATCGCGCTTCCTTTCAAATGTATGTTCAGACACCAATCTAACTCTCTGTAAGTCTTATTGTTGCGTAAAACTTGCACCGTCTGTGGCGCATTCTCTCTTTCGGGCTGTACTTTTCTATTTCCCATTGGTTTTTTGCACACTTTTTCGTTCCCTTGTTGCATTATATTTTGCACATTCTGCACTGTACCTACTTCACCATTGTTCAAATACACTTCCTCCAGTATATTAAACAGCCCCGACAGACCTTGTATGGGTATGACTCATTCTATGCCAGGAACTAACTAGATACAATGAAATACGAAAAAACTGATAGCAAGGAAAATGAAAACATATCCAAAATGATGGCTCCAACTCACAGACCACGTGTCCTTACTGCATCATAGCTCAGGCAGACTCCTAGATGGTGCTTGACCCTCAGGAAGTCAGTGAAATGACTCTGAAGGCCTTTCTACTAACATGGTATGCATTCACCCCTAAACAGTCTACACAAAGCCTGATCGCCCGAGCTGCCTGTTACTCAAATCTAGAAATGAAGGGCCATATTTATAAGCCCCTAGCGCCACAGGAGCGCCACTTCTAGTGACGCTCCTGTTGCGCTAAGCACAGCGCTGTATTTACAAGGTGGCGTTAAGCCACTTTTTGGGGCTTAACCCCACCTTGTAAATACGGCCCCTTCCCACACAGCACTGTGCGAGGAAGGGGCATGCAATGAGTGTTGCTGTGGGTGTGCATTTTGACGCTGCCTCAGATTTATGAAATCTCGTAAACTTGAGGCACTGCCAAAATCTAACACCACCCCCAGGGGTGGCGTTAGCAGGACGCAACAAGGAGGAATACTTTTATTCCTCCTACTTTTTTGCTTTTTCTATGCGTGCTGCATTCTGCTGCACGCATAGAAAAAGCAAAATGCCAGAATTTATTGTTTATGTGCGAGAAGGTGTCCCTTCCTGCACATAAACAATCATTTGAAAATGAGGCTTTGGCACTTCTGTGTGTGCTGCATTGTGCAGCACACACAGAAGTGCCAAAGCGCCATTAGTGATTGTTTATGTGCAAGAAGGGACACCTTCCCACACATAAACAATCACACCCCTCAATATAAGCATCCTTGCACAATGGTGCAAGGATGCCTGCATTGGCGCTGGCAACTAAATTTAGCACCTGCGCAGAGGGAAACACAGGGGTGCACCTTATTCCCTTAAATACGGCGCATCCTGTGTTTCTAAAGTGACGCAGCGCTGCGCTGCCAATTTTGGCGCAGCACCGCGCTGCACCGCTTTTCTTTAAATCTGGCCCGAAGTTGTTTGTGAGTAGTCTGAATTTGTTCATACAATTGATCTCTAAATGTAAAAGTGGATGGGTTTCACAGATTCTCACAAAGTCAAATATATTTCTTTAGGGTGAATTTGATTAATTGTGATGAAATATCTTTTTGTTTGCAATTGTGTTAAGTTTTGTAACTGAGAAGCATTTTGAGAAGTGTTTCTGACACTGAGATCTCAGTACTGAGATGTACAGGAGGAGATCCCATCGCCCACAGCAGATAGGTTCTGTGAGTATCCGAGCACTTCCCATGCTTTATACAAACATACACAAGGTCATATTTATGACCCAGTTTGCACCGCTCTTGCATCATGCAATGTGGTGCAAGAACGACACAAACCTTAAGTGAGAATTATTAAGCCACACAAGGTTCGAGTAATGTAACACAGTGCAAATCACTGCGTTCCCATCAGTGTTGTGTGGGTGTTCCCATACAACATTCATAGATTTTGATGCATTCCCAGATTTACAAGAACTTGTAGATCTGGGAATGCATCAAAAAGATATACCTCCCCAAGAGAGTTGTAACAAGGAGAAATATCTTTAATTCTCCTTATTTTTCCTCTTTCTCTGTGTGCTGCATTTTGCAGCACACAAAGAGGAAAAAGCCTCTCAAGATTGTTTTTATGCAGGAAGGTGCTCCCTCCTGCTCAAGCATAATCCTGCATGCAATGCAGCCACCCTTGCACAAACACAATCCTGCGATGCAGGCATCCTTACACAAACACAATCCTGCATGCAACGCAGGCACCCTTGCATCTTGCACCTTGCCCCAGTGCAGGGGAAAGTACAGGAATGTGTGGTATTCTTTTAAAGACCACACATTCCTGCCCTTTTCATGTGAGGCAGGGCAGCACAGCAAGATGACTTGCTGAGCTGCACTGCACCACAAATCCCATAAATCTGGGCCTTAGTTTCTCTGCTTCCAGCTTATACTTGACAGTAATTTATTGTTTTGGTTGATTTCTTGTGAGCCGGACACAGATAGAAAGTACTGGCAACCCGGGAAGGGCTGGGTAGAGCATTTAAAGATTTTGCCAGTTGTTATGTCTATAACTGTTTAGACTGTGTTACCTAAAATACAGGAGACTATTTGTTTTTAATAATTACAGCATTCTTCACTGGTAGGCAGTACTGTGGAGAGGAATATGACCTGTACCCAATTAATTCAGGAATTCAGAGCGTACTCAAAGACCACTGCCTTTACTATGGGTAAGTGGACTTGTGTTGGTGTAACATAACTTAGCGAGCACCTTCAGGAGTGTTTGGGAGGATAGTCACTAGACTATATGTGGTGATTGATTTCAGGAAGATGTGTATGAAACACACAAAAGGTGATGGGAGGATGCCTGTAATGAGTCTAACCACCGGTAATCGCTCGGGTAGCTCTCCAGCCCGTTGTTATTTTGCTCACTGTGCCACCTCAGTTTGGTCCCACTGTAGGAGGCTGGCCTGGCTTGTAGTGGGTACCAAGGGGTACTTACACTTTGTACACGGCTTCAGTTATCCCTTATTAGTGTAGAAGAGGTGTCTAGCAGCTTAGGCTGATAGAAAAGGTAGCTTAGCAGAGCAGCTTAGGCTGAGATAGGAGTACCCTCAGTATGAGGATAGCAAATATACACAAGATATATGTACACAATACCAAAATTATGCAGTAATAGCAATAGAAAACAGTGCAAGCAATGTACAGTCACAATAGATTGCAATGGGAGCACATAGGTATAGGAGCAACACAAACCATATACTCCAAAAGTGGAATGTGAATAACGTATGGACCCCAAACCTATGTGAGCTTGTAGAGGGTCACTGGGACTGTAAGAAAACAGTGAGGGTTAGAAAAATAGCCCACCCCAAGACCCTGAAAAGTAGGTGTAAAGTGCACCTAAGTTCCCCAGAGAGCACAGAAGTCGTGATAGGGGAATTCTGCAAGGAAGACCAACACCAGCAATGCAACAACGATGGATTTCCAGACAAGAGTACCTGTGGAACAAGGGGACCAAGTCCAAGAGTCACACTCAAGTCGTGAGTGGGCAGATGCCCAAGAAATGCCAGCTGAGGGTGCAAAGAAGCTGCCACCGGATGGTAGAAGCTGTGGATTCTGCAAGAACGAAGAGGACTAGGAACCTCCCCTTTGGAGGATGGATGTCCCACGTCGTGAAGAAGCTTGAAGAGGTGTTTCCGTGCAGAAAGACTGCAAACAAGCCTTGCTAGCTGCAAGGGTCGCGGTTAGGGTTTTTGGATGCTGCTGTGGCCCAGGAGGGACCAGGATGTTGCCAATTGCGTGAGGAGACAGAAGGGGTGTCCAGCAAGACAAAGAGTCCATTCAAAAGCAAGCAGCACCCGCAGAAGTGCTGGAACAGGCACTACGAAGAAGAGTGAACTGGAGCTCAGCCGAAGTCACAAAAGAAGGTCCCACGATGCCGGAGGAAAACTCAGGAGGTCGTGCACTGCAGGTTAGAGTGTCGGGGACCCAGGCTTGGCTGTGCACAAAGGAAATCCTGGAAGAGTGCACAGGAGCCGGAGCAGCTGCAAATCATGCGGTACCCAGCAATGCAGTCTAGCGTGGGGAGGTAAGGACTTACCTCCACCAAACTTGGACTGAAGAGTCACTGGACTGTGGGAGTCACTTGGACAGAGTTGCTGAGTTCCAGGGACCACGCTCGTCATGCTGAGAGGGGACCCAGAGGACCGGTGATGCATTTCTTTGGTGCCTGCGGTTGCAGGGGGACGATTCCGTCGACCCACGGGAGATTTCTTCGGAGCTTCTAGTGCAGAGAGGAGGCAGACTACCCCCACAGCATGCACCACCAGGAAAACAGTCGAGAAGGCGGCCGGATCAGCGATACAAGGTTGCAGTAGTCGTCTTTGCTACTTTGTTGCGGTTTTGCAGGCGTCCAGAGCAGTCAGCGGTCGATTCCTTGGCAGAAGGTGAAGAGAGAGATGCAGAGGAACTCTGATGAGCTCTTGCATTCGTTATCTAAAGAATTCCCCAAAGCAGAGACCCTAAATAGCCAGAAAAGGAGGTTTGGCTACTTAGGAAGGAGGATAGGGTGGCAACACAGGTAAGAGCCTATCAGAAAGAGTCTCTGACGTCACCTGCTGGCCCTGGCCACTCAGAGCAGTCCAGTGTGCCAGCAGCACCTCTGTTTCCAAGATGGCAGAGGTCTGGAGCACACAGGCGGAGCTCTGGGCACCTCCCAGGGGAGGTGCAGGTCAGGGGAGTGGTCACTCCCCTTTCCTTTGTCCAGTTTCGCACCAGAGCAGGGCTGGGGGATCCCTGAACCGGTGTAGACTGGCTTATGCAGAGATGTGCACCATCTGTGCCCATCAAAGCATTTTCAGAGGCTGGGGGAGGCTACTCCTCCCCAGCTCTGACACCTTTTTCCAAAGGGAGAGGGTGTAACACCCTCTCTCCAAGGAAGTCCTTTGTTCTGCCTTCCTGGGCCAAGCCTGGCTGGACCCCAGGAGGGCAGAAACCTGTCTGAGGGGTTGGCAGCGGCAGCAGCAGCTGCAGTGAAACCCCAGGAAAGGCAGTTTGGCAGTACCCGGGTTCTGTGCTAGAGACCCGGGGGATCATGGAATTGTCCCCCCAATGCCAGAATGGCATTGGGGGGACAATTCCATGATCTTAGACATGTTACATGGCCATGTTCGGAGTTACCATTGTGACGCCATACATAGGTAGTGACCTATGTATAGTGCACGCGTGTAATGGTGTCCCCGCACTAACAAAGTCCGGGGAATTTGCCCTGAACAATGTGGGGGCACCTTGGCTAGTGCCAGGGTGCCCACGCACTAAGTAACTTAGCACCCAACCTTTACCAGGTAAAGGTTAGACATATAGGTGACTTATAAGTTACTTAAGTGCAGTGGTAAATGGCTGTGAAATAACGTGGACGTTATTTCACTCAGGCTGCAGTGGCAGGCCTGTGTAAGAATTGTCAGAGCTCCCTATGGTTGGCAAAAGAAATGCTGCAGCCCATAGGGATCTCCTGGAACCCCAATACCCTGGGTACCTCAGTACCATATACTAGGGAATTATAAGGGTGTTCCAGTATGCCAATGTTAATTGGTGAAATTGGTGACTAGCCTGTTAGTGACAATTTGGAAAGAAATGAGAGAGCATAACCACTGAGGTTCTGGTTAGCAGAGCCTCAGTGAGACGGTTAGGCATCACACAGGGAACACATACATATAGGTCACAAACTTATGAGCACTGGGTTCCTGGCTAGCAGGGTCCCAGTGACACATAACAAACATACTGAAAACATAGGGTTTTCACTATGAGCACTGGGCCCTGGCTAGCAGGATCCCAGTGAGACAGTGAAAACACCCTGACATATACTCACAACCAGGCCAAAAATGGGGGTAACAAGGCTAGAAAGAGGCTACTTTCTCACACCCACCCATATGCAAATCAGTCTTGACCCTGCTCTGATATATAGCATGGGGATGCTGTCATCAATGGTACATCACTGAACTCATATGGATTCTCAAAAATCCAAGTATCACACAAAAAACAAGTCTTGCAAATGAAGCACGCGCATTAAGCAGGATAGTGGTAAGGGAGTAGTATGCAGCTGTTGCATTTAGGAGCACACTCACAAATATATTACTAAAACTTGGTTAGGAAGCTATCAGTTACAAACAGCACATTTTCAGTTAAAATGACCATTAAATTTGCATAGACATACATTTTTACTGTTAATACTATGTAGCACACAAACGATAATGTGTGGAAACTGTGGGCCATATTTATACTCCGTTTGCGCCGAAATTGCGTCGTTTTTTTTGACGCAATTTCGACGCAAAACTAACGCCAACTAACGCCATATTTATACTATGGCGTTAGAGGCGAATAGCGCCAAAGTTCCCGGAATGTGCGTCATTTTTTAGCGTGAACCCCTTCCTTGCGTTAATGATATGCAAGGGAGGCGTTCCCGTCTAAAAAATGACTCCCAGGACTTTACGTGGTATTTATACTCCCGGGCAAAAGAGACGCCCGGGAGTTGGCGTGGCTAAAAACGGCGCATTTGCGCCACTTTTTAACGCCTGCTCAGGGCAGGCGTTAAGGGGCCTGTGGGCTCAAAATGAGCCCACAGGTGCCCTCCCATGCCCCCAGGGACCCCCCCTGCCACCCTTGCCCACCCCAGGAGGACCCCCAAGGATGGAGGGACCCACCCCAGGGACATTCAGGTAAGTTCAGGTAAGTTTTATTTTTTATTTTTTATATTTTATTTTGGTGGCATAGGGGGGCCTTATTTGTGCCCCCCTACATGCCACTATGCCCAATGACCATGCCCAGGGGACAGAAGTCCCCTGGGCATGGCCATTGGGCAAGGGGGCATGACTCCTATCTTTCCAATGATAGGAGTCATGTTGATGGGGGATGGGCGTCGTTAAAAAATGGCGCAAGTCGGGTTAAGACGATTTTTTCGACGTAACCTGACTTGCCCCATTTTAAGACGCCCATGCGCCATTTTCCCCCTACGCCGGCGCTGTCTGGTCTACGTGGTTTCTTCCCACGCAAACCAGGCAGCGCCGGTCTGATTGCGCCGTCTAACGCCATTCCATAAATACGGCGCCCGCATGGCGCTTCAGAATGGCGTTAGACGGCGCAAAACTTTTTGACGCTAAACTGCGTTAGCGCAGTTTAGCGTCAAAAAGTATAAATATGGGCCTGTGTTTTAGTGAATATCGTCTGCGCATCACCAAGTAAAAGTGTCTTGATTTGTTTTGATCCCACTAAATTCTTTGTTTCCATCATACTTCAGAATTAGAAAAAACTCTATACATTTGTACTTTCATGTCTATTTGTTTTGAAATATTTATACAGTTCATTTGTAGATATTGAAATGTTGTGTGTAGAAAGGAGACAACATCTTGCAGCCTTTTTTTCACACCAGCAATAAGACAAAGAAAAGTAAACACCAATCTCCATGTTAAAAAAAATAAACAGCAATTTGACAGCAGACTAAGTTGACATTTGACCTTTGTCCTTGAAATCACAGTATATGTGGCAAAATTAAGTTGTTTTCTAAAAATAAGCAGGTTAGATTATAAACAAAGATTCAGCAGCAAGGAGTGTAATGCTTTTGAAGTGATTACCACCAGGGAATGTTCTCCATATCTTAAATGCCTGGCTCTAGGAGTCTTAACCCTGTAACTGTATTTGGAAGTAAGTTCCCCGGGTGGTTTGTACCAAGAGAATAGAGATGTCATCTAAGCATTCTGTCTTGTGTTATAAATACAATACAAGTCCTTGAAGTAACATTTCTTCTGAATTGGTAACCAATGCAATTTTAAGCACAGTGAGATAGATGAATCCCATCTTAATCCCAGGATTAGCATGGTAGCAGCGTTTTGGAGTAGTTACAAGCACTGGATGAGATGTTTGGGTAGACCAACCCATAAGGATTTGCAATAATCCATTTGTGTTATTAACTTAATGCTTGTACCAGATTAATTCTGTCAGTTGACGAAAACGAAAATAAGGATTTTCCTAATTTATATAGAAGCTGAAAGCCAGTGGGATAGATGGTTTAAACACATTCTGTAAAATTAACTTCTTTATCCATCACCATCCCCAGGTTGCAAGCATGGGGCAAAGGGGTGCCTAAGTTCTCACCGTTTCTAGTTACCAATCAATGGTTCAGGCTGATTCTGGTCCAGAGATAAGGATTTCAGACTTTTTCCTATTCAAAGGTAGAAAATGTAGGCATATGCATTCCTGTGTTGTGTTTTCCATTTACTTGTGTAGCACACATCTCACCTCAGAGGGTATCCTAGCACTGTAGAAGGAGTTGTATGGGCCAACCCAGGTTTGGGATTAGGTGACCAGCCACGTTTTCAGTTTCTTATGCATTTCAAAAACAAGGAGGCATCTGTGATGTGCGGGGGGGAGTCCTTCCATGCTTTAAGAGTGAAATGGGTGAAGGCAGGACCACTGGATCTGGTTCTGCATATGAGGGGAGTGTGTGCAAATAGGAGCTTGCCTTAGCGAAAGTGTCTAGTAGGTTTGTGAAAATGTATGCATTGTTTATGTACATGGGGCCAATGTTGTATAAGTCTTTGTATGTGATATGATGAGTTTGGAGAGTGCTCATTTGTGGACTGGAAGACAGTGGAGCTTTTTGAGGTGCAGGGTGATGCGAGTGCGGGATGGGAGATGGAGGGTGAGCCTTGCGGTTGAGTTTTGCATGGTCTGGAGTCTTCTGGTCAATTGAGCATTCATCCCAGCAGAGAGTGCTATAGTCCATCTTGCTTGTGAGGAGGGGTTGGGGGCTGTTCTGCGAGCGTTGATGTGGAACTATTTGAAGATGTTCTTGAGTATGTGGAAGAAGGGGACACAGACTTTTTGGTCATGATGATTGGTTGTAGATTACTATTACTATTCTGAGGTTCTTTGCTTGGGTTGCTGGGAGGTGTATGGGTCCAGGTTCAGCAGGCCAACAAGTGGAGTCCCAGAGTGTGGCATCTTTGCCAAAGATTATTACTTTTGTCTGTGTTGAGCTTGAGGTAGTTAGTTTTCATATCTTTGGTGACTTCAGTCATGCAGGTGGAGAAATTGGTCTGGGTATTTGGTGTCTTGTCAGAGAGAGAGAGTATGAGCTGGGGGTCGTCATCATAGGATATGATGTTCATTCCTGGAGCACAAAGGATGCTGGCTAGTGGTGTCATGTAGGTGTTGAACAGAATGGGGCAAAGTGAATATCCTTGTGGAACTCCACAGATGATGTTGACGGTGGTGCAACCTCTGTCCCTGATTATCCTAATGTCGTCTGTGGCAGCGATGATGTTGGTGGTCTGTGTACTGTGGGTGGGCCTGAATCTGGATTGAGTGGAGTCGAGTAGGTGGTTGTCAGCGAGGTGGGTGGCTAGGTGTTGGCTTGTCATCCATTCCATTAATTTTGCCTGGTAGGGTAGTAGGGATATAGGTGTGTAATTGGCTAGTGGCTTTGGATCTGCTGAGGGTTTCTTGTAGTTGGCAGCTTTCTTAGCCAAAACTACCAGGGTTACCGACTTGGATGACTCAGTGTCTTCAATTGTTTTGTCTCTCTTTTTTTAATCTGCTTAAACTGTTTAGAAAATGCTTCTATGATATGCTCAGTGTACAATGAATCTCTGACAACTAATACGTGTTCTTTTGCATGTGGATTTAATATAATGCAAATTGATCAGTGGGAACATTAACCCCCTCTTCAGCAACATGCAACTAGATACAATATTAGCATCTATGTTTTTAAACAAAATGTTGATTCTGAAAAATCTTATTGTATCTATGGTGTGTCTCTCGATTTCTTCTGGTTGTGTATCCGATTCTTTGATGTCATACATACCAATCATACCTTTAAATTTCTCAATACATTCCTCAATAAATGTATATTTAGTAATTACATTTCATAGGAGTGCACTATTAATGTCAACACTTTACCCGAAATATTGACTTGACACTTGGGGCATATTTATACTATGTTTGTGGCGAATTTGTGTCATTTTTAACACAAATTCAGCACAAACTTAACTCCACATTTATATTTTAATGCTAGACATATCTAGCGTCAAAATATTGGAGTTAGCACAATTTTTTGGATGCGTGCACCTACCTTGCGTCAATGAGATGCAAGGTAGGCATTCCCAGCTAAACAAAATGGTGCTATCCCCATATTTATCCTGCTGTGCTAAAATGACGCACAGGTGGGAGGAGGGGCTAAATAATGGTGCAACGCTTGCTTTGCACCATTATTTAACGCCTGGGTCAGACCAGGAGTTAGGGGACCTGTGGACCCATTTCCATGGGTAAGTACCATGGAATGGGTCCACATGTGCCCTCCCCAATCCCCAGGAACACTCCCACCCAAACCAGATGGACACCGGAGGATGGGGAACCCCCATCCCAGGTAAGTAGGGTAAGTATTGGTAAGTATTTTTTCCTTTTTTTTAAGTGCCGCTGGGGGCCCTGAAATGGCCCCCCTGCATGGCATTGGTTGCAATGGCTATGCCTAGGGGACACTGGTCTCCTGTGCTGGCCATTGGGGTGGTGGGCATGACTCCTGTCTTTCTTAAGACAAGTCATGTGGTATGGATGGTTTTGCATCAGGAAGTGATGCTAGGCTGGTTAACAGCATTTGTTTTGCCTCTAACCAGGCTAGCGTCATTTTTAGAGGCAAAACTCCCTCCCCCCTTAGCGCCACCCCCACCCAGCTAACGTCATTTTTCTTGACGCTAGCCCACCCTGAGCGCTGGCTTGCAGGATTCCATAAATTTAGTGCCCGCCTAGCGCTCTGGAATAATGCAAGCCAGCGCTATATTTTTTGCTGCAAAACTGCATTTGCGCAGTTTTGTGGCAAAAAGTATAAATATGGGCCCTAGTTTGTTCTTTTCGTTGACCTCTCTTGGTTACTTTTTCTTCCTTATTTTGCTCACAGAAAATACAAAATTCTTTACTACATTCAGAACCAGTCACATTATCTGGTTTTCTGTTCTCATTGCTTTCATTCACACAGCTCTATATCTGGAGTTGCTAGTCTCTGCTAACAAACATGATTGAAGTGTCCAAGATTACCACAGTTATTACTCTTTGCCTATGGCAGGACAATGTCTAAATGAAATAACAATGCTGTAACATCTATATATGTAACATTTAGTATCACCCTGGCCGATCTCCTTCCAATGGGCTACCCTCCTTTCACAATTCCTGCAAAGGGTGGGGAGCGACCCACTTGTGCCACCCCTGTGACCCATCAAGCCTGAGGGGAACCTCTTCGCTTCACCTTACCCGCTGTTCGCACCCCATCGCGCCCCTTCATCACAGTACTATCACCCTCACTACCCACTTACACACATCCCTCCCCTGCACAGACGTGACCTGCGGCTGCCCCCTTGTTCCTTCACCCTACTCCCGCCTCAGTTCATGTGTTTGCCCCATGATCGCATCACCAAGGCAGTACACTCCCGTCCTCTATACCGACTCTGCATGCACACAGCTGCGTCTTGTGTACTAACTCCCATGTTTTCCTTTACTATGTACAACTCACGGTACACACTGCTATGCTTAGTCATTCCGATGGACCCTGCCAATTGTAACTATTCTTCTAAATGAAAAATCCAATAAATATATATATTTTTTTTTTAAGGAAGAAAATGTAACGTTTACATTCACCCTTTTTTACATTAGACTCTTGTTTGGTCAAAAGATTAGCTGCACTACATACTCCTTGAATGTCCTTTTATTATTTTCTTCATTACGTGATTTCCTTGGAAACTCAGATCAATCTATTGCCTTGGCTGTAATGTTTTTTTGTAGAGTGTGGTCACCTAACATCCATAAAGTGAATCTTTTTTCTTAATTTGACCTTGTACAATTTCATTGGTCATGTTCTCAAAGTTACATGACCTGGACAAGGATGTGATAGCAGTAAGGAAATCATCATGTTGTATCCATATAAAAGAAAACAAAATATTGTTAAAATCAGTCCTACTAAATGAACAGGCTACACTGAGCAAGTCAAGTAATTGCATCACTCCATGAAGTATTTGTTACAATATGTTGGTAAACACATTGCAGGTGTGAAAAGACAGGATCACTCTACACTTCCTGTAGCTTGTGTGAAGGATGTTTACAGCTTGTAAGTGTGGAGATACAGTATCACTTTTTTCAATTCCAGTTATTATGTGCACTTCACAGACGTGCAAAATAGTATCGACTTACCACGAATGTGCAATCATTTCTTGTGTGCAGACCACAGCAGAAAATATCAAGTTGGCTACTGGCTTAAAATCCATGTATCCGTTGCTTATAGTGTGTGCACATCGCAGAATGTGATGTGTACTTAAACTATATTCCACGAGGTGGCAAACGAGAACCGTAAATAGTATGCATCGGAACTGGAGAGTTGCAACAGAAGTTAAAGCTGCTGTTTCGGCTCTGGTTTAGCTCGGGCTCCGTCCGATTCGAGCCCGGACCATCCCTCGCTCATTAGCATTTCTGAGCAACAGAAAAGCGCCTGTGTTGATGTTTTAGAGTTTCAACACCAAGTTGGTTTCTAATAGGCTGTGAAAACCACCATTGGGTTAGACCTATAAAAACACGAACACTCTGCCTTTTGGCTCGTCTGCCGAATAAACTAATCACTGGTGTTTCTTATAGGGTTAACACGATATCCCCTTTCACAGGCTGTGAAAATCAGCATTGTGTTATAACTTAAAACATCGACACACGGGGGTCAGTAATGCGGCCATGGAGCCGGGCTGTCTTTGGGAATTGAGGATTCACGTTCGAGTCTCGACGTCGGCTCAGCATCCTGTGAGTGAGCAAATCGCTCAATCACCCTGTGCTCGTGTTCACCGCTCCGGTGCTTTCGGGTCGCGTTTGTACCACATAAAACTGCAAAAACAAAAAACACAGAGAGAGATTGGAGGAGAGGGCGGAGTAGCCCGCGGATAATTTCCACGTTTTCAGTACATACTTTAAAGAGAGGGTATAAGGAGAAAACATTTTAAAATGCGCTCTAGGGATGCTGTAATGATCCCTGACTGATAAACAAAAATAGAGAGCATGGGTGGGTTGGTGAGTGGGGTTGTGGGAGCTTGGATGGTACCTTTGAAGTGATGCTGGGCCCCTTGTGCCACATATCAGTTTATTTATAAAAAAAACAAAGTCGATCTGGAGTTACTAGTGATCTACCAGTCACTGAATGATCATTATTTTGCTGGAGCACACCCATTGGTAAGTGAGGCTGCAGGGGACCACTGGGTTTGGTGATTCTGCCCAACTGAGTACCGCTAACCGCAATAGGGGCAGAATTTGCAGCGTAACTGATGTGATACACTGCTAATCATGGAACGTAGATGGTACAGGGGAAACTGTAGGTGCCCTGACCGTGCATCCTGGTCCTGCAGAAGGTGGGGGAGCGGAAATGACCCCAATATCCAAATAATGTCCATCACCCCCAGAGTGCACTGGAGACCATCTTGAAGGATTGAGGATTTTGCATTCTGAGTAAAGCCATAGATGTGGGACAAGCTCTTGTGTCTTTGTACTCTGTTTGCAGTCAACTTTCTGAATAATACAGAATATGGCGCTGTTGGACTTGGCCTCGTACTGCAGGGTCAGCCTCAAACATTTGGCCTTCACCTTCCTGTTTTCTGAAACCCTTTTTGTTGGCTTTTAGGACTCTGCATAGTTTACCACTGCTAACTAGTGCTAAAGTGCTTGTGCTCTCTCCTCTAAACATGGTGAAATTGGCTTACATCTGTTTGGCAAATATAATTTACTTGTAAGTCCCTAATAAATTGGTGCTACATATACCCTGGGCCTTTAAATTAAATGTTACTAGTGGGCCTGCACCACTCATTTTGCCACCCACTTAAGTAGTCATTTAAACATGTCTCAGGCTTGCCAATGCAGCTTGTGTGTGAAGTTTAAAACTGTAATTTTGCTCTGGCAAAATAAACATTTTGCCGGGTTTAAACCATCCTCTTTAATACATATAAGGCACCACAGCCAATGGAGTAGGATGCAGTGTATTAAAAGTTGGACATGTACTTTTAACTTTTACATGTCCTGATAGTGAAAAACTCTTACATTCATTTTTCACTACTTCAAGGCCTGCCACTCCCTTAGGGATTACATTTAACAAATGATAAGTTTCAATTGGAAGCAGGTAGGACTATCGAGTGTCTAACAAATTGTAATTTAAAAACCTCTTCAATGGTAAATCAAATTTTAAGTCACGTTTCTGAAAATGCCACTTTTAGAAAGTTAAACCAAACACCAAAATGCTGAGAAAGGGATCATCTAAATCCTAACTCATGAAATATAAATAGATCAGATTAACAATTTACACATAGAGATATCGCTTAGTACTGAGCATCAAAGTGAGAAAGAAAATATTTCAACACTTGTGTGCACGCATGAAAAAAAACGTTTTTAACTTAATAAAACGAAATAATAACTAAAGGACAAACAAAAGACACAAACAGAAATGAGGGGTAACACAAATTCAAGCATCAAACAGATTAATGACCCACAACTGTTCAATCAAGTCCATAGAAAGGGCCAAAAGTACTGTTGGTCCACTCTTACAAGAAGTTAGTTAGACCGGGACTGAATCCATTAATAAAACAATTATTTATGTGTTGACAAAAACGTTTCGGTCTCTTGTATAATTGATATCCAAAACTTTCCTCAGGACAATGCTTAGAAACATAAGCCCTTTAGATTTCATAATTTGGTGTCCTCTGTCTTTGAAACGTGCAGAAAAATGTACATATTAATTACATTTGCATCTATTTTTAATTTGAGCTCACCACACTGATGGGTATTGCATCATGAAGAAGAATAATTTAACTTTGGAGAGGGTCATGATCAATTAGAACTCAAAATACAGTCACATGGCTCTGTTCCCTTGTACTAATTTAAATCGCCGATGCTCAGTACTAAGATATGTCTCTATGTATAAGTTGTTAATGAAATCTATAATTCAGGAGTTAGGGTTTGAATGATCCCCTTATCCTACCTTTGTTATTTTGTTTGTATTTACCCAAGCTTTCAAGGGTTTACTGGGTTGCCCTTGTTTACTGCACTTTTAGAAAGTTGGCGTTTTCTTGTCCCAGCCATTTGGTGCATACAGCCTGTATCCTAGGTCACATGACTAAGAGAAGCTGGCAGTTGGTCTTTGTGTATTGCTCCCACACATGGAGCCAAAAGAGAACCCCATGTTGGCAGGATGGGATATCTGTGACTTGGAGGATGACCTGTCACCTTATACACTTGCAAATTACAAAGGCTCTGCCTGAGCACAATCACAAAGGGTTTGACACTAGTCTTTTGTGACCCCAGACAAGCTGGGGCCAGAGCAGAGAGGCAGTACATTTTAAACATCATTGAGGGTGGAATCCTCCAGAACCTTCTTGTACTTCAAAGTGGGTACCAGTTATAAATAGTAGACCCTTAGACCCAACTCTTCAGTACACCTCTGGATCTGTGGATGACTCAGAAGGACTGCTGTGCTGCTCTACAAGCAGGACTAGTACTCTGCTGTCCTGATGCCTCAGTAATAAGGACTAGATCTGTAGCTTGAACCCAGGACCACCAGAGTGACTCCAATGGTGAGTTGGCTAGCCTCCTGATCACAGCCTCAGGGACAGAAAAGGCCCCAAGCACCTTGAACCCAGCAACTGTCTGCTGTGAGACTTGCATCCACCTACCCCCACACACTTTGGTGCCACCCTAGTCCTAGACCCTAGGAAGTGGGCTTGATGGTGTTGTGCCAACCCAGCTTTGAGCAGATTCGATGAAGCATGATGCATCTCCTCGCAACTGCTTTGGAATCACGCAGCGTGATGCATCCTCAACACTGAACCTCGCATTGTAACTCAGAGTCTCTTCCAAACCGACACTGCGCAACACATCCTCCACTCAGGCCTTCGCATTGCAAGCCCTGTGACAATGGCATCCTTGACAATGATGCGGGACTCCACATCACAACTCTACAGCTTCCTGGGAACAGTCTGTGCATGTTGCATCTTCCACACAGGATCTCACAATGCTCCGCAACCAGGATTTAAGGTACTTTATTCAGTGGGCCTCACTAAATCCATGCATCCAACCTGTGCTCCATAGCAGTTGGCCTGAACTTGTGACTTTGTCTCAGTCCAGTGTGACTTGATAACTACAGATGATGCTTTGTGCTTCCAGGCACCAGTCTCACTTACATATTTAAAACTGCACATCTCCTATTCTACTGATTGGATTTTTGCCATTTTGGTGTGAAATTATTTATTTAATTTTACTCTATTTTTCTAAATTTGTGATTGTGATTTTTCCTGTGTTGTGCTCTCACTTTATTACTGTTTGAAGCACTGCACATTGCCACTATGTTACGCATGACTGCTTTGGTGCAAGTCTATCAGAGGACTAAGCAGAGGTTAATATGGGGTACGGTTGTGTTTCACCCTGACAAGAATTGTGGTTTCTTTTTGAGTAGGGTTTCACCCCCTCCATCAGTAACCCAATTTCGGACAGGCACCAGCAGCAGAGCAGGCCTTTGTTGCTATAGCACCCTGGGCATGGGTGGAGAGAAATTTGGCATCCTTGCTGATGATAGTGAATTAAATGAGACAGGAGCAGGTCCCTTTTGTGTTCACTGGTCAGTACCTTGGTGTGCTTTGACTGGCCCCTGAACACAAACATCCTGGACCTCCCCACCTCACCTAAATCATTGATAGCTTAGGTGATGTATGTGGGCAGGGGTGAGAGGGTAAAGGGAGGGCAGGGAAGGAGGCAAATGGATGTTCAAAAAATCACTTATGGTATGATTAGGAAGGAATATAACCACTTTAAACTTACAAATGAAACAGAAACTAACTGGCAGGGACAATGCTGGAGCAAGATGAGAAGGGCGCTGCTGATGGCATAACCTTAATGCACACAGCTCCCTGCTGCGCCCCTCAGAATACTAGCGGCCTAGGCCCAGCTCACCCATACTAAAGGCAGGACCTGCCTGCTGGTTGGAAACAGAGAACACCACATACTACAGCTTTGGGGACCGACAAGTTACTTTTTAAATACTTTTGGGATACCTTCTGTCTCAGACATGGATCAACTTCATAGCTGAAGAGCACTATGACTTTATTAAAAATACTATGAGGGTTATTACAACTTTGGAGGAGGTGTTAATCCGTCCCAAAAGTGACGGTAAAGTGACGGATATACCACCAGCCGTATTACGAGTTCCATAGGATATAATGGACTCGTAATACGGCTGGTGGTATATCCGTCACTTTACTGTCACTTTTGGGACGGATTAACACCTCCTCCAAAGTTGTAATAACCCCCTATGTATTTTCATCAGTGAATTTTACTGTGGTCCTGAAAGTGTCCAATAAAGTGTCAAAATCCTTATTTAACTGGCTTTTAATTAAGGCTAAAATGGCTGCACAGTGAGTACATGATGGCGGAGGCCAGGTAAGATTCAGCCTTTGCTAAGATAGCACCCACGGGAGGAGAAGGGGAGATTTCAGTGGGTTCCTGGAGTGGTGCTTTTGTTTTTATGCAGATGTTGCAAAATTAGAGGTGAGAATCTGTGAGGGGGCAAAAGTGAGGTGTGGAGATTATGGGGAAGGGATAAAACACCAAAGCTTGGCTGTTCTTCTACCTGCATGACCAGTATTTGAAGCTTAACGTACTATGAGTTACAAAGAATATATTCATGATTCTCATGCTGAATTTGTTTATTTTGTGGGCTCTGTAGGAGCATGGCCCGCTTTATAGTGTACACCTATGGTGTGGCACCCTATATAGACTCCAGGCAACCCTTAGTGATAATGTTTAGGTTGGTGTCCAGATAGCAAAAGCTCTCTAGGGGTAGCTGTCTTGAGCAGCTAAAGCTTATCCAGGATGAGTGTAAAACGCTTACCAATACCAAAACAGTCAGTCAGTAACTGTTCACAAGAAAGAACCACAACAGGTGTTGCAACAATAAAATATTCTTTATTACAACACTAAGGTTATACTAACATTGTTATATAACTCCACTTGGAGATACATACACACAAAATATACACTTAGCAACAAGCAGAAAAAGCATAAAAATACATGGAGCCCTATTGAGGGCGGGGGCAAACCATATACTAAGACAGTGGTATAAGAATGGTGGTGCCCCATCAAGATAAGTGTGTTAGAATCCCAGGGGCTGGGGGAAATTACCAGAGGTAACTATTAGAAATCCCAAAGGCGCCCGGTAGTTGTTATCGAGCCGGGTGTCCCATAGGCTAACACAGCACTGTCGCAGTTGGATTTTTATGGATTCAGGACCCGTCCCAGTGGATCATGAGAAAAATAGTTGGAGCAAAGGTTGGAGAGTGCCCCCACCCATGGATACCCAGAAGACTGGAGTACCTACATCAAGGATCCCAGGTGCATAGGGGTGAAGTGATGTTGGAAACCCTCATTGTAGTCAATAGAAGCCTAGGTTGTCTTGCTGCAGTTGCAACCTATGGACCAGACCACTGGAACCCAAAGATGGATTCCAGACAAGAAGAACCTGAGAAAGAAGTGGACATTGTCCAGACCACTCGGAGATGTTCAGGTGGTGCAGGTAGGCAACTCCCATCCTCCTCGAGGTGAAGTTCTTGCAGGACGGTGAAGGAAGAAGTCCAGCTGCGAAGTCCAGGGGGATGCAGGAGATCCTTGGAGTTACGCACAAGCTGTCCAATATCTGCTGCCAGATTGCAGGAGGGTCAGGGGCCAGCAGAACCACCAACAAGCCTGGCAAATGCAAATAGATATTTCAAGGAAGATTGTAGGTTTTTGGGGACCAGCAAGGTCCTAGTGGCTCAACCCTGGGAGGGGAGTCAGGGCAGACCTTCAGTGGGAAGGAAAGCCAGCCAGAGTCATAGAGATGCCCACGAGTGAGCCACGGGCAGCAGGCACAGGGAGAAACAGAGAGGCCTCAGCAGCACAACAAAACAGGAGCCCCACATCGCAGGCGCTACAGAGGGGAAGCTGATCTTGGAGTTGCAGAGTGCTGGAGGCTGGGGCTTCTTGAAGTTTGAAGATCTCTTGGAGGAAAAGCCAACAAGCTTTGGCTAGAGCAACAGTTGCGGTGCACAGAGGTTCCATTCCAGTGGCTGCAGCAAAGGTCCACCTAAGTTGGTCAAAGGACACATTGGACACATAAAGGACCACAGAAGCACCACCTGTGAGCAGAGCCTTTTTCCTGTTCGTGGGACAGCAGGATCCACCAGCCAGTTATTGTCGTCTTGAGGTACCTGTGGATGTAGGGGAGTGATTCCTTCACTCCAAGGGAGTTTCCTTCTTGCTGCTTGGATGCAAACAGAGTCCTTGTAACCCTGGAGAATGCACAGCCGCAGATGTTGCAGAAATCTTGCAGGAGCTAGAGAAACAATGTTGCAGTGGGAGCCCTCCCAACTGGATACAGTCTGTTCCAAAAGCAGACCAGCAGCGGTTCCAGAGGCCAGGAGCAGAAGATGTCTTACAGAGAGTTCCTTTAAGAGTCTTGCTCAATGAATCTGAGGATCCAACTTCGGGGTAGCCCTTAAGTAACCCTAAAATGGGGTTGGCCACTCTCTCTGTAGTGATCCACCTATCAGAGGGGGTCAGGGACGTCATCTACCTGGCCTAACCAGTCAGAGCTGAACAGGGGGAGTGGTACATCCTTTGTGTGGTTTCGCGCCAGAGAGGGAACCAAGGGGTTCCTGAACAGGTGCAAACCAGATTATGCAAGGACGGCACCAAATGTGCCCTTGAAAGCAGTCTGGTGGTGCTCAGAGGCCACCCCACCCCAGCCCAGAGATACCTATTTCAAAGGGAGAGGTGGCCACACCTCTCCCTTGCAGGACGTCCTTTGTTCTGCCTTCCCATTCTTGAGTTAGGCTCATCAGCAGGAAGGCAGAATACTGTCGGGGGTCAGCAGCAGCATGGGCTGGCGGCGAGACCACGTAAGGCTGCACATGCAGAACTGGGAGATCTTCTAAGGAACCCCCCAGAGTACATGGGATCATGCAACTAGCACTGGAAGCAGTGTAGTTGCATGATTCCAACATGTTTGATACCAAACATGCCTAGGTTCAGAGAAGCCATTATGTAGTTCGACCATTTGTGTGGACCAGCGTCCACTACATACCTTAAGATGGCTACTCTACACATACAAAGCCCAGGGAATGGAGTCTGGTGTTTGTAGGGGTACCTTGGTTATGCAAGAGTACCATCACACTTAGGGACCTCCATCCTGGCCTTGGGCTGAAGGGCCTACCAGAGGGGTGACTTACAGTATCCAAGTGCAGTGACCGTGATATAAGGCAAGCCTTATATCTGATGTGAAAGGTGCATGCACCATTTCACGCAGGCTGCAATGGCAGACCTGCAGACACAGTTTGCATGGGCTCCAATGGGTAGCATTATAAATGCTGCAGCAGATAGGAGCCCCCTGGTGTACCAATGCCCTTGGTACTTAAGTACCATATACTAGGGACTTACATGGGTACACCAGTATGACAATTGCGGGTGTAAACGTTTAAAAGCAACCACATTTAGAGGAGAGAACAAAGACACTGGGATCCTGATTAGCAGGATCCCAGTTTATTACTGTCTAAACATACTGAGACCAGGCAAAAAGTGGGGGTAACTATATCAGAAAGATGCTACTTTCCTACAGGCTCACCTCGTATTTGGGCTCTTAGAGTTAAGCTGGACCCTGGCACGGCTCTTCCCTTGAATTCATGAATTGTCTGGCTTGCCCACCTCTATTTGAAACGTCTGAGAAAACGTTGCCTCACTGATTAACCACAGCTCTGGACTCTGCATGGTGGCCCGAATCCTGGTGATCTTCAAGGACAAAATGTGACAGAGGAGGTAAAAGATTGCAGAAGACATCCATGATGTTCTCCACTTGTAGGAAATGATCTATGGGAGTCCTAGCACCTGTGCTATTGCCTACTGAATATTAATTGCTACAGCTGTAAACTCAGAGAGAAGCCCGTAGCCATCTATTCTAAAGAGACAATTGCTAGAATATAAACGTAACTAGGTTTGTTATATGCAAGAAAATATAGTGCTGTTCGCAAGGAAAACAGCTACACTGACAGACATAAAGGCAAACATTTTAAAGGAGCAAGAGCAACAGAACCAAGTAAGAGCATTCCATGCAAAGCAAACTAAAAGTATAACACTCAAAATAAGAATACAACACCTACACCCATTACCTCTTATGAATCTGCATTTATAGAGAAACAAAGGGGCATATTTATAATTTTTTCGTGCAGGGCAGTGTCACAAAGCTTCTTACTGCGCTTCCCTGTATCAAAAGAAAAGGAAAGGGCAGCAATGCGCTGGATGTATAAGATATTGCGCATTCTTGTCCTCTTCCACTGCGCTGAGCCACAATTGGCTCCCATGAGCCAACACAGGTACCCTTGCACCATAGTGCAAGGGTGTCTGCGTTGTAGAAATTATTGTTTTCGTGCAGGAAGGAAAACCCACCTACTGCCAGCACATGGGTTACCTCAGATACACTGGGCTGGGGATGAGCTCCCACATGGGCAGTCAGCCCTTGCCTGGGCTTACAATGTGCTGCCAGTTAATGCTGGCTAAATGTTGATTTTGATTGGAGTTCAGCAAGAGGCATATGTTCTGCGCCTTCCTCGAAATGCCAAACTGAATGAAAATCTATCAACCAACCAATGCAGTTGGTCATCTTCTCTGACATCACAGGATGAAAGGGCCCACCAGAATCACAGCTATAACTTCTCCCTCTATTACATCACACATTCATTTCCATTCTGTGAAAGACTTCACAGTTCGAGGCTTTGTTCAGGCATTCCATAAAAACAATACTTGACATGTGACGTCACAGCCCTTTGTTTCTCTTCCACCTCCCCTATATATCGCTGTTTAATTCAGTTTACTACGTTTTTAACACAATAGTGTTGGTGCCAAGACAGAGAGGATTGTTGCCTAGCAGATGATCCATTGAGGAAAAAAGTAAGCTTACCAGCCTTCTTGAAAGGTTACTCATTAGTCAGTGAGCGATCAATCAATTACATTACAGCATTCATTAGGACCTCCTAAAAGGAACAGAGGCGCTGTAGTTTAGGACTAATGCTAAAGTAATATTACACCAGTCCTCACTGTCGTGGAAGTTTCTCCTTACAAACTGCGTGCATTGCACCACTTTATAACCCTTTGCGCTACATTATGCCTGCGCCAGGCATATTGTATGCAAAGGGCTGTTCCCCCGTTAGGGGAGCTGGAAAAATGGTGTAAAGAAATCCATGAGATTTCCTTATGTCATTTTTTTACGGCACTTTTAACGCCTGCTTAAGAGCAGGCGTTAAAAGGGGCCTTCCATTCTTTAGAATGGGGCCCTGTGTACTCTGCAGGAGTAGCGCCGATATTTTGGCACTACTCCTGCAGAGTACATCAATAGCTTCATGAAAATGATGCTATTGCCCCCTACCCTGCGCCATGGTATGTCGTATTTTAAATGCAGCGCACACATGGTGGCGGTAGGGGGGTGCTAAGGGGCGCAGGAAAAGTGGCGCTGCACTCAGTGCAGCGCCACGTTCCATAAATCTGCCCCTAAGGTTTCTCCTAATCTAATTCTTAAAGGGCGGGGACATGCTCATAGTGTCCTTGAGAATTGTGCGTCAAAATACACTTGCAACAAAAAACACATTCAGGCGCACGCACTAAAAAGTCAAGAGCCAACATGTGTGATCGAATTGAATCAGCAAACTGTGTGCTTTGTTTTATAATCGGCTCTCGTAAATAGGCAGAACTGTCTTATTTTACAACACATCGCATAATCTAATAGAAATCTAGTGAACACCACGCGTGTTTCCAGCCAATGCATTTCTTCATATAAAGAAGCACATTCACAACAATATGACATATGACACACCACAGTAAAGGTCGGTAGAAGATCAACAAAGAGGAACAATTTGCCGATGCAACTCCTCAGGAGATGTGAAAGTGTAAATACATAGTTCTACAAGCCCTGGGTATTTCCAGTGCTCACCACACCAGTTGTTGGTCATCGCAGCTTCCCCATCAACAAAGATGCCACGCTCAGTTTGGAAACAGTCCGCAGGATTAAAGCCCAGTCTATGTTTTTCTGTTTACCCAAGATGCATGGCCACGCGCAAGACTGTGCTTTGGGTCTGTGCACTGCCTGACATCTGTATACAAGGTCTCAAGACAGCCACCTCCTTAGATGCCTCTAGTGGATCACAAGAGATCACTTATTTTCATTTGAATGGTCCACTGTCTACTCCCCACTCTCATCTGAAAAAGAATCAACTGCTGACCAAGAGATGAGGGGGTATGGTTTGCAGAGGAGGGCAGTCTTGAAGTCCGGCACGTACCACCGTCCGCGTGGGCTTAAAACTTCATCTCAATGCCTCAAGCGTTACCAGACATATGTCACTGTAGATGCCTCATTTGTTGCTTGGGTAGGGAGTGAGGCAGAGTTTCCCATCAATCTTCATCGAAAGCTGGTCAAGAATTTGGTCCACAAGGGGAGGACAATGCCCAGCTGGGAACCAATATAGCCCTCAATTGCTTGCCCAAGTTCGCTTAGCGGGTGAGCGGACTGTGGGGCTCGTGATGCCAGTTCGCTGGGACACTGATGCATGCAACAAAGGAGAGGGGCAAACAGATTAACAGGAAATATGATAATTATGGATGAACCAGTACACAAAATACACATTTCACGTTTAACTGAAATTTAGCACAGAGAAGGTTACACTGCACATATACACAATATACATTTGAACATATACCCCTGTTTTTGGCACAAATGCAAAGGCTTACATTTACATGTTTTCTCCACTTACGTTTTCATGCATAACCCTAACTTTACTATAAAGGAAAATATGCCATCCTGGTGGAGTTTCTGCCATAATAAGAGTGAATAAGGTTTGTAAAAATCCAAAATGCTGTTACTGCTAATTAGATTGTGAGACTGGAAATTATAAATGTGAGCCTTGGGGACTTCAAATGTAATTTCTGTTTGTGTGCATGAACATGATGTCTCCTCTTCTTATTTAACAATTCAGCATACATGAGATATTCTCATTCTCATTTATATCTATTGAATACACAATAATCAATTTTAGAAAAAACATCAACGTTTTTGTTTTCGATTATCAGGGTACATATTTTACTTAGTTAATATTTTTTTAACAGCTACGTAAGAAACTCTTTAAGGATGAAGGATGTGTCAGAAATGATCATGTGTATTTAAAACTATTGTTTATGAACTTTTTTTCAGGAGAGAAGAAATGCAAATAGAATAAAGGTGGAAATATCATTTTCTTTTAATTACTGAGACCCTGAATGCATGGATTTCTAATATCTTACTGGTGATCTATTTAGTAATTTTGGAAAATAAAAATACTTTAAAAACACGAACATCCTTTTGCCATTGCAATAATTAGGGGGACGCAGCTGGTTTTGCTTGACGCCCAATGAAGATGGGAGCTTGAGGCTCTGCGGGTGAACTACTCCCTGTGTCAAGGTGGCACTGTAACATTGGAGGATACAGGTCGGCATGATGTGCAGCTGAATTGTTTTATTTTTTTAGCTTTGAACACGGCCCGCTGCATGCAGTCTTTCTTCACGCCGAGACACGCTATTTCTTCTTCAGCGCACCCGCAATTTTCCATGAAGTAGCTGGAATGACTCTTTTCCTTTATATTTTGGCATCTATGCATGAAGTGCTACTTTAGCTTGACACAAATATTTTTGCCTTATTTTCACATTTTTAAATGTATTTTCTCTCAAAACTAACACTATTTTACTTAAATGAGGAACATTTAGTTAATGACCTTAATTCCTTTTCCTTGCTAACAATATGGAAATGACTCTCTTTTAAGCAGCAAGCTTTGGGTTGTTAAAGTACTTTGGCTTTCCAAAGGATTTTGCTGTTGCATAGTTCACATGTTATTCCTTATTTATGGGCAAATCAAGGAAACCAGAAGTTTTTTTTATACTGTCCGCTTGTGCATATAACATGCTTGCTGCAAGCAATCACTATGGTGTTTTTAATGGCATAATGGATGATCCAGGCATTTTTAAACAACAAGGACTGGCTTCTACATCTTTAAAGAAATCCTCAATTAATTCCTGTTCCTCTCATTCCCTTCTGTATATAACCTCAACAAATCCTCCTGGACTGGACACTAAAAGAATTAAAAAAGATCCTCCTTCTCCGTTGCAAACACCTCCTCCTATATCCATTGAATTATTGGAAGTGGAAATCCGAGCGTTGCATCCCTACATGAAGAAAACCAACACAAGATTACAAAGCCTTAGTGATAAATGGACCCAACTGAAAGAAAGAATACTGGAGGTAGAAGAGGTTCCACTTCTACACGATGTTACAATCTGCAATCAGAAAACGTTCTTCTCCAAAAGAGAGTCCAAAAATTCAGAAACAGAAGAAATAACTTACAAACTTATGGCTTCCTCCAAGGTACAAGAGACATTGACCAATTCTCCTTTTTTTCCAATCATTTCTATCTAAACTCCTAGATCTACCAGAAACGTCCTCATTCAATATTCAGAGAACTCATAAGTTAAGTCACAGACATAGTAATGCATCTTCAACTAGTAAGCCTAGGGGAATTGTTCTATATTTCTTACAATACACAAACTTGCTTAAAATCATATCAGCAACCAAAGTTAAGAAACAAATATCCTGGTCAGGTAATATCCTGTTTTTTTCACACGACTTCGGCAAAATAACTGCTGATAGACACATAGCATTCTTAATTATTGGGCCAGCAGTTTGTTCTATTAATGCAAGTTTTGGCCTTCTTCATCTTTGCCTTTTAAAGATAACTTACACAAGCAAAATAATGACATATGATGATTCAGCAAATTTAAGACATTTTCTTGAACACTATAAAGCTGGAGAAACAGAAAGACTGCAAATCCATTGACTATTGGCTTTTGTTTCATTTATCTGTGTATTTCAACACACATATCTTACATGCTTCAACTTCCAATATTTATATAGTTCACAATATTAATGTCTAGTTTTCTTATAAATTGTTTTTATATTTATTTTCCTTGTAAGCTACAAATCTCCTTAAACTCATTTCATGTTGTTTTTACTTCTTGCATATGTTGCAGTGCTTGTCTTACATCTCCCTCATCAAAGTCTTCCCCAATTCCTTTCCTTTTAGTAGACGCAGACCAGCAGTGTCATTTTCATTATGAGGCCTCAAGATCCTCAACATTTTGTGATATATATATATCAAAGCAATGGGTCTGATGCAGTTTTCAGTGGCGCTCTCCTGTTGCCGGTTCAGGTGACAGAGGAGACCACCCTCTAATTATTTATTATGCAAAGAATTCACCGCACTCCACAGGGTCCTGCATATCACTTTTATTCCAAGCAGTCAGTAACCACTAATGGGTTTCGACTTATAATAAGTCTTGTTCACCGCTAGTAAGTCCTTTTGCTATTTTTTTTAAATAGTAAAATTCCATCCTGCTCAGCATAATGTATTCTGCACATCGTAGTCACCAAATATGAAAGTTACATAAAACAATTCACAAAAATTAACAAAAAATCGCAAATGTGCTGTTTTATGTATTAGTATCTACTATGATGGTCACTCAGACATAAATTCACATTTTTATGAGAGACTTATGACAATATCCTCATTTAGAATATATCAGGATGTTTATGCCTCGTTGTTGACAAGTTATGTTGTTTGACAATATTTAAAAGCTAAGTGCCAATGTTGATGAGGAGCTTTTTGTACATTTATAGGAGTTGACACTGAACATGGAGGTGTAAATTGAAAATATCTGAATATTATTAGAGACATTATATGACTTAAGAAATAAAAAATGTATGTGAGAAATTCGAAATAAAAGGTGGGATGTGCAGAGTTTCAAAGATTAGGGGGATTCGCCTGACATAGGCAGATACCATACAAGCAATAGGCACTTAGCCAACACTGCAGTGGTGGGCAGTCGAGTTTATGAATTTCGCTCATTTATGTTAAGCCTAATTTAGAGCATGATCATCTAGCTTTTATATATTGTCAAGCAACATGACATGTTAACAATGAGTTATAAACATCCTAATATATTCTAAATGAGGACATTGTCATAAATCTCTTATAAAATATGTGAATTTATGTCTGAGTGACCATCATAGTAGATACTAATACATAAAACAGCACATTTGCGATTTTTTTTAATTTTTGTGAATTTGTTAATGTAACTTTTGTATTTGGTGACTATGATGTCCAGAATGCATTATGTTGAGCAGCACGGACTCTTACTATTTAAAGAAAATAGCAAAAGGACTTACTAGCCGTGAACAAGACTTGTTATAAGTCGAAACACGTTGCTGGTTACTGACGGCTTGGAATAATGGTTTATACAGGACCCTGTGGAGTGCGGTGAATTCTTTGCATTATATATATGTATGTATATATATATATATATATATATACATACATACATACACACACACACACACACACACATTTTCCCCTTGTTTACCCTACCTGTATTTCTTCTTGATGTACCATCTTTTTCTTCTCTATTTCATATATACTCCTTCATTTTCTTCCCTCTGATACTCTTTTTTCTTTGTCTTTTTACTCTACTTACATATTTATTTCATAATTCATTTCTATTCTCAAAATATATTTGGTTATATTTACAATATGCTCAATATAATCATCATTGTAATATATATAGCTTTAAAAAATAAAATATTGGTTGGAATACCAGAGGGTGAGTTTACCCATTAAGAGACAGCGAGTATTATTTCCCTTACTCAAGCTTAATACTCATATTGCATTCATACAACAGTGACATCCCATAGAATCTGAGAACTTAAAACTAAAAAGATTTTGGGTAGGTAAAGTTTTCTTTTCTCCAGGAAATGGTAAAAAATGGTACTATCATTTTATGCAATAAATCTCTCAATGTACAATTAGAATTTTGCATAAATCGGTACATTTCTAATCTCTGACCATGCACCTGGTATTGTACACCTAGATCTTTCACCTAAATCTATTGGTTCAAAACAATGGAGATTTGATAACACATTATCACTACACACTTCTTTCAATAGATTATCCACTGGAAATGCAGAAGCTTAACTCCTCATATCTAGCGCCAGTTACTATCATGGTCAGAATACATATGGTAACTTTTAAGGGAATTATCTCAAAATTAAAAAAAAAAAGTTGAATCAAAATGGATTTTATTGTAGATTCTATAAATAACAGTTTATATAATATGTGGCTATCTTGAATTAATTTCTTCAATATTATCAGAAGTTGCACACTCCCAACAGTTATCCCACAGAGCAACAAATCGCACATTACTTTTCTACCATAGGGAAATCCTTTGATAGGCACGTAGACATTGAATCCCTAGAATCAGATATATCTACAGCTAATCTTATTAGAGCTCTTTGTTCACTTAAAAGAGGCAATACCCTGGGTCCTGATGGATTTACAAGTGAGTTCTTCACCCACTTCTCACAACTACTTATATCTAAACTTCTCATCTTAATTCGATCTTTGATACAGTCAGAAAAGTTTAGTAGACTCTTCCCTGATGTACTGATTTGCCTTATTCCAAAGCAAAATAATGACTTCCAACAGTGTCCAAATTGTATACCTGTTTCCCTTGCTTAAATAGATTACATTTTTATTACGGTTCTAACACTACCAATGGAATCTTTACTACCAACTTACTTGGTAAGGAACAATCTGGATTTGTCAAAGGGAGAAAAATCATTGATAACACCAGATTATCTTTTGATAATCAAACTCTAGCAAAAATGCACATCTTATAGTGGCAATCACATTGCATGCTGAAAAGGCCTTTGATAGATTTGACTGGCTTTCTATTTTTCAAACTCTCAAATGGTTCAGATCAGGGCCTAATATATTTACTTTAATCTCTCTTTTATACACTTCCCCCTTCATGCTGCCATTTTTATTAAAGGCCTTACTTTCAATTATTTTAGTTTTCTTTTTTATCTGGCAATAGGACATTTCATATCCATCTTATGGCAAAACTCGGATCTCTATGGTGTTCAATATAATGAACAGCATTTTAAATTAGCAGTTTATGCTGAGATAAACTACTATTCCTGTTGAATCCTCAAACATCTATATTGGCCTTTTGAAACAAAGTTGATCCATACTCTTTGGTATCTGTATATAAAGTAAATCCTGAAAAATGTGTGATCCTACCCCTAATTTATCATGAAACACTCAGGAAAAAGTATATACGTTTCTGTTTCACCAACTCTATTAACAAATCAAGCACATTAAGTATGGAAGTGTGTCTCATTAAATTAACAATACTTATTAACAGATAGAATCTATGACACCTTTCTTGGTGTGCTTTTTAGATTCCCTTAAAATGATGCTAGTCCCCATTATAATACACAGTATAAAATATTCTTTAAGTATCCCCTTTACGTTTTTTAAGAGAACTAAGTCTATTCATTCCTCTTTTCTCTGTAATAAGAAAAAGCTACTCATGTCTTTAATGAACTCAGAACAAGCAAAGCAGGATGGAGGGGTGCAATTTCCAGATTTTTACAATTATTATAGTCTTTCCGCGTGATTTCAGAATGAAGCTTTCTATCCTCCATTTCCCTTAACGGACACCTGAAATTCTCACAGAAACCACAAAATATGTCTTCTACACTCTCTAGAAATATGTGTATTCTATTAGGACTCTCTTTGACTTACAAACATTTTAAAACTCAACTCTATGGTACAGTAAATGAATAACGAAAAATTGCTAATCCGTTTTCTGGAAGACATGGCGAAAAAAAGGTTTATTTTGGGTTCATCAATTATTTTCCAACACCTCCTTAATTTTGTTTTCATAAGCACAGTCCCTTTTTGATTTCCCAACTTCTTTTCAAAACAAATTCAATGTATTAACCAGTTCTATATAAACTACTTACAGTCAGCTTCATCTGCAAGCTCATACTAACTTCTCTCAACATACATTCTTATGCACAGTTTTAGAAACTATTCTAAAATTACCTACAATTTACGAACACCTTTGATGGTCAGATGCAAAAAAGAACAAGTCAGACATAGAATCAAAATGGGAACATGGTCTAGGTGTAGTTTGGCCAATTTTCCTCTGAAGAAAGATTTAAATGAAAATCAAAAAGTATTCCTGTACAGCAAACACTAATCAAACATTTTTTTTGCACACAATTGACTTTTATTATCTCCTTTAAATTTACATAAAATGTATTCACACACCCCTCCTGCATATTGGTCATGTAACAAACAGAATGCTGACTTAAATCATTTACTTTTTTTCTTGCCAATCTGTTCACGATTTTGGGTTTAAAACTTGAAACCAAGTTAACTTTATTTGTCAATCCCATGTACCTTTTATATTTGCAAATATATTTTCGGGAAGTTTATCAGGAGAATGGAAAAACGTTTCTGTTGATGTGAAAATACTTGACCTTTCATTAGTTGTCACCTTTTAACAGATGACAAAAAATTGGAAAGATTTCACCCAAGTACCCAATTTTGCCCAATTATCTTATCAAAATTGGTGGTACCCTGCCTGTTTTAACCACAGATTAGATAGAGTACATAGTCACCCTATGTCACTTGTTCAAAAATGTGATTCCTTATTGTCTCCACAAAACCTTACAAAACCTGTCCATGCCATGATCATGAAATTGTATATTCTACTGATTACCACTCACAAGTCATGCTTGGTTTCCCAGTCATTGAGAGAGACAGTAGTAAATGTTTGGAAAAAGCAGTCAACACCCACGTCAAAAATTAAATTGGGTGCAATGGTTGACTTTACCACAATTAGGTGTCCTGGTAGAGCAAAAGAGTCTGTGGCAGTGGTCACATTTGACAACTTATTAATCAACATTGATTGCAGTGCTATTGCAGCCCCAGTCTTATGCAGTTGTTGGTGCCCTTGAAAACCCTCAACCATCTAATCATCCTTGCCGGTCTCCAGCTTGTTGGATTTCTCATAGATCTCCTCATTTTAAAGCGCCCACTACCAAATGATTGCACGTATCCCATTGAACCCCACGAAAGGTGAGTTTTTTTTATTCATGTGTTCATTAATTTAATTACACCATAATAAATGCAGAAGTGAATTATGAAGTGCTATATAAAAAGGTAGATATGGTCACTATTGACTCCCCCAAAACAATACTTTTATCCACCATGGCAAGGCCCTCTCCTCAAACCGGTTTAATATTTCTATTTCTCCTGTTGGCCATATGGTATAGTAATGTGGATATTCATTTTATATATATATATATATATATATATATATATATATATATATATATATATATATATATATATATATATATATCAGGGAGTACCAGGTTCTTCTGATGGAAGGAAGAGATCACATTAGACAGAAAATTAGCATGAGGTGCTCTTATGGTCATTGAACTTCTTGCTTTCCTATTCCCACTAGTCCCTGTTGCAGCACATCAAGGCAGCTTCGCCTATCTGTCTAAGATAATCCCTACAAACCTTTTTCCATTGTAAATGCATAGCACCCTGCTTTAATTAGTTTGCTGTTGCTTATTTGGGGCTTCCTAAAACCTTATTCCACAAATTACATCTTATTACATTTTATACAAAATGTGGCAGCGCAAATCCTTATGTCACTGCAGTGTAGGGATCATGCCTTGTTGACCCTTGCTTCACTGCAGTGACTGTTGGTTCAGGAATGCCTCAGACACCGAGAAATCCAACTTCTATTCAAAGCTTTGTAGCAAACATGTTTCACTTACCTGCTTACTAAATTTTCCCTCTCTGATCTGAGAAGCCAGCTTGCACCATCTTGGCAATGCCACTTACAATTCATGCCACCTAATGAGTGCACCTGTGTGTCAGACCTTTTTCATCTGAAGCTGCAGCCCTGTTGGCTTTGTTATCTTAAAACGTTTTAGAAAGAACCTAACCACTTTTGATTTTGGGGCACAGTAAAGACAAAGGGGGTCATTTTGACCTTGGCGGACGGCGGAGGCCGTCCGCCAAGGTACCGCCGCTGAATGACCGCACCGCGGTCAAAAGACCGCGGCGGCCATTCAGACATTTCCTCTGGGCCGGCGGGCGCTCTCCAAAAGAGCGCCCGCCGGCCCAGAGGAAATGCCCCTCCAACGAGGACGCCGGCTCAGAATTGAGCCGGCGTAGTTGCAGGGGTGCGACGGGTGCAGTTGCACCCGTCGCGTATTTCAGTGTCTGCTTAGCAGACACTGAAATACTTTGCGGGGCCCTCTTACGGGGGCCCCGCGGCACCCCCTACCGCCATCCTGTTCCTGGCGGGAGACCCGCCAGGAACAGGATGGCGGTAGGGGGTGTCAGAATCCCCATGGCTGCGGAGCGCGCTCCGCAGCCATGGAGGATTCACAAGGGCAGTGGTAAACCGGCGGGAGACCGCCGGTTTATCCTTTCTGGCTGCGGCTGAACCGCCGCGGTCAGAATGCCCTCGGGAGCACCGCCAGCCTGTTGGCGGTGCTCCCGTGGTCGGTGACCCTGGCGGTCACCGGCCGCCAGGGTCAGAATGACCCCCAAAATGCCTATCCATGCTAGCTATTCTCACAATTATTCAGTTTGTTAACCCTGTCCCTACAGCCTCTACAGCTAACCTCTCCAACCTCAAGAAGCAGAGATGTGTATAACGTGCTTTGCAGAAATAAGCACAAATACAAAATAAAATTGACAGTGCCAGCAAAGTTAGATCTCCATAGGTTCTATGCCACAGTTTAGGGAAGAACATAATCCCACATTTGTCTTAATGCCAAACAGTATGACCTTCTGCTACATCTAGATCCAGTTGTGTAGATCAGTGTTTCAATAAGGATCATTCTGTTTTGAATAGATGACCTAACATTTCTTTGTCTGTGTGTCCGGGTTAGTCAATTATATTGTTAATTGGTGTTATTTGGGAAATGTCAGTCTGAATTCCGGGGTGAGATCTGAGGCTTTCCAACAACAACTTCCAAATGTATTTTAATAGTTATCACTTTAGTAAATCCTTAAAGGGAGTCAATGAATGTTGTAATTAGGCCAGCAACTGGGGGTTTGGAGGGGGGGGGCATGTAGAAAGTTGGTACAACAATAGACTTGCCTTCGGTGCTATTACCTACATGGAAGTGGACAAGCTTATTTCATATGGGAATCAGTTACATCTTTACTTACACTGTTATTTTGGAGGATAGGCCTATGGTCCAGGTGAGCTCTGTTCCACTGAAACAGTACCTCCCTGAAGATTCCTAGTGATGCGCGTTCTCTTCAAATGATTAGGGCCAGCACCAACAGAACCGGGAGTGATGGATTCAACGTCTTGGTCTGCAAACAATGGGGAAAACAGAATGCATGAATAAAGAATCTGTACACAAGCACTGACAAGGGCATTGGTGAGAATTTGTTGTACGTACCTTTTGCAGCATCTGTTAAGACGCTGGTGGAGACTGTTGGTGACACAATCACTGATTTTCGAGCAGCAACAGGTTCAACAACTGAGACATTATTGGATCCATTGCAGGCTGAGTCATCTGGTGACTTGATCACTGATTCCTGAGCAGTGACAAGTTCAGCAGACTCTGGGGTGATTTCAGCTGCAACCTCAGGGCCCCAGTGGTCCTCTCCATCTGCACAGGATTGATTCTGTTGATCCTCAGATAATATGTCAGATCCCCTGGATTCTACAGCAGGGTGAATATCAGTTGCATCTGGTAAAGTCAGTTCATCAGATAAATCTAGTGAAGTTAGGTAGCAGCTAGGGATGGGTATATCTCCCGCGTTGATTCGACGTATCAGCTCATCAAAGATGTCAGAATCAATAGCCAGCATGAGCAATCACACATATTTTCCATTAAGCAACATATGTTGATTTTAAAACAAATGTAATAAACATTTAAAGTGGTGTGGAAAAGAGTGGCAGAGAGAGAGTGAAAAATAACTAGTAGAAAGAAGTTTAAAGAAAGAGAGAAAGTAGAGGATCTGGAAAAGAGTGATAGTGAAAGATTGGGTGGCAAGACATAATTTACAAATATATCAGGAACATACTACACAGAGAATTTCAGACATCACCTCCCTCACATTAACTTTCCATCCCACTTTTCCCACCACAAATTTAAAAGGTTGGGTGGGAAGGTGTACTGGTGTCCACAAGGAGCAGATTGGTAAGACACAGAGGGTAAGAACACCAGCAAATAACAAGATAGGCAAGGGAAAGAGTTGGTGGAGCCTGGAAAGGAAAATGGGATGGGCTGAATAAATATCTTTAAAAAGTATCAACTGGGATGTTGAAGGGGACAGATGAGATGCCAATAGGGAGATATGGGCTATGTGTTGCACAAAACTGTTGGACCCAGAGCCATAGACAGATGAGTAACAGGTGCAGAGCTACTATCACCTCATGTGCAGAGCTACCACTGCACCTTCCTAGTACTGACCTACAGGGGAGGGAAGATCACAGTGGCTGCTCTCCAACCAACTGATTTAGTTCGTTCACTGTGCAATGTTGCCAACAAATCCTGTACTAAACTTGGGAAATTTACCACTAGAAAGTCTGTACGTGGTGATTTCACATAGAAACTACACATTTCAGCATTCCTAAAACTATTAAACACTGTTACACTAAGACACATTTAAACAATATATCTATATGTATACATTTCTTTTACTATAATTAGGTAGCAAGTTAATTTTTCATCATTGGAAAATATTTACTTAAAATTCTGCATATTAGAGAAATAGTGTAGTACTATGTTGCAGCATTTTATCAGCTAGATCAAACAAACATGTTACCTACCTTTGGTACCGCTCTTTCTGGTAGAGACGTTATTTAATTGTAGATTCCTCACCTTTTGAATATTCCCCAGGCGTCAGACTGGATCCAGACACTTATTCAGCAGTGCATCCGCACACCGGTAGGTGGCGTTGTGCGCCTTTGCATTGACTCCATTCCACTCTAGAAATGATGTGCGCAGCCTATATAGACACATCTCCAGCATGCTGACATCAGTTGCTTTCAAGCCTGACTGTTTCCTCAGGTGCAGAGCCCCAATAGCAAGTTGGTTGTGGCCAGTGTGCATATTCCTAGACTTGGGATCTTATTAATGGATTTGGAGTTCAGACCACAGAATGGGAAGCATGGGAGGGTCAGTGAGGAATATGTGGTTAGACAGTTTGTATAAAAAAAAAAGCATTACCAAAAAGGTAAGAAACGTGTTCTTCTGATAGAGACTTCTGACCACGGATTACTCGCCTTTTAAATAGATACCAAAACAGTTCCTATTTAGAGGTGGATCTATGGATGGACTCAAACCAAAATGTCCTGTGGGACCGAGCAGGTGAAATGCCCCTTTCGGTAAACCTGGCTGCCGAGACAGTAGTGCTTTATGAATGTATTGAGTGATGCCTATGTAGTTACCCACATAGCTGCCTGGCAGATGTCAAGGACACTAACTCTGCAAACTAATGCAGTGGTAGCAGCTTTTGCCTAGTGGACTGAGCCTGCAGTCCTTCCATAGACTGCTTTTTGGCCAATGTGTAGCAGATCCTAAAGCAAAGCATGATCGAGCAGGAGAATAGTCAGTTTCTGCATGGCATTTCCATTTATTTGCTCCATTGAACCATACGAAGAGCTGATTGTGTGCCTGCTGTTGTCTGGTACCATCAATGTAAAAGCTCAGAACTCTCTTGGGGTCCAAGCAATGGAGTCTCTTCCTTCTCCTCAGAGAGGTGAAGCAGAACAAAGAACAGCAGCAGGGCGATGATTTGGCCGATGTAGAATGGTGTAACAACCTTTTGGAAAAATAGATGCTTGCGTCCATAGAACCAGTTTGGGAAGCAGGCTAACAAAGAGAGCCTGAAGTTCACTTATTCGCTGCGCCGAGGTGATGGTGACATAGAACATCATCTTGAGGATGAGAAGCTGCAAGGACAGCTGTAAAGTAGCACAAAAGGATTACACATCAAACATGAGAATCAAGGTAAGGTCCCACTGTGGCCTGAGAAAAAGAGAGGGGGGGGAACGAGTAATGCAGGCCTTTAAAAAATGCATCACAACTGTTGGTTTAAACAATGAGGGCTGGTCCGGCAATCGTAGAAAGGCAGAAGAGGCAAAAGGTACCCTTTAACTGTGCCCAAAGCAAAGCCTTGCTGAGCGAGAGACAAAACAAACAACAGAATTTCACATAACTTGGGCTGGAAAAGGATCAATCTGGTGTGTGCTGCACCAAACCACAAATTTGTCCAAATAACAGATGTATACAGTTTTTGTAGAGAGATGCCTAGCTGCCAAGATGCCATCAACCACCTTCAGAGAATGGTCAAAGGTGTTCAGCTGTCACTGATCAATCTCCATGCACGAAGGTGGAGATTGCAAAGACCTGGGTGCAGAACTCTGCCCTGTTGCTGCAACAGCAGGTCCTCCCAGAGGGGCAGCCTGAACAGAGCCCAGCAGCTCTGGCTACCTTACCATCCATGCTCAATCTTTGGCTTTCAGTGCCAAGCAGATGGCTTGAGGCTCCAGGAAGTTGATGATGAGCCTGGCCTCAGCCAGAGACCTTTGATCTACACCTCTCCCAGGTAACTGCCCAAACCCAGAAGTGATGTATCAGTCACCACTTGTCAGCTCTTGGTAGGTTAGAGGAAGGGGTCTGCAACCGAGCCAATCATGACTAATAACCATCACTGCAGATCTTTCTTAGTCTCTGAAATCTGAATGTGGTTTGAGAGGTTCCTTTGATATTGGGCTCACCTCGACTTCAGATCCTCATGCATGCAGGGCACACATATGCCACCTGGTGTGCTTGACAAGAAGGATGGAGGAAGTCATCAGGTCCAGAAGCCTCAGAGTCGACCTCGCTGAGATCCAGAACAGAGGATGAAAGATTGCAAAAATTCCCTGGATCCTTCTTTCCAGGGAAAAGGCATGGAACTGAACTGTGCAGAATGACTCAGATGAGCCAGAACATTAGAGAAGAAGTTTTGACTTCAACATGTTGACAGTGAACCCCAAAGATGACAGGAGGTTTGTTGTAGTCTGGAGGAGGTTGACGACTGTTTGGGCCGAGCACATTTGCAACAGCTGTTCACTGAGGTGGAGAAAGGCTAGGACCCATGACCTCTGAAGGTGTGCTGCAACCACCACAATCACTTTGTGGTAGTGAATCAAATGGGAGCACAGTGAACTCAGTTGCGGCTTGCTGCGCTCACAAGGATTGGGGTGGGGCACGTGACAGTGCCGGTGTGGGGGTGGGTTTAAAATGTAATTAAATTATTTAAAAAAAAAAACTTAACTGATCTGCTGCCACCCTGCGCCGCTGCTCTTTCTCCCGTCACTGCAGGCACAGGCTCTCAGCCTGCCCTGCAGCCAATCCTGACGCTGCTCTGAGCACTGAGAGCCTGTGCCTGCTCTCTCCAGCCTGGCAACACAGTGCCGGGCTGGAATAAGCCTACTGCGCATGTGTGTTTGGCCGGCCCGAGATGGCCGGCCAAACATAAATGCGCACTGAGAGGAGTGCACAGTGCACTCCCCTCATCCTCATCATCCCCAATGGTCCACCCCTTTAACAAACATTTTGTTTCTTAAAGGATTTGCACTGGCTGCTCCTGGAAGGGGGGCGACTCTCCTCCCCCCTAACGGAGGAGCCGCTGCTGAGTGAACTGAAAATGCTCCAGTCCCACCACAAACAGCAGCTAGCACTGATGAACCTGCAGGATATGTATTTGGAGCCCTGCAGGTCCAAGACCCCTATCCAGTCTCCAGCGCTGAGGATAGACAAGACCTGGGCCAGTGGGAGCATCTTGAATTTTTCCCTCCAGAGGACAGCATTGAAAGGTGCAGATCTAAAATAGGATGAAGGCCTCCGTCCTTCTTTGACACCAAACAGTAGTGGGAAAAACAACAGCGACCTACTTTTGGCCAGGTACCCTCTCAATAGCCCCTTTGGCCAAAGGGCTTGCACTTTCTGCCGTAAAATGGTCAGATGGTCCTCTGTTAGCCATTCATAGTATGGCACAAGTTGCTGCGTAGGGGCCGTGAAGGACAAGGTGCACTCCTTTAAGACTATCTGCAGGACCTACATGTCAGATGTTAAGGATCCTGCCTCCAACTGGGTGGCTGTGCTCTACTGAGGGAATGCTGAAGGAGTTTGGAAGGTGTGACTGTTGGGGGTTGGGGTGGTGGAAGCCAGTGGGTTGAGTGTCTCTCAGACCACGAGCACAGGGGCAGCAAGTACAACAGTCTTGATTGTGAAACTGCTGGGCACCCTGTTTAGGCTGAATTGGCTGCTGGTAGAGGGTACCTCTGCTGAAGCCGTGAAAGGAACAGTAGGGTTGACGCCACTGGTGAGGTGGGGCAGATAAGGGTAGTGAGCATGCTGTGGCCCTATTCTCTTTGAAGTACTCCAGAGTAGAATCTGCCTTGCCCCAAACAGGTGATAGCAACAATACAACATTACCCAGAAAAACATGTTGACTGCAGCCAGGCGTGACAGTGAATGGCGACATGAGTGCTAATGGTGCGCCGGATAGGTTCAGTGGTGTCCAAGCCACAACAAATTGTGAACCTGGCCGTATCACTACCATCCTACATAACTTGAGTTAGGAGTGGTCGGAGATCTTCCAAGATACCTGGAAAGACTTGAGCCACCGAATAACAAAGAGCTTGGGAATAGCAGCCCAGCAGGCAACTGGCAATCAAAGACCTGACAGCCAAACTGGTTGAAGAAAATACCCTGTTCCCACAGGTTTCCACTCATTTGGGAGTATTCAGAAAGGTGTTCAGGTTCGTACAACTGGTAGACACATGTACCACCAAGTTGTTCTGGGGAGGAGTGCTGAGATGAGAATGCAGGGTCAACTGAGGCAGGGCAGTGGTCTTGCAATTTGGCAATTAACTGAGGTTCCAGATCGAGGTTTGGCGCAGGCCCTTAAGAGAGTACCCATCAGTACCTGTTTGAAGGGGAGGAGTATCTCAGTAGATGTTTGCCCTGGCTGAAGCACATCTACAAAGACATTAGTTTTGACCTCTAAGATAGGGAGCTGGAGGTTAAGGACTTTGGCTGCCTTACCCATTACCAATGTGTAAGAAGCACTCTCCTCAGTGGCAGGGTATGGAGGTGAGAGGAATCCTGACTCAAGGCAAGAGTCAAGGTCACCATCTTCTTGAAGGTATTTATCCCAATTTTCATTAAGATATGGTTGCCCTATCTCATCACCCACATCATAATTGCTGTCCGAATTCGTATCAAATAAGGAATGCAATGTATTTTTTTTGTTTAGGTGTTGGGTCAAGTGGAAGAGAAGATACTTCAACAGAAAGTGAGTGCGGCCTTGGTCATAAGGGTGCCAACTTGGACACCACAATGGGCACTGAGTCCTCTAGCGCTGATGGAGTCTGCATATAGCATGGTGCTGGATGTGGATTTGTTGCAGGAGCCAGGGGAGACTCAGTGGTGGATTCGTAAGGGGAAACTGGCACTGAAGACAAACCCACCAGTGGTATCCCAGAAGGAGGGCCTCTGGGATCCCTGAGGCCCATAGGTGCACCAGAGAAAGTTGGTAAAGATCCATAAAGTTGAAGCATGGCCTCACAGAACTCTTTGATCTGCCTTGATATCACAGATGGCCCCAAAAACTCGGATTGTGCTGGGACAAGTTGCGGGATGGGCTCCGAGGTCGACCGACTTTGGCAAGATGGTGATTCTCTCGCACCTTCTGAGGAAAATGTGAGTGGCGGGAAGAGGCCTAGTCCATCTTGAATATTTTGTGTTTTTCTTCAACTTACCTGAAGACTTGGAGCACAATGACTGACCTCTGGACTCACTTTTGCAACTTCTGGACTAGGAAAGGTGCCAGGACTGACTGTTTGACTTGGACAGGTCTTGTTGCGGAGTCTTTTCAGTGCTTGTTAACATAGAACTTCAACCCTCACTCTCATACAGCCTTCAGGTTCACTGATGCAGTCTTAGCAGGCCTTAGAGTTGTAGCTCTGCACTAGGCACCACAGGTAGACCTAATGAGGACCTGTCACATACATTTGTTTGTGACAGTCCTTACAGGGCTTCATTTTTTTTTCCAGAGGTGACATGTTCCCTGCACACAGAATATTTTTGTGGTAAAGTGTCTCAAAGAGACGAGAGGTAGCTCGGGATCACATCTGGTGGTGCATAAAGAAAGGAACTGACATCAGCACATGGGATTGGTGCCTATATAGGCTCCACATGACTTTTCTGAACAGAACAGGGCCAGGGTGGGGCCTCATAGTGCTACCTATCTGTGCACAGAGGCACCGCTGAAAAAAGTTCTGAATCCAGTCTGACTCCTGGGGAATATTCAAAATTTGAGGAACATGTGGTTGGAAGTCTCTATCTTAGGTTTATAGTGCTATATGGCTGCATGGAAAGAGTATGGTTAAACAAAACTTTTTCTCATGTACTAATTCTGCTGAGTAAAAAGCAAGGTCTTTATGGGCTTTTGAAATTGTATGTTGTGAGATTCCGTCATCAGTGTACCCATTCAGTAACACCAAATCACTAAATGTCAATGTCCAGTAGTTGGACACATTATTAAAAAAAATTACACCTATGAAGAAAATAACTCACCTTTGAAAAATCCATAGTGACACACTTGATGCACTGTTGACCAATGCTGGACTAGCAATTCTGGTCTAACTCTCTGATCTTACCAAAGAAGCCTGTTTAGTCATTTTAGACATTGTATCCTTGGAAGGAGTTGATGCAGGTAGTACTGAATGCCTATTGTTTCTAGTAAGCATTAATTTTTCCATTGGTGGGCCTTGGTCCCCATGATTGGGAAATACACTCGAAAGGTCCAAAACACCTGTTCAGATAAAAGTTGAATGCAGCATATATATTTTTGTTGATAAGTTCTAGGTTTGATCTGAGAAAATATACTTGTTACTAATAGAATATCAAGCAAGGAAACTGTTTCATGATACTCAAGGGATCATTTGACATTTGATCCATAATCAACATTATTGCAAAATTTGATAATTGTGAGGGATACTAGTTATGATACATTAATATCCAGAATCCATTATTTCCATTATCAATAATAATGGCGAATTAATAATGGAGCAATTAAACCCTAATGCTAAAGATTTCTAGACTTGAGGGCTGTTCAGGTGGTGTATTGCATTTAAACGTTGTGATGGGTCATTAAATATAAATACTACTCCAAAGGTTAAATAATAGCATGGTCAAACTAACGTGTTCCAAAAAACATTTGAAGGCAGTTACATATCTACACTACCAATGTTAGGTGAGTGGGCTATGGCATCTCTTTGTGTTTTCAAAGTTGTCAGGAGGACTGATCACAAAGTAAAATGTACATTTGCAAGTGACTGAATCACAGAACAATATGTTTATTATCATCAATAAACCTGTCTGTTGAAGTTAGAGAACAGGGTCTTCATACAGGAGTCTGGAGCCATTCAGATGGGAGGTACATGCTTTATTACTTGTTAGGACCTTAAGTTACAGCAGTAGGAGGTTGGTCCTGCCAGGACTCCATCCTGTATTCAACTGTCCCTATCTTTTAGCCTCCAGTGCAGACCACACCCCAACATTCTATTACATTATTCACTGTCAGCATTCCAAACACCAGCTCAGACATACAGGGAATGGTTAGACACAGGATAATACATAATGTTCTCTGTAAAAACAAAGAGCAGCCATTCCCTTGCATATAAGGTACAGGATAATCATTCACAATCGCTCATTTTCCAACGTTTACACATTCCCTCAACAACAACATGTTAAGTTCTCTAAGACCCACAAAGTCAACTTCAACAAACAGGAAAACAACCACTAGTTTGTGAGTAACATTGCAAAATCGTCCAAGACAAACAATTCTTGTGACCTTCTCGGACATGGGACCCAGCTAAGACATGCCTACCCACACAGAATGATATCACACATAGTTTATGCATGCAGGACTTGGAAACATGAACACAAGTCACACGACAGCCATTGCACAGAATCAGCTTCTTATCATCCCTAAATCTATACATTCAAGCCAAAAAACAAAACAAACACTGAAGATTTAACCGTACATCACCTCAACTCAAAATTCTCTTGACCAGAATTCAATATAAAATCTGTCATCACAACTACTTTCACACATAATATCTCCAGATTGGCACCTCACTTTGCTAAACTACACAGCCAAACAAACTCACATTTTCTCCACCCTTCACAAAAATCCCCACAAAGATGAAACACTGCACCACACACTAAGTGCAGCTCAGCTGTCTAAGATGCCCTTCACTCAGTCACACTAATTATCCAATTCAACAATTCCAATTGCCAGGCCAAAGAAAGCACAAAATCTGTACCCAGAAGCACGCCCTCTGGAAACTGCACCACCGAAAGTCAGGACGTCTTCTTAGCATAATGACCATCTAATATACATATACTGGGTAATTCTTGCCACAGTGCAACAATCAAACACCACAGTAGTCCAGCAATGCAGCCACTGACACCAGTCCATGTGAGCAGGTGATAATGTACTCACCTACAGCACACTAGAGCTACATCAAACACAACACTCCCTTATATTCAAGTGAATAAAACACACCACAAAACAGTCACAAACACACTATGCCTCCTGTACCACACTCCTGACATGTCTTTCCATTTGTATAGAAAGGCTTGTCCCAGAGGACACTCAAACGAACTTGTGGCTGTCACCCACAGGCTACTTACACTCAGTGGCAGCCGCCGCAAATCTCAAGGGGCGGAAGCAATTAAATAATAATAATATTAAAAATTTTAAAAACGACCTGTCCTGCCTCCGCATTGCTTCTCTTCTCTCCTGATGGTGTCCCAGCAGTCCCTAGGACACCAGCACAGGCTCCCCGCGCAATCCTGGTGCTGATAGCATGAGAGCAGCGCTAGGATTGGTCTGAGTAGCTTGGTCTGCTGCTCAGACAGTGCATGGGAGTCTGCGCTGTTTCTCCAACCTGGCTGTGCAACACAGCTGGATTAGAGAAATCTAAGTGCGTATGTCAGTTTGGCTGGACTACGACGGCTGGCCAAACTGACATGCACACTAAAGTGCACTCCACTCCACTCCACTCCTCCTCCCCCGGCCCAGTCCCGCCCATCCCTGCACAAGCTGGCTCAGCCGCAGCTGACAAATAAAGCAATAGTAAAATCTCTTTTTTTTTTTAGCTGCTGCCTCTTAGCCAGTGAGGTGATGTTCCTTCGCCATTGTGGAGGAGCCGCCCCTGCTTAAACTTCCCCAGATTTTCACTTCCCCTTCAACCTCTTGCAACATGATTCTTCTCTTCTCTCACATTGCATCCTTGAGGTACCTCCCCATGCAACTTCTCACAACAGGGTACTACTCTGCCCCAAGATAGCACACCACATTTTATTCCTCCATGCAACTTCGCACAACAGGGTACTACTCTGCCCCAACTTTGCATACCAGAGGGTGGTCCCTACATCCAAGCAGAAGCAACTGAGTACTGCTCCTTCCCCAGTTTACAACAACTCACACACGTGTACTACAATTTTGTCTCTCTGTGCAGGGTATTACTGTTCCCCACATCCCTAACACTTGGACACGCGCTGCAGCGTGTATCTACACAACACACATGGAGAACGGTGCTACACCTTCTCGGGCAATCTGCTTACTGGTCTCCATAGGAAGTCAGTAGTAAATGCTCACACAGTAGTCCCAAAGCAACCTACAGGTGGATACTTTAAAGTTCCCAAGCTGTCCTGCAGTATTAAGCAATCAGCACGCCAGAACTATTAACACGCAATTCCACCAACAACAAATATCGACTTACACAGAAACTTACTAACCCGACACGTCTTCCCAATAAAATATTTATGGTACATGTCAATCCACAGGGATCAACACCCAAACCGTTACCCAACCTAATAAACCTTATAGTCAGTGGGAAACAAATCACATACAATGATACAAAGTCCAGACATGTCAAATAACCCCGCTGAGTAATTAACTGAATGTCATGTTATAAGATTGCAGTTTAAAAATGGATGTTGCGACTTCCCATGGTTTCAGAACACAGAATACCTTTGAGCAACACAGTCTCATGTTCTATCTCAGTCTCATTTCTGTCTCCTTTGTCTTTGGAGATGGCCTTCCTTCTCTATATAAATTAACCAGGTCGTCTTGGGTAATCTTTCTTCAAAGGTTCCAGGCCTGTCCCATTCAAACATAAGCTTATTCCTCTCCCTCATGACGTCCAAGTCTAAACAGCCAGCGCCTGCCTTCATACACCCAGGTCTAGCATCCGGGACACTGGCGAGCCCCTCGCCAAGAGCACAGTGCGCTGCTATTCTCTTGCTGGTGCTTTTCACCATTAAAAGGGTCAATTGGATAGATTGTTGCTATGTGTAACTCCCAAAGAACGAGAGCCCTAGGCATCAAATACAAAATTACATGAAAACCTACAGAACTCACATAGGCAAATCAGGACAAAGAAAATTCCAAAGTGTAAATCTTGTAGGTTTATTTAAACTTGGGAAACAATACAGAAGGCACAAATACATTAGTTAGAAAGAGAATTCAAATCAATATGAGCATATTTAAGGTAACCACTGCCAAAACCACTCTAAGTACAAAATCAATAAGCGCATGACAAAATCAGAACTAGTCATATTTTGATTATTTTATGAAGGAAGGTAAACACTATGTATGGAACCATGAAAGCAGTGCACAATTAAATTTTTCAAAAAAACATGTTTTCAGTACGATCAGACTAAGGCCTAGTATTAGTTTGCAGCCTACATATATTAACCTAAACACAATGTTATACATTTTAATTTTGTATTCCCACCCCTAAATATCACACCCTCTTCGTCCACCGACTGACTCATGCTGGACAAGAATGTCCCCATTTACCTGGTGGTTTGTAGTCACAAGACCTCGGTCTACTGCCTTAGCCTCAACGCTAGCAGGACCAGCGCCATCTCCTCTAGTCACTCTGTGCCGCGCACCATAAAATATGCAGAATGTTTTTAGCTAGCACCCTTAGAGACCACACGCTGTCCTCCTCAAACGCGGTAAGTCCTCATGCGCTCACCAGGGTTCTTGCATGGAATGGAATGACAGAGTAGAGTACTGTAGAATGGCATAGAGTTAAGTGGCATGGAGTGGAATGCCACAGAGTAGAGTGGCACTGACCACGGGGTTGGTAAAAAGTAGAGTTGTGTAAAGTAGGGCGAAGTGGAATAGAGTGGAATAGATTAGATTGGATACCGAGTGGCATAGAGTGACATGGAGTACAGTAGATGCTGAGTGGCATGGAGTGACTGCCATAGACTGGAGTAGAGTAGAATGGAGTGACATGACAGAGGGGAGTGTGGAGTTGTGTAGAGTATCCAGTCATGACATGGAGTGGTGTAGAATGGAGTGATGCAGAGTTGAGCAAACTGGCATAAAGAGTAATGGAGTGGCGTAGAGTACAATGGAGTGGCGTATAGAGGAGTGGAGTGATGTAGAGTGGCATAGAGTAGAGTAGAAGAGTGGCATGGAGTTGCGTGTTGTGGAGTGGCATAGAGTCAAGTAACAGAGTCCAGGTTTATGTAGCAGACTGGCATTGAGCAGAGTGGCAAAAGAGTGAAAGAATGGAGAGGCAGAGTGAATTAGGATTGTGTGGTACTGAGTGAAGTGATATTGTGTGGTGTGGAGTGGCACTGTGTGGAGTGGAGTGACATTGTGTGGTATAGAAAGCTGGCCGAGTTGCCACTGAATTGCCCTATAGTGCTTCTAAACCCACGCTGGACAAGGCTAGTAAGTGCTACATAAATGCACTTACAATACAAAAGGTTACAATTATCTTGACCTACGATCTAAGTAAACCTCTGATGCCTTTGTTCCAATATAGGAGATTGTTAGTATGTAAAAACATCTGCAAAATCTGAGTTGTTGACAAATAAATGTGTTTTAGAGAAGAGGGGCTTATGATTGAGGAAGCAGCCATATATTGTACTGGTTGTGGCTAATGGAGATGGAGCCAGATGGTGGCAGTGAAAGAAATAGTACTTAAATCCGAGCATGATCAGTGGACAGACACTAATTAAGTAGAATCAATCTGTGATTGGTCCATGCTCCCCAGAAAGTGAAACAAGCGATACCTCGTGCATGCAGGAAAATTAGGAGGCAGTGTAGAAGAGTGACAATGAAGACAATAAATGGTAAGCTATGGGTGGGCTCCAAGCACCTCATAGTAAATAACGCTCTTTTCAAGTGAAACCTAATAAAGAAATTAGTGAGGAAAGCAAGACAAGTGGGAAACATTCAACAAAAGAAGGAAACAAAAAAGGAGAAATTAATAAAGCAAAAAGAAAGGCTGAAAGAAAGGAGAAATGAAGGAACCAGGAAATAGAAAAAAAGGAATAATAAAAAAAGGAAATGGATCATGGATGACAAAGAATGGATAAAGATTTAAAGAGGTAGAGCACAGTGGCAGCTGGTCATCTTTGAAAGTGATGGTGCATAATACCTCGATTTTACCCATTTTCTTTTCAAAGTTTGCCTTGAGAGTTCCTCATATGTAAAGAATCACCTTCTTTGTGCCAATGTGAGCTTTTTGTTATGGGTACCCACTCATGCCAATATTTACATACAATATTCAAATTCACATTTTACCATTGATACTTCCCATATACTGTCGTGTAGGCTCTCATTATTCTAATGAGACTACTGGATTTGAGCGGCAGAATCGCCTGCGGTGTGGGGGATTGAGTCTAACCCACTACAGGTTACACCTGTGGGCCTAATCCGGGTTTTGCTGCGGCTTACTAGCAGTGCCTCATCTCCACCCTAGAGCACGGATGATTGGGCAGCCGAGCGCATGACACAATTGATTCCTCAGGGAAATCGTTGTCACTCAGATCTCATCCGTTTCTCTCAGTTACATTAGTCTTCCATATACAAGGACAAACAGAGGCAGTATATATTTCAATAAGGTTTTTAATGAAGCAACTGCATCTTAGATACTAAAGCATGTATTGCAATAACCAGAACGATAAAGCATGACAGGATTAAAGTTGTGACGAGGAGTTTGAAGCATAGAAATAACGCTACCATATTGTCACTAGAGTCAATAGACTAATTCCTACCAAGGCTATATTGGAGCACAGCATGTTAAGCTCTAGTTCTGCCCTTCAGGTTCCCTGGGAAGACATAATCCCCCATACCTGAGCAAAGGCCTGAAGTCTGCTCATGCAGCTGTAGAGAAGCGTTCAGCAATCAGCATGAAGTTGTGGTCATCTTGCTTGAATCTCCCTCTAACATGTATGGGACAGGGAAGTGTTTTTATAATAAAACAACTGATGTTCTGAGAAAATGTCCCTACGTAAGGATGTGTATGTTTCTATGAATACCAGAGACAAAGCGTTACCATGTTTTATAAACAACTTATCTCACTGCAGCCTTGAGAGAAGCACAGAGTGCTTGTTTAAGAACACATTGCTGGCCTAATCAAATAACAGCTAGATAGAGAAAAATGAAACAAGACCGCAAATGTGGCTATTGTTCAAATAATAATAAACAAAGCTGAATAAAATATATCTAGGTTAAAGTGCACAGCGGCAGGCCTAGTGTGCTAAAATAACGTGCATGGAGCTATAACTAAAATGGCTACACAACAATATCATGAGGGCTTGTATGTCTGAAATTAGATCCAGTATTTTATCATGGTTTGCATTCAGCACTCCTCCCCTTCAGCCTCACAATGCCATGGCTGCCCTCTCTGAGGCAAAGAATTGCTGCCAGTATGCCAGCGCCAGCATTTTGCCAAAGAAGTCCCCTTATGTCAAGTATTACTTACAGTATTTCAAGATCTGTGTTTTGCCCTGGGTGCCCTCACATATGCCAAAAAGTACCTCCAATAATTCACTGCCAGCACTGTGCCACGGGAGCCCCCATGCCAAAAATATCCTTCAAATGCAAACGCCTGAATTTTTCCATAGTGTCCCCTCTACCAAACATTACTTCTAGTACGTCAGTTTGTGCACTTTACCTTGAGTGCCCTTCTTTGTGCCAAGAACTATCCCCAACATGCCAGCAGAAGCATGTACCCTGGGTACTGCCATAAGCTGCTAATTATATTGCGTATGCCTTGGCTAGTGACAGACTCACAAGCATAAAACATACAAAGAAAAACACTCTTACTCTTCTTGCTCGCCCTCGAACTCATATTCACTCTCTCCCCCTTCACTCACCAACTCCCAATCTCACTCATTCTCGTTCCCACTCGCTGTTACTCATGCAAAGACATACTCATGCTCATCCTAACTCCTATCACACTCATTCCCTCACGCTCAATTCACTTATTCATACACTCTTTCAAACTTCAGATTCTCACTCACTTTCAATTTCACTCTCACTGACACTCTCAAACACACACACTCTCAATCACTCACAAGCACACACAAGGAGATACACACATGCACAGAGAAACAATACTTTTTTACTCACCTTGCTCCCTTTGCTGGCAGCTCAGAGGCCCCATGGCAGCAGTACAGCAGGAGTCTGGCGTGGGCCACTGGAACCAGCAAGCCACGATTAACAACGAGGAGCTAGACAGAGCACCAATCAATCAGGAATTTGTAAAGTGCACTACTCACCCGTGAGGGTCTCAAGGCGCAGAGAAGGGGGGGAATAAGGAAGGGGTTGCTGCTACTGCTCGAACAGCCAGGTCTTGAGAGGTTTCCTGAAGGTAAGGAGGTTTTTGGTCTGACCCAGGTAGGTGGGAAGAGTGTTCCACGTTTTGGCGGCGAGGTGCGAGAATGATCTACCACCGGTTGCAGTTCTGCAGGCGTGTGGGACGGTTGCGAGGGTGAGGTCGGGAGTGGAGATGCCATGTCGGGGTGAGGAGTTTGAAGGTGATTCTCTTGTTGACTGGGAGCCAGTGCAGGTCTCTTAGGTGGTCTGGGATGTGGTAGTGGCAGGGGATGTCCAGGATGAGGCATGCGGAGGCGTTCTGGATGCATTGCAGCCTCTTCTGGAGTTTGGCATTGGTTCCTGCATGGAGGGCATTGCTGTAGTCCAGTTTGCTGCTTACGAGGGCTTGGGTGACTGTTCTTCTGTGTTTCTGTGGGGATCCATTTGTAGACCTTTCGGAGCATGCAGAGGGTGTTGAAGCAGGAGGAGGAGATGGCGTTGACTTGCTGGGTCATGGATAATGAGGAGCCCAAGATGAATCCTAGGTTGCGTGCGTGGTCGGTGGGAGTCGGAGCGGCTCAGAGAGTGGCAGGCCACCAGGAGTCATCCCATACGGAAGGTTTGAAAAGGGGAAGGTCCACCCCAAGCCCTCTCCCATCTTCTTGATGGGACCGGAAACCCAGCAATATAGCAAGCTGGGGCAGTGCTTTGGATCCTGCCCCTGCTGCTCTGTGTGGCTTCTCACCGGCCTCAGGGATGTACTAATGTTTGCCTTGACGGACACATTTTAGAAGATACATTGTGATATCTGAGGCATGCAGAGTACGTCTGATAAAAAAAACAGTGCCTCTGTGAGGGGATCGCAGTTAACTACACCCCTCCGACATGCGCAATCCAGGCATCCACCTACAGAGCTGGATGTTGTCTCAACTCCCTCTGCCCACCTTGTCCTCCTCCTGTCATCAGGAAACTGGAGAAGAGGCCAAGAGGACTGACCTGTGCACTAGCAGTGTTCATGAAAACAGACGGTTGTGTTTTATTGAACACTGTTGAGTTGGATAATTGGATGTTGAGTCAAGGGGTGCCCTCAAGAGGCAGGGCTGAGGCCTGAAGTCCTCGATGAAGGGCTGCCACTTACGATGGTGCACACAGGGACACCTTGGAGTGATTCGGTGCATATTGTGCGCTCGTAAAAAAGTATTCCATTTGTTATATTTGCTATTGTGGATCTATGCCCCTTAATGTAGATTTTCCAAGTATTTTATGATGGTAAGTCTTAATTTTATGAAAGACACGGAGGCGAGTATTATGCTTTCTTTTCCTGCTTTACTTTAACAGCAGCCAAGAGAAAAACACCAATCCCAGAGGTTTGCGAAACAAGCAGCCAATGGGAGTTAAGACTATTAACGTTAACCAATCAGTATATTATAGCACGTAACATATACCAATCCTGACTGCAGGCAGCCCTCTTTTCAGCTGCGAGACAGTCAAGAAAAGGATTTGAATAAAGGAACAATACAACAAATTAAATATATTGCCAGGATTAGAGCAAAAAAGTATTGGATTCTGTCCAGGTTAGGTGAGTAGGATGACTTGACAGGATGGTGGATGTAGGAATCAGACTTCAATGGAAATTGTGGTGAAAGAGCACTTCTAGGAGAAACGGCATCCGTTGGATTAAGTTGAAGAGGATGCTGGAGCGTTGGTAGTAACTAGAAGGGTGGGAAAAACAACATTAGTACAAGAAGCGGTGGGATAATACTTGCCTCCGTGTCTTTAATAAAATTAAGACTTTCCATCATAAAATACTTGGAAAATCTACATTTTATGACAAGACCGGAGGCTCCTAATATGCTTGTTTAAAGCATGTTAATTACTACAGAAGTTGCTGAACTAACAGGTTTACAATAAAATATGCGAAAGGTAGAATCATTTGACCAATCTGCCGATCTTAGAATATCTTCTAAGCGTGAACCCGCCCAAAAGGCTTTTGACGCCATGGCCACTCTAGCAGAATGGGCACCAAATTTTGAAGGATCAATGCCCGCAAGGGACATCACCCATTTGACCCAACGAGCTAAGATAGGGGAAGATACCGGTTTATAGGGTTTCCTGAAGGAAATTAAAAGTTGGGAAGCAGAAGATGTTCTAAGATGGTCCGTTTTCTGTTCATAAACCTTTAAACAGTTTCCCACACAAAGCTTCGGATGATTTGGAAAAAAGGGATAGAAAACAGAGGTAATGTTGGATTTGGTATGACGAGTAACATTGAACAGTACACCAGTAGAGGTGAAGTGACGAGCCGAGACATCCAGGGCTTTGACATCTGACAGACGTTTGATAGATACAAGACAAAGTAACATTGTTAGTTTAGCCGAAAGCATTTTCAAAGATAATGAGTCATTATCCTGCCATGAAACAAACATTTGTAAGACGAGGTTGACATCCCATAAAGTGGTGTATTTGGGAATTGGAGGATTGGAGAATTTTACTCCTTTTAAAAGGCGACAAATGATAGGATGTTCTCCTACGGGTTTTCCGTTTATAAACGGGTGATGTAGAGAAATAGCTGATCTATCTAGATTGATGGTTCTGCATGATTTGCCGGCACTAGCTTGAGAAGCAAGAAAATTAGCTATCAGCGTTAGATCTGCTGAAAAGAGATCACATGCTTTTCCCAGACACCAGCTAGACCAGATGGACCAAGCTGATTTGTAAGCCTTGGAAGTGCCTGGAGCCCAGGAATTGTTGATGTAGGTTGAAGCCTCAAGTGAAATTCCTGGATAAGATGAGGAAGACCTGAAACTTTCCAGGCGGATAGAATAAGGGTTTTGTTGAGAATGAGGTCGTGGGGAGACCTTGTGGATTGAGAAGGAGGGAGGGAAAGGAGGGCAGAAGCACAGTGAAATCGATAGATAATTCTAGAAGAGAGGGATACCACACTTGGGCTTGCCACAACGGGACTATTAAAACTACTGTGGCCCCTTGACGTCGATGATGGGTGAGGACTCTGTTTATCATGATGAAAGGAGGGAATGCATAGTTTGTTGCATGATGCCACTGTTGAAGAAATGCATTGGTCGCTAAAGCGTGAGGATCTGGTCTCCAGCTGAAGAAATTAGGAAGTTGTGCATTCAGACGGGATGTGAAGAGATCTATATGGAAGGGACCCCATTTGCGATGAATAGAGTTGAAGACTGAAGAGTGAAGCTTCCAGTCGCTGTAATCGGAAAGATGGCGAGAATACCAGTCTGCAACTGAGTTGAGGGAACCTGGCAAGTATTCTGCTTGAACTGAAATTTTTCGATGAAGGCAGAATTCCCAAAAGTTTTTTGCTAGTTCTGCTAGGGGTTTGGATTTGGTACCGCCGAGGTGATTGATATATTTTACCGCTGTGAGATTGTCCATACGAAGGAGTACGGAACAAGAGACTCTGTTTTTGGTGAAGGTTTTGATTGCAAATGAGCCTGCAAGCATCTCTAAATAGTTGATGTGCAATGAAGACTCCTGTCGAGACCATGTGCCTCCAGTCGATATCTGCCCACACCTTGCGCCCCAGCCTGTTAGGCTTGCGTCGGATTCTAATACAAGATCTGGGGCTGAGGCAAAGATTGTCCTGCGATTCCAGGCTTCGAGATGGTCGAGCCACCATTGGAGTTCTGTACGGGATTCGAGGTCGAGGGGGATGAAATCTGAATAAGCAATACCTTTGCATAAGTGTCAAATTTTTAATCTCTGAAGAGCCCGATAGTGAAGAGGACCTGGGAAAATTGCCTGAATCGAGGAAGAAAGAAGACCTACAATTCTTGCAAGAGACCTGAGGGAGAGAGAAGTCTGCTGTAAAGATAGGGATATCTCTGATTTGATACTTTTTATTTTTGAGGCCGGGAGTTGTAGGAGGCCTTGAGAGGAATTGATTAGGAATCCTAGGAATTCCATTGTCTGTGTCGGGGTAAACATAGATTTCTCGTTGTTGATTAGAAAGCCTAGATCTGAAAGGAGTGAGATTGTGTGAGAGATTAGACCGGAGGGCAGAAATGTCTTGATGCATTAGAAGGATATCGTCCAGATAGATTATCATTCTGAATCCTTGAGATCGGAGAAGAGCTACAATAGGTTTCATTAACTTGGTGAAGCACCAGGGGGCCGAGGAAAGACCGAAAGGTAGGCAAGTGAACTGGTAGGTGTGATAATTCCATTGGAATTGAATAAACTTTCTGTGACAGTGATGTATAGGAACTGTGAAGTAAGCGTCTTGAAGATCTAGACGGACCATCCAGTCGTTGAGGAGAAGCAAATTTCTTAGATGGAGAATCGTTTCCATCTTGAAGTGTCGGTAGACAACGAACTGATTGAATTGCCTGAGATTGATGACTGGTTTGATTTTCTTGTTTTTTCTGATTACTAAAAACAGGGGGCTTATGAAGCCTGACTGAAGGGGACGAGCTGGTTGGATAGCACGTTTTTGAAGGAGATATTGGATTTCTTTAGATATAAGGTTTGACATTTCTTCTGAAATTCTGAGGGGAAGAAGGGTGAAAGGCTGAAAGGGAGTTTCGTAAAGTTCTATTAAATAGCCTTTGAGGGTATTGAGAACCCAGGGGTCTGAGGTAATCTCTTTCCATTTGTGGAGAAATATTTTTAGACTACCCCCTATAGAAAGATGGCCAGAAGGTTGGCTTACCTGAATTGTTATAGGACCTGCGTTGGTTCCTTCCTCTGAACCCTCTGGAACGCTGGGGATAGAATTGTGGACGAAAGTCTTGTTGCTGTTGGTAATTATAGGAGCCTCTGAAATCTTGGTTCCTGAAGGACCGGCCGGTGGAGCGGCTTCTTCCTCTACCGGCCCTGGCAAAAACCCGTGAGTTAAATACTTTTTTGAGTGACTGCTGGGCTTTGTCAAGCGAAGCAAAGGTGGTAACGTATTTACTTAGTTCTTTGATAAAGTTATCTCCAAAGAGTAAGCCATCGGCTTTAGCTCCTGGATCCATAGCTGCCAGATTTGCAAGCTTAGGGTCTAGCTTGAGCAGTAGTCCTTTTCGACGCTTGTGCGTCATGGCTGAGTTCGCATTACCCAGCAAACAAAATGCTCTCTGAATCCAGAGAGACAGTTCTTCAGGATCAATTGATTCTTCGTTGATTCTAGCGGATTCTGCGAGGTTAAAAATGAGGGATAAGGGACCGACCAAATCAAGGACTTTATCCTGACACAGGGCCCAGGCTCTGTCCACCCCTTTAAGGGGATCTTTCCCGAATTTGGAGAAAAAGGTTAGAAGGGACGGATCTATAGAAGGGGGAGCAGTAATGTGTAAGGGAAGGGTGGGTCTGGGACATTCTGAACGTAGCTTTGCTCGTACCTGTTTGTCTAGGGGAGGACGCAATTTTGCAAGAATATAGCTTGCAACATGGTCAGAAGGTAACCATTCAGTGGAATTGGGATGGTGGATTAAGCCAGGATCAAACATGGGGTTACCATCTGAATCTAATAGAGGGGCGTGGGTTTGTTCAGCTGATGTTGTCTTAGATTTTTTAGGGGGGGGACCAATCCAAAAATTTGAGGTGTTGTCGTCCTCATTGTCTGAGGAAGAAACATTGATGTCACCATCATCATCAGTGTCTCTAATGTCCGCAATCACAATTTTATGGGTCTTAGACACATTTTTTGTTTTATTTTTACTTTTAGTACCCATAACTTTGTTCCCCTCCGTAGAAGGAGGCCTTTGAGGAGCTTCGTCCTCCATCCTGTGTGAGTTTGACTCACCATCCATTAGCACAGACGAGGCGTTAGCCTGATTAAAAGAAGCCTCCGAGACTTTGCGCTTTCTGCTTTCCCCCGCAGAATGGGCCACTTGTGATTGGGATAAACAGGACGATGCAGTAGATTGGATTTGTTTGGAAATCTTTCCCATAGAAGCAGAAACTGCTTTTTTAACAGAAGATTGAATAAAATTATTTAGATTATAGGAAAAATTCTCTTCAGAATCATCATTTGCTGTGAAAAAATCTGAAAAATCCATTTTGCTATAGAAAGAAAAAGGAAAACTGGTAAGTAAGGGGTTAACTAAGAAGGGCAGGCTTTAAAACGAAGAGGCGTGTGACTCACCAGGAAGTGAAGGGATGAAAGGCTGTAACACGAAGCCAAGCCTCACTAAATAGTAATTAGAACAGCCGTCGACTGCTGAGAAAGACTCCGGTAAGGAAAGCGTTGTATAAAACGTTGAAAGCGGCAGAAATAACACAAGACCTTCACTAGGAATGCGCTCAGGAATGAAAACAATGAGCGTTTGAAGCTCGCGTCAGCCGGCGTTCAAGATAGAACGTTCACGGCGACGCGGCTGAACTGAGCAATGAAGGGAGTTCTCTCCACGCGTGAGAGATAATGGCTAAATGTAGCCGGTGAGAATGAAAGCACGAGCATTCAAAACAACATTAACGTTAGTAATAGCTACACGTGAAATAGTAAAACACATTAAAAATACTTTAAAATTAAAGAAATGTATGGAGCAAGAAAAGAGGGCTGCCTGCAGTCAGGATTGGTATATGTTACGTGCTATAATATACTGAGTGGTTAACGTTAATAGTCTTAACTCCCATTGGCTGCTTGTTTCGCAAACCTATGGGATTGGTGTTTTTCTCTTGGCTTCTGTTAAAATAAAGCAGGAAAAGAAAGCATAATAGGAGCCTCCGGTCTTGTCATAAAATTCTATATCACACAAACAAAATGGTTTATTTTTTATCCATTACGTCCCCCAAGACTGCTTTTGTGTGCAGTGTATATCATTAGCATGCCTGCCCAGGAAAATAGGACAAACCGAGGTGACATAACCCAAATAAAGAACCAGGGGCCAGCTGAACGTACGTTTAGAATTGCGACTTCCTAATTGCGATTCAATGCAAATCGCAATTAGGTAATCGCAAATCTAAAGGATCAAAACTCCACTGAGTTTATTTGTGAATCACTGTGGGTCGCAAATATATCTACTTCATGAATATTAATGAGGTAGGTCTAGCTTTGTGACCCTCTGGGAATCGCAAATCATCACTGGCATCATGGTCCGCTGGGTTCAGCAGACCACCATGTCTGTGATTGCTTTTAAATAAGGCAATTTTTTTTTTTTTAATGCAACCTGTTTTCCTTTAAGGAAAATGGGCTGCATTTAAAAAAACAAAATTTAAATTTTCCCTTTCATTTTTTAAGCGCAGGCAGTGGTCCATAGGACCACTCTCCCGCTATTAGAAAATGCTTTTACAGACATTCACAAGGAGAATTGCGAATGGGTTACCACGAATTTTGAATTGGTGGTAACCTGCAAATGTTTTGCTACCGCATTTCTGTTGCAAAACATTCTACCATACCACTGCGATTCAGTTTGAGGCATAGATGCCCAAAACACTCTCCTTCCTTCCTAATACCGAATCGCAAAACCAAATTGCGATTTGGTAACAGGCTACCCAATCACAACTTTGCATTTAAACATACCAGATAGATTTTTTGTGGTCGCAAACGGCACGTTTCTGCCAATTGGACTGTTTGTGACAGCTAAAACGCTTTGAACATCTGCCCTAAAGTGTGTCCATAGACCACCTTGATTCCAGTCAACAATCTAGTCCAATACCAGAATGGTAGAAGGTGGCCAGATTCTCAAAGCGCTATAAGACCGTACAAATGGTAGAAACGCTCTATGTAAATGCAAGTAATATTCTATGATACTAATTGAAATGTAAACATACAAAACAGAGGTCTGTAAGCAATTTAGCGCAAAGTATACAATTTACTATATTGCCTTTTGTCAGAACTGTTGGGGTCCTGGGACACAGAGCTCTGTCTCCATCCTCCCACACTTTATTGCTTGGTGCGTCACACCAGCGACAAAAGCTGCAGGAATATCAGTTTGCAGTTATCTAGCCCCCCATCTTGTGTCATGCTTTACCAGGTAGAAATTCAAAATGGATCATACTAGTTTAATAACCACGCACATGCAAAAGATACAGATTCCTAAAAGTCACCAGAAATTCCGCGCACGTATAATATACACTCAGGGCCATATTTATGACCCTGTTTCTGACGTGTTTGCCCCACGCAACGTGCTGCATGCATGTTGCAAACCTGAAGTGAGATTTATGAAGCCACACAAGGCAACCTTGCGTGGCCCTGAGTGGCTTTATAAACCTGAAGTAATACAACACAGTGCCAATAGCTGTGTGGCATTACTCTGCACCAGGGAGGTATTTCCATGGGTGCTGCCTGGGTAATCCCATCCATGGATTTTGATGCATTCCCATATTTACCATAAGTGGTAGACTTGGGAATGCACCAAAAACCTACGCCTCCTTGGGTGAGGCGTAACGAAGAGAAATATCTTTATTTCTCTTCGTTTTTTCCTCTTTCTATGTGTAGTGCAGAGGCAGAGGAAAAAGCCTTTTAGGATTGTTTTTGTACAGAGAAGTACGCCTTTGTGCCCAAAACAATCCTGCGTTGGCGCTAGGCAGCCAAAAGGGTGCAAGCACAAGGGAAAAGGCAGGGAAGCACCATATTCTTTTAAATAGGGCACATTCCTGCCCTTTCCCTGTCAGGCAGTGCAGCGTGACTATCTCCATAAAGATGCCCTTCAGAATGTAAGCAAAGGGCGTGGTGATGGCAATTTAGTGGAACTTTGCAGAGAGAGGCTGTGAGTCTTCTCTCACACTGCCAGGGGGAGGAAAGAGGCCTGGCTGGTACTTGCAATTTAAAAATGTCATGCTGCCACCCCGGCTAAGTATCTAGCAACTGGTACATGGATAGTAGTCCCATGTAAAAAAAAAAACAAAAAAAAAGATGCTTCCTGAAGGCCAGGAGGTCCTGGGTCAGACGTAGGTTGACGGGGAGGGAGTTCCAGGTCTTGGTGGCGAGGTGGGAGAAGGATCTGCTGCCGGTTGTGGTACGGTGGATGCAGGGGATGGTGGCGAGGTTGGCAAAGCAGAGCTGGCGTGTTGGGACGTGGAAGTTGAGACGCTCGTTGAGGTAGCCTTCTTTGTGAATCCCTCTAACCAAAGAGCCCCGCTCTTGGTCTTCAGCACCTTTACACATACAAGGCCTCAGGGTGCACTCATGATTGTTGCATGCACACAGCACTAACACTTGAGGCTGCAGTGAACAGTTGCAGCTGGATAACTGTACCTGAGGACAGGTGTACACGCTTGCAAAACCATATAGGGGACATTCACATCCCAACAACAACTAATGCTGTCTCATAAAAAGCAAACTGTTTGCTACAGATATTACTTCATAAACAGTCACTATCCAGAAAGTGGTGTCTGTTGACCAAGCCCCCAGCTAAATACCCATCCTTAACATAATTCACCCTGTCATGTGAAGGGGGCGCCACTTGTCACTCAGGAGCTCCTTGTGCAGACTTTGCATGTATATGTTCTACACTAAATCCAGAGTTTTCGGTATTCCTGCAAACGCCACTGTAAAACCCCATCACGTACAGTGCTCTATCGCTACATAAATCATAGCCACATTGGTTGTCCTAAGGCCCAGTCCCATGATGTATAGCACTTCATTCCTTTAAAGGCTGGTGCACGCTATGTAAATCATTTACATACATACAACCAAGCACAGTCCCGAAGCCCAGCCCCACTCATGGTGAGCTCCGTAGCTTTGCAGCTAGGCCTGTGCTATGTTTGTATATATGATGTAATGTACATCGAAGACTGCATTACAAGGATACTGCAGGTCACTGGGGAGTTCTGTGGCTACAGCATGACCCCACAGGCTGGGTGCTTTTATGAGGTCAGGGAGCTTCAAGGTGATGTGCAATATCCAGACAGCTCATTAGTTATCTCAAATAAAGTGTGATTAATAAATCTAGATCTATTTTACTCTGTAGATTCAGGCATTTGTAGTGCCTAAAAGAGAAAAACAGGGCTACAATTCCAAGAATGCAATGCAAACGTCAGCCGAGATGCCCGAGTCGCCCCTTCCAAGTGCCCATCCTCCTCTTTAGTGAAGTCCTACCTGGGGCCTTGCTGAGCTCTCAGGTGCTGTTGGCACTTCATGAAGCAGAGGCTTTGCACATGGTACAAAATGGCTCCTTCCGCTAGCGCTACATGTAATCCCTGCTGGCATTCGGACTGTTGTAGCCGTCCCCTGTCTGCCTGCTCCTATCAGCTCTACGCTAACACTGAGAAGGCTATCTAAGGACAAAGCAGGCAGCAGGAAGAGCTGCAGGCAAGCAGTCGTGCACATCAGTATCGCAGCAAGGATGCCATGGGCCCTGGTGCAAACATGGAACATGGCCGCTTTGGCCGCTGTTAGTGGAGTAAACTACAGCAGCTGTCAGGGGTAAATGGGCCCCTTAGGGCCTCGGTGCACTGCACCTGCTGCACCAATTGGAGCTTCGCCGCTGGGCGACATGGCATATAAAGTAAAGTAGAAAAGCCTGTGGACGATGCAAAAGGCGGCTCCCTGTTTTTTGCAGTTAAGGAACGATTAGATCCTTCAAACTTGGCATCGCCACAGTGTTTCGCTTGTAATAATTTATTACAAACAGCATGTGATCGAATTGTCTTCTTACAGGCGCATTCTGATATCAGAAAGAAAATATTTAACAGGGATTTATACAGTAAATACTGTCCCACGTGTTGCAGTCAATTATGCATTGCTGCGGGATCGTGTGCCTTCACTCGCCGAAAAGCGCTTCGACTAAGCGCTATATAAATACTATTACAATACAATACTATACAATGCCCAATCTGAGTAATGGGCAGTGTGCGCATTGCACATGTCCAAGGACATAGGGCAATCCGTGGAGACAGGCATTCCAGTGATGCACCTTTGGCTTGTGAAGTGTTGCACACCTGGTAATGTGGTGATACAGTTTATTCTTTGCATTTGAGACTTGAAGGGTTCGGCCTAACACACGTGAAAAGGAATCCTGCCTTTGACAAATCCGTAAACAGAGACCTGCTGAAGAAATACTAACGTCATTAGGGAAAAAGTTAACAGTTGAAATAACACCACTTTCTTGATACCTATGCAATAAAACATTTGACAAGAGGAAGTTAAATCTGGTTCTTTCCCTGTTTGCCATTGCTGCTGCTGGAGACAGGAATGCAAAGGAGATAACGTTGGTACTGAAATTAAATGGTATCTTGCGCCATAGGAATGGCATCGTGTATGCTGTCCAGTAACCTCTTACTGCTGCAGGAGCCCAGGAAGAGGCCTCGCAGTCCCTTTCTGCCTTTGGTCTCATCTGCAAACGTTTTAGTGCATAGAAAACCTTGATTGGGGCCCACTAGTTGGGCAGTTCACCGGAACGGGTGGGCATACAGCACCACCCAAGCAGTTCACGGGGGTGGGTGGGCAGACAGAACCACCTAAGCAGTTCACTGGGGTGGGTGGGCAGACAGAACCACCTAAGCAATTCACTGGGGTGGGTGGGCAGACAGAACCACCCCAGTAATGTACCTGGTCTAGTGCATTTATTCCTGGCTTGCAGAAGTGCTTTGGGATAAAATGTGAGCAGGGACCCAAACACAGCTTCTTGTCCCTACTGCAGTTTTCTGCTGTGCAGTTTTCCAGGCCGTGGAGATAGCCAATAGAATTGAGAATTCAACAACGTATATGCAACAGATGAATATAACTAGTCAGAAAGATTCTCATCAGAAAGTGGCTATAATCAAACAGAAATTTAACAAATCCCAAGCAATTGCCAAAGCTGAAACATCAGTTAGGAAGGAAATTTACAAAAGAAGGGAATGTTTTAGGTGTGCTAGTTCCACCCATTTAGGTAATGCAAGTAATTGCCCTGCAGTAGGTAAAAAATGTGCAAAATGTTCCAAAGTTGGGCATTTTGCTAGAGTATGTAGGGCTGTTAACATATCAAGTTCCACTTCAAGGGATAAGGTTTTTAAGTTACACAATGACAAATTGGATGGATCTAATTCTTCCTCTAATGAGGATGACGAAATTCTTACTGTTGTGTGTTGTTCTAATGAGAGTGGTGTTGTTATGTTTAACAACACTAAAAGGCCTACCTGTAAATTGTCGATTAATGGCCATGAAATAATTGTTGTTTCAGACTCTGGATCACCTTATACACTTGTTAGTCAAAAGGTGTGGAAGGAAAATTTCAACCATGTTGGACTCAGGAAGTCTAGCATTAAGCCTGTGGGATATGGTGGCAAGCCTGTGGAAGTTTTGGGGGAGTGTGAAGTCAAGTTGAGTTTCCAAGGTAATGTGACTAAGGGAGTAGTGTATGTAGCTAATGATGAGACTTGTCTTTTAGGTTGGGAAGACCAAAGAAAGTTGGGTATTTTGTTAGATCCCAACAACCCCGAACAAGTTATACTGAGCAAGAATTATAACCAGGTGTTATCTATTAGTTCTATGTGGGTCGATGCATTTCCAGGTGTTTTTAAAGAAGGAATTGGTATGTTCAAGGGATTTGCACACAAGATAAAGTTAAAGGAGAATGCAATTCCCAAGGTTCATAAGGTACGTAGAGTACCTTTAGCGTTGAGAGCAGAGTTGAAAAAGGAGCTAGACAGATTATGTGATCAACGCATAATTGAGAGGGTGGATGCATCAGATTGGGTGGCCCCCATAGTTATTGCTCGTAAAGCCAATAACTCTATTCGCATGTGTGTTGATTTACGTGATCTCAATGCACAAATTTGGGTGGATTGCCATCCATTACCTAACATTGTTGAAATTCTATCCATTTTAGATGAGGCCAGCGTGTTCAGTTTGTTGGACATGACATCGGCTTATCATCAGATTAGTCTGCATCCTGAGTCAAGACATTTGACAGCTTTTATTACTCCGGAAGGGTTGTTCCAATTTAGACGCATGCCATTTGGTTTAGCTTCAGCCTCTGCGGTATTCCAAAGGGTGGTGGATAGTCTATTTGGGAGTATGGAACGTGTAATTGCTTTCCAGGATGACATTCTTATCTTCGGCAAGGATCAAGCACAGCATGATGAAAGAATGGAACAAGTGTTAACTTTGTTAAATAAAAAGGGGATTGTACTAGGAGCGAACAAATGTAAATTCAGTGTATCTAGTATTGATTATCTGGGGTATAAAATTTCTAAGTGTGGAGTGGAACCAAAGAAAAAGCTGGTTGAAGCTATTGAAGATTTTCAGTCCCCTAGTAATAAAGACCAAGTCAGATCCTTCATGGGTCTGATTGAATTTTATTCAAGGTTCATTCCTAGTTGTGCAAGTAAAACTCATAGAATCAGATCTCTTTTAAAGAAAAATGTCAAATTTGAATGGTGTCTGGAGTGTGAACTGGAGTTTACAGCCATTAAAAAGGAAGTAGCAATGGCAGTTCCGTTGAAGTCTTTTAACACAAGGGATGAAATAGTAATAATGACGGATGCCAGTCAACTTGGATTAGGTGCTGTTTTAATGCAGAAGAAAAATGGTAGGGATGAAGTGGTAGCCTTTGCTTCACGTAGTCTGAGAGGTGCTGAAGAAACTTACTCAACTATTGAAAGGGAAGCACTTGCATGTTGGTGGGGCATCGTGCATTTTAAATCATATTTGTGGGGTGTGACCTTAACAGTCAGGATGGATCACAAACCATTAGTGCAATTGTTTTCTACCTCTGGTGCGCATCGAGCCACTCCTAGAATAGCTAAGTGGCAGTATAGATTACAAATGTATAATTTTCATGTGGAATATATTCCGGGTGCAAGGAATACACTTGCTGATTCTCTTTCTCGACTTCCTTGCAAGAATAAGTCAGATGATGAGGAACCAGAAGAAGATGATGTACTGGTATGTTCTATAGAGTTTCATTTGGGTGGTGCGGTGACGGAAGATGAGTGGAGGCAAGCGTGTGGAAGTGATGATCAAGTGAAGGAGGTCATGAAGGGGATTGCACAGGGATGGTCTGTATGCAAGTCGGAACAGTGTGAAGTGTACAAACATGTTTTTGAGGAGTTATCTATTGTAAATAACGTGTTGATGCGTGTGGATGCAGTGGTCGTACCTAAGGATTTAAGATACAAAGTATTATCTTTGGGACATGAAGGACACATAGGTATGCGGGCTATGAAAAGGAGAATAAGAGAGGATTTCTGGTGGCCTGGAATGGACAGAGATGTAGAACACTTTGTGAGAGATTGTTTGGCCTGTGCTATCAGTGACAAGTATCAGGTTGTCCTGCCTTCCCCGGTTGAAGTTATTGAAGTGCCTGGGAAAGCCTGGAGTAAGGTTGCAGTGGATTTGATTGGACCTGTCAATTTGCTCAATGGGCAAGCGGAGTATGGTATAGTGTTAATGGACTTTTCTAGTCGTTGGCCCGAGTTTAAGTTGGTGAAAGTACCTAATTCGCATAAGATCATTGAATTTTTGGAATCTGTTTTTCTCAGAGAGGGTATTCCTGATGAGATACTTACCGACAATGGTAGTCAATTCACATCTTCTCAATTTTCTGATTTTTTGGTGCTCATGGGCATTAAACATGTTAAGACTTCACTTTATCATCCTAGGAGTAATGGTCTTGTTGAGCGCTTTAACAGAGTGATTAAAGAAAATATCCAGTTGGCCAAAGCTGGAGGGTTAAATTGTAAGGATGAACTTAAAAAGTTGTTGTGGGCTGTGCGGACCACACCCAATGCAGATACCGGTGTATCTCCTTTTATATTATTGAAGGGAAGAGCTCCTGGTACTAAGTTGAAAAGGAAGTGGATGGGTGAAAATGGAGTTGATGAGGCATTGATTGAGGAAGTGAATGGAAAAAGGATTTCTGCTCAGAATAAATACAAAGGTGATTATGGAAAAACAATTTGTGTAAAGTTGGGTGATTATGTCAAAATCAAGAGTGCCCGCATTGTTCAGAAAGGTGAATCTAGATTCTCTCATCCTAAGAAAGTCATAAAAATCTGTAAAAATGCTGTTAAATTGGAAGATGGCAATTGGTGGAATAAGGAGAGGTTGTCCTTGGCTCGTGATGTGGAACTCTTGAACAGATCTTTGAAGGAATCCACCAAAGTAAATCAAGATGCAAGAAATGATCCACAGAAGGTCAAGGATTTGGAAGGTCATACTAAGAAGGAAGTTGAGTTGATGGACATGGAAAGGAAATCTTCCACTAGGAATAGGAGGTTTCCTACGAAGTTCTGTGATTATGTATTTTTAGTTTAGCATAACTTGTTACGTTTTTTGCAACTGTTGGGTGTAACTTTGCATGTGTTAAAGGGAAGGATATGTTGGGTTCTCTCTCGGTTCGTATGTCGGGTCTTGGAAGGATTCTAGAACCTGTCCTCAAGACTCGAGATACGACGGGAGAACGGTTGGGGAGAGCGTCGGGGTTGGAGGTACTTTGCTGTTCTGCATTAATGAACATTGAACTTGAAATAAAGAACACTTACGTGATACCCGACTCTTCAGGGCTCACCGCCCGTGCACAGTGTACTGTGCTGAAGGGCCCCGCTGGAGCACCGCCGCCCCTCCCCTAACACACACTCTGCCGCAGGTGCCATTGTTATGCCAGTGATTACGGGTAATGAAGGCGGGCCTTAGATTCGCAGTCTGGTATCGCTCGTTACTGCATTAACTCTATGAATGCGGGCCTCAGTGTTGGAATCACCACTGTATGAGAATGACTCGTGAAAATAGTGACAAATAAAATACCTACGGCATCTGCTCCTGGCATCTGAGGATGTCTGCATTATACCTGGTAATATCAGGCTGGTGCAGGCGACTGCAGTCGCTGGCGGGGTGAGTGGGTGTTGGGGGGGGGGGGTAGATGGGGCATGTGGCCCAGCACCGTTCTCTCTGGCCCACCTTGGGTCCCGTTACCAAAGCTGCTGGATGCCATCCCATCCCGGGTGGCAACACGAAGGAAAACAGACAGCGCTCTTTGCCACAAACACATTAATACGTCCACGTACCTTTCACTGGAAAGCACCAGTGTAGAACCTACTGTTGCCTAAAATGTTGAAAGATGCCTTTGGATGTCTGTGTATATAAACAGGCCACACTCTTCATAATTGGCCGCCGAGATAGGCCCGACACTTTCATCTTTGGCCCATCCCCTTAAAAAGCAGTTCTAGAGACTGATCACGTTAGATTACGGACTTTATTCTGAAGCAGTGATACTCAAAGTACGGCCCGCGGGGCGCGTGCGGCCCTCTTGACCTTCACGTGCGGTGCCCTGCTCAACAGTAGCACTGGGCTGCTGCTTAATCGATTCCGCGCTAACATCAAAAAGATGTTCAGTAAATGGGCAAGAGTTTATTGAAAGTTTACTGGAGTTTTTATAGTGATCGTTTTCAAATATGGATTTAAAAACATTTATTCTTCCCCCAACAATGACAACAATGAAGTAAGAGGCAAGGGATTTGTTATGTGCATTCTTTGGGTGGCCTGGGATACTATCTCAAATGATAACCAGTGTATTATAATAAACACGGGATACGGTGTTTACGTGCACATCCTTAAGTCACATAGATCAAGTTCCGCTTATATGTGAATGAAGAAAAGAGAGGGAAAGTGAAATAAAACAAATTGGCTAGGATAACATAATTTGGTTGCGTGGGGAAGATGGGCGTAATCCCAGGTTGTCTGGTTTCACCTTGTGAAAATCATCCAATAAACGTGTGTTTGTAGTTTGCCTTACACCCACCGAACTGCCACCCCCCAACCCCCGACCACCACTGTGCTGGCATCAATCTGGCCCTCTGTCACATCACACACCAAACTTTTTGAACCATAGGAAAATGTTTGTGTAAAGCATGTGACAATTTAGAAAGTTTAGAAAAATGATCAATTGTTAAAGATGTCCTGTGGGGAGGATTCCTAAACATCGCGGGGGGTGTCAAACTCACTCACTCGGCGTTGGATGGGTCTGCTATGACGATCCTAACAGGGCCTACTTTGGGTTTCATTCCAGTTTTGCCTCCATACCTGGAACTCCATTGAATGTTTCTGAGTTCCTGCCTTTGTTTCCCTTTCTCTCCATTCTCGTAACCTCTCCATTCTTAACTCCTTCCTTGTGTTCTCTCTTTCAGGCGTGTGTTTATAGGTTTCTTGTCTCTCTCGGGTTCTCCCTCCCTTCTCCCCATCTTCTCCCTCCTTCACTTTCCTTTGTCCTTTCTCCTACTTTTCAGCCTCCCTTTGTCTCTTTCTTCCTAGTTCTCATTATTTTCCTCTTCTCCTTTCACTCAATCGTATTCCCCCTTCACACCTGACCCCCCCTTTTCTATCTAGTCTTATTTCCACTCCTTATTCTGTGTCGTTTAACTCCTCCTCTTTGTTCTCTCCCTTTCTTACTCATTCTCACACGTTTACAAACTCTGACATCTTTTAAACTCTTCCTTTAGTTCCTCTACTGTCTCTATCGCCTTCCTCTCTACATGTTCTCGGTCTTTCTTTATTATTTTGTTCCACTCTTCGCATCTCCATTTGTTCGTCACCCTACATACGGTCTCGTTTCTCATCTCTCTTCTCCACCCTTTCCTGCTGTCTCCTCGGCCTCTCTCCCCTTTCCCTGCTCCGTTCTCTTCCACCCAGGAGTTCCTCGGTTGAACCTACCCTCCAGTCTTCCTGTAAAGATTCTCTATTTGTTTCGTATTGTTGTTTTCTAGGTCTGTTGTGCTCTGATGCGAGGTCTTTAGAAGTCAGTGGGATGCAATAAACTTTGCCAGCTTCCTTGTGGCAGTGCTTAATTTGTGCTTGTTGTTTCCGGTGCTCGGCACCGGCACTTATTTTTCTACCTCAACCATTTACTGCGAGCAAAAGACACATATGGGAAAGATGGATGAAGAAAAAAAGCGTCACAATGGGAGACAGCAGAAAGCGGCAAGAGTGAAGTGAAAGGGAAGGGGCAGGGAGTGGCTTTAAAAGGATTGAAGAGGCCCGAGATTGCTTCAGGATTGCGCTGAGTCAGTTTTCCGTGTTCCCACATTTAATTGCAGCAGCCACGTGTTTAAGAGGAGTGCTTTTTATTTACAAATTAAGCACTGCCTTGTGGGCTCTGAACACAATGCATTTTAGTTCCTTTCCTTGTTTTACAGAATCCTCACTTGACACTCTGAATCCTGCTCTTTCACATTAACCTATTTTTCTCTCTCCCTTTCCCTCCATACTTTTTTCTTTCTTTCCATTCCTCCTCTGCTTCATTTTTCTACCCACTCTCTCCATACTCTGTCTCCGCGTATTCCTTCTCTCCATTTCTCCCTCCCCTTCATTTCACCTCTCCATTTTATCTCCACTTGCTCATCGGCACCATTTCCTTCTCTCTCCATCCCACCTTCCTCCCCACTACATACTCCATCTTCTTACTCTCTGTTTCCCTTCGTTCCCCGCACTATTCTCCCCTCCCTTCCTCCCCTGGTTTGGTCTCTCGCTCTCCCTTCCCTCCCCACAGAGTGCTGTGTCCCTGGCGCCACCTGCGCACAGAGGGCGTTGCTGGGTGATGCGAATATCCCAGGTGAGTCCGCTGCAGACGGAGGAGGATGGAAACAGGTAGGAGATGGGATGGCGTCCGGGTGTTTGTGTGTCAGGGAGACTTTGAAGCCAGGGCGATGGGAAGTTATGAAGTTGCGACACTAGGACCCGCTCTCCGCCTCGGAGGCAGTGAGCACTGGGCTGTCATGAACTTTGGGTCCCTCCCTGGGGTGTAACCGAGCTCCTGATTCGCAGGGCATTCGTTTAGCCCAAGGGCAATTATAACCTTTGAGGTACGGCAGACTGGAGGGCCCTTCTTGACAATCTGCAGTCGCTCCGCATCATTGTGCCTTACGCCGCTGACCCCTCACCTACATATCTGCCACGTTTCCCTGATTCATGACTGGTTAGGTGATCCAGTCTTTTCCGTTGCATTCTGGGGCGTGTAGTGCTGGTTTTGTATCCGGATAAATCAGCCAGCAAGTCCCAGCATGCAAAGAAAAGCTGGAGTGGAGGATTTAGCCATGCTTGGACCTAGGAAACTTGGCAGGGTTGCGCACCAACTCGGTCCTTGTAAGGACACACAAGTGTCCAATCCTGGGCTCTTCTGTTGTAAATCATTGTCATCAAGTGTATCAGTCCGATGGCAGCACTTACAAGCCCAAGAACCAGTAAGCCTCATAAAGTGCCTAAATTCCAAGCCTGATTGGCTGCTCCAGTCCAGATTTTTTCTTTGCATTCTGGGAGTTGTAGCAAAGACAAAGGTGGACTGGAGCACCTAGTTACGCTCGGACCTGGGAACGTGGCGGTTGTGACCATGATATTGACAATGGAGATCCCAGGATTTAAGGGAGATGGTAAAATGTGGTGTTCCCTCACCATGAACCCAGCCTGCCATGTCTGCTCGGGTGCGCCCCCACACCCATCGCTTTCCCCATATCAGCACTGGAACTACCTCGGCCACACCACTCATATATATAGATATATATATATATCTAACACTAACACACACACACTCTCTCTCTCTCTCTCTCTCTCTCTCATACACCCACTTTATCTCTAACGCTTAGAAGAATAATCTCAATATAAAGCGCTCGAGTATTCCAGACAATGAATGTCTTCCTTTTTTTAAAAGGCGCCTTAAAGCGCTGACGTAAACCACTATCTGGTGTACTCACCGCCTTTGTTCCCTCAGACAGCCTGTTGAGTCGGGAGGGGAGGACTGGTGCTTTCTAGCCCTCCCCCTGCTGTTTGCCAGAGCAGGGTTAGCTTGCATGTGTGTGGGGTGTGAGAGCAGCAGGTTGGAATCCAGGTGTGTGTATAATCGTCAAGGGATGCTCGGTTCGTCCTAGACCAATGCATTTCAAGGTGAGACTCCGCCTTTTCATATAAAAAGACTCTAACGTGTTTGTAAACGTTTGACTTCTAGCGGGGGCTGCTGTGTGTGTCAGGTGGGTGGGGAGAATGTAATGGCGGGGTGGGGGCTTCATAGCCTCACAGCTGATTGGAGTTGCAAGCTGCACAATGCCGCAACCTGAAGGCAAACCGATTGATCCACAGCGCATGTTGCACAAGTAATCTCCAGACGATTCCAAATTAAGGTTCCTGATGACATGTTATCAAGCCCAGGTGTATTTTTTACATTTCTTATTTTGTTTTTGCAATCTGAGTGTACATGACTTGTAGAGGGCACTATCTTGTTCTGCACTGTGGTACACAGGTGCAGACCAGGTAATTGCACCCTACCACAATGAAGGTGATGTGCCCACCCCAGCTGCAAACTCATTCTTCCTGGAGCCAGTGCATAAGAAAAAGGCAGAACAGCTGCTTGAAGTGGCCAGTGTTCTGACATCTGGTCTGCTTGCATTTCAAAGGTCGGTGGGGAGACACAGATCCCTCTCCAGGCAGATGCACTGAGTGATTACTCGGTGGCAAGTCTTGAGGGGTTCTATGGACCCCCTCCCTCCAATTCTGCCTTTCAAGGGTCACCACCTGACAACTCTTTTGTCTCTGCACAAGCATCCTAACATCAATCAATATAGATTTATAGAGCGCGGCTAATCACCCTCAAGGGCATTCAGCAGCTGAGAGCATAGCTATTAAGGGTTTCAGTCCAACTGGTCTTGAGTCCTTTCCTGAATTCCAATAAAGAGGATGAGGTCCACCGGTGAAGGGGGAGAGGTCGTTCCAGGATTTCCTTGTGCAGTAGGAGAAGGAGCGTCCTCCATTGTTGCTGTGGTAGATGCCGAGGGGAGTGCGCGAAGGAGGTGAGCACAGGAGTCTGGTTGGTGGAGGTTCGGGTAGTGGTTGATGTATGCTGGCCCTTGATTGTGAAGGGCTTTGTGGGGTGGATCAGCAGCTTGAACTGATATCTCTTCTGAATGGGGAGCCAGTGGAGCTTCTTGAGGTGGGGATGATGTGGGACTATTTGGAGAGATTGCGGATGAGTCTGGCTGTTGAGTTCTGTATGGTCTGAAGCCTCTGAAAGAGGTGCGTGGTGATTCCTATGTAGAGTGCGTTGCCATATTCCAGCCGGCTGGTGACTAGGGCTTGTTGAGTGATGGTTCATCTGGTGTTGACGGAGAACCATTTGAAGATCTTATGGAGCATGTGAAGAGCTAGGAAGCAGGCAGAAGAAACTGTATTGATCTGGTTTTTCATGGTGAGCTTGCTGCCCAGGATGATGCCAAGGTTGCGTGTGTGGTCTATCGGGGAGAGTGCTGGTCCAAGTTTTGAAGGTCACCAGGAGTTGTTTCATGGGGAGGTGGTGTTCCCAAAGATCAGCCTCTCAGGTTTCTGTTTTGCGTTTTAGGCAGTTGTCTTTCATCCAGTTGATGATGCCTGTCATTCACCTGAGGAAGTAAGCCTTCATGGTAGAGAGTCTTCTGATAGTGAGAGGATCAGCTGGGTATCGTCTGCATAGGATATGAAGTTCATTCCATGGGCTCTGACAATGTTGCCCAAGGAGGTCATGTAGATGTTGAACAGTGTAGGACTGAAGGATGAGGTTTAAGGGATGCTGCAGATGATGTCCTTGAGTTCCCAGGTGAAAAGTGATAGGATGGCTCTCTGTTTTTTTCTGGTGAGAAGGGAGGCGATCCACTTGAAAGTGTTTCCTTGGATTCCACTCTGAAGAAGCCTCTTGATAAGGATGTGGTGGAAAACGGTGTTGAATGCTGCTGAGAGGTCAAGGAGGATCAGAACCGTCGTTTATCTCCAGTCAAGGAGAGTTCTGATGTCATCAGTGGCAGTGATCAGGGCAGTTGGATGATGTGGTTGGTGTGGAATCCAGATATATACACACACACACACACATTTGCAGATGACCACAAAAAACAATGTGGTATTGACATATATACATATAACATTTCATACCCACAAAAACATACTCGCATACAAATACAAAACTCCATATAATGGACCATGATCATTAAAATATATATACAAAAGTTCTTCGCAAAATATCCCTAGATAATGACCAGTAAACTAATTCCTACAGGTTCAATCAAGGTGAAGTCTACCTATATAATTCGGAAGGGTTTAGATTAAATCAGTCCTTGTTTTTCAATCACCCGATGGCTGGATTCATCAGTACATTGACATACGCAAGTTGGGAACCACTAAAATGTTGATGTGTTCCCAATGTCGTTATACAGGCCTCATCAGGACAAAACAAGGGCCTGAAATATGGATATACAAACACTTTTTTCTAATCACCATAAATATATACAGGGTGGAAAACCAATAAGTCCAGCTATTAGTTGAGGAAAGAATTCTTAAAAAAAAAAAAATCAGAAACCCAGTAATAAACAAGCATTGGCAAAGTTAATAGGTCTTGCCTATACAAGAGTTGTTGGCTTTGCCAATATGTTTAGCAGTGTTGTTCACCAGCATGGCTAAAAGTTAGTGGCATAGAGAAGAGTGGCGTGGAGTGTCGTAGAGTTGAATGGCGAAGAGTGGAAGTAGAGTGTTGTGGAGTGGCAGTGTGTGTCATGTATTGGAGTGGCATAGTGTGGAGTCGCATAGAGTAGCATACCCTGGAGTTGCATAGAGTACAATGGACTCGTGTAGAGTGTACTGCATAGAGTGTTGCAGAGTATAGTGGTGTAGGGTGCAGTTGCACTGAATTTAGCGCCATGCAATGCAGCGTCGTACAATGCAGTGGCTAGAGTGCAGCGGTGTAGAGTCGAGTGATGCAGAGGGCAGTGGCCCAGAGTAAAGACGAGTGGCATAGACTACAGTGGCATAGAGTGGTGCAGTGTAGAGTAGCATAGAATGCTGCAGAGTAGAGTATAGTATCATAGAGTGCAGTGACATAGAGTGGAATAGTGCAGAGTAGAGTGGTTTAGAGTTTAGTGGTGGAGAGTGCAGTGTTGCAGAAAAGGTTGGCACAGTGAACAAATGGAACCAGCTTTCTGCAAGGTGTACCTCTTTAAAGGCCAGGAGACCTGCTGCAACTGTTCCAGGTGGTTAGATGTGCCTAAATAGAGCCACAGCGCTTATGGGGCTCTGACGCAACCTCCAAACTTACCCACAGGATGTGCCAGTGCCAGGCAGTCAGTGATAATAAATCTATCCTCTGGAAGAGGGGCGTGCATGCGGGTCCTCCCTCTCTGAGACAGCTTTGGGCCCCAAGGATCCTGTGGCTGAGCTGAGCACAGCAGGATGAAACAAAAACTTCTCCTGCCCAGCAAGACCAAAGTCCAGGCTTCTGGTTCCCACACTTGATGTGAAAGGCACCTGGGAAGTTACTTAGGGCCTTCGGACACTTCCACTCCCCCACCCACAAACAACATTTATACGACTATGGGTGCCCTGGGTGGGAATGTAACACCGTTCTTGAAGGAACAAAAAGGAAAAAAAAGAGATGTGCAAAGCTACTCATCTAATATGCATGATTCCTGGCCTGGCAAATCCCACAATGTCCTGCAGGACTTGATTTGCATATGGTTTTCAACCTTGTGGTGCCGCAAGGAGGGGCAGAGTCACCACAAACGTAAATCATAAGTCCTGTCGGGGCTGCACGGAATACAGCCGCGCCCCCAGGACTGATTAAGAATTGTAACCTAATATCTCCCAGGTTCCAGGGTACATGACCTTTTACCTTTTATTTCATACACTCTTAGAGGTTGTTTATTTTTGCTGTACAGTTTGGGAACACAGGGATTCCCTAGAGGCTGGTCCTATGGCTGCATTATGTGGCCTCAAGCAGTAAAAGAAACACACTAATGCATGTTCCATGTTGGTTTGAATGCAAATGCTTTATTAAGAAATTTGTTAATGAACAAGGTAATATTTATGAATGGTGAATGCGTTTAAACATGTTTTCGAAATCCAGGGAGGTGAAGTGTAACGTGATAATTTTGTTAACAATATGGTTACTCTCTGACAAAGCCAATAGGCATGCCTTACATTTTAATGTGGTCACTGCTTGACAAAGTCAATAGGTTTGCTTTATATTTTAATGTGGTGTGGACACCCCTTTAGGAAGCCAATAGGCCAGCTTTATTTAAAGTGACACCCCTTATATTGTGATGTTCTAGATGGTATATGTGAGGAGTATTGTGATTATGGTGGTCAAATGTGATTTCAGAAGGTCACCAAAGGATTTTCATTTGCCTATTTTAGAGGTTCTCAATCTTTTGAGTTCTGTAGATTCCCCCCCCCCCCCCCCCCACTATATCACTTTATCATTAATGGAACTTGGGAATCCCCCCTTAGAATTATTGCTGGAATCCGGGGACCCCCTCCACTGAGTAATTACTGGAAGGCAGGGACCCCGGCCTAAACACTATTGATGATTTAAGCTGCAAAACAGTATGCATAAAATACAGAAACAAGCATTCATCAAAGACACACAAAAATGATAGCACATTGTATTTAATTTGCAAACAAATATAAATGAAACAAGTACAAAATTGTATTTTAATAGGAAGGATGGAACTTTTCTAAATTTAATTGAAGCCACAATTGGTCCATACTGTTGGATGCACCTGCGCTTCTCTCGCGAATCAACCTGAGGTCACCAATTTAATTTTTAGCCTCCAATTTCAAATTCCTTGACATTTACCATACATTTAAAAATTTTCAATAGTAAATTTAGCCACTTTATTTATATACACTTTATAATCTGTTAATATAACTTAATTTTCTAAGCAGCCACGGACCACCTGAGGAGGCTTTGCAGACCCCCAGGGGTCCCTTCCTGGACCATAGGTTGGGAACCACTGATCTATTGTATATATTTGTAAATGAATGCAAAGTATTTAGTAGTAGATATGTCTGTGTATTGTAATAAAGGAACTTTTGCTATTTTAAAAAAAAGCACTGACTAGAAAATCAGTTGTGTGACAGCGGACTGAGATTACTAGCCCACACCACCTCCGTGAGTAGGACTTGTTCTGCTCTGCTTTACTACCTTGAGGGAGCTAAGTGCTACAATGAGATACTTGGTTCCCAATAAGGAGACAATTATGGAACTTCTACTTGTGCAGGCCTCACATCCTGCAGGGATCAATAGTTTCCAGTTCCAGTATGCATTGATACATTTTATTATTCCAGTTTTGCCACACATTACTGGGCGGCAGACATGGACAGCTTCATAGATGATCGCCATAGCCTTGAAAGTGTCTCTGTATAATGGGCAGCCAGTGCAAAGACCTGAGTACTGGGCTGAAATGGTAATGTCTGGGCATCCCATGAAGTAATGTGAATTTGTACAGCACGTCAAATACCAATGGTGCGTCCTGGTGCTGTTGGAAGACAGTCTTACAATGGATTGTGGATCACCAGACTATTGAAAACGAAAAGAACCAGGCTTTGAGACTCTATTCCTAAAAGAAAAATAAAATGATTTTTAGTTTCTTGTAGTTGCAAAGGAAGAAAATTCTAAAGTTTGCTTGTGTCATAGTCAAGATGTTATTGAATTAAAGTGTTTACCGATGTCCTCAAGCATCAATGAATGAATGGGTTTTCATTTAGAGAGCCTGGAGACATAAGTTGCCATGGATAGTTTGTTGTCAAGATGAAAACCTATGTTATGCACATATTTAGTAGATGTAGGGGCGGGGGCAGTTACGTGAGGCCAGACAATCTTCTTACAGAGGGAGATAAATTCCCTCAAGCAACTCTATTTTGGTAGAATTCAGTGTTAAAAACTGTGGACATCCACCAGCGGATTTGAGTTAAAGAGGTGGTAAGAGTCTAAGGGTCTTGTGAACTTCCTGGCATAGGGCTTGTTTTAAAAGGCCACAAATAAGCTGGCTGCCATCTGACTTCAGATAGTCACCAAACATCCTTTTGCTTTTCTGCCCCAGGGACCATGCAGTGGTGCCCCTCAAAGATTGTACTATCTCCCTTCCTTTTCAAACTATACATGAGGTCTCATGTATAGTTTGCGCTATACATGAGACCCCTTGGAGTTGTGCAACCTCCAAGGTTTTTGCGCCTGCTGAATGAGTTGTGCAAGAGGTCTCAGGTATAGTTTGAAAAGGAAGGGAAATAGTACCAACCTTTGAGGGGTACCACTGCATGTTCCTGGGGCACGAAAGCAAAAGAAGGCTTGATGACTATCTGAAATCTGTCCTCAAGAACCGATTTTTAGCGAGGCTAACACTGAACCAGAAAAGGTTGTTTCAAACAGTCTGCTACTTATAATGGAATGAAATATGATGGTGAGGGATGCTGACAAAATCTAATAGGATCAGGGCACTGACAACACTATTTTTGGCCAGGTTGTGAGGTCGTTGAACATAGACAGTGCAATTAACTGCGTGCTAAGCCCTGATCCAAAGCTTGCCTGCAGAGTCCAGTGGGTCGTTGCTATGATCAAATGATTTTTTGTTTAAATTTGTTTATTCACATTTTGTCTAAAATCAATAACAGTAGCAAGATATAGGTATGGCAACGCAGGAGTATTTTTTGAGAATATTCAGTTAATTCATAATTTCCACATATGTTGAGCCGTCCTTTTTTGGACCCAGGGCCCCTTATATACAACTTGAATAATCAGAAAAAAAGCAAAGGTGATTGTTACTGTTTACCCCAAACGTGGCTGAGTAGAATACTGTTTACAACAATTATCACAGTATGTCCTAGCTGACCACTAGGAAAATCCGCGTGATATCCAATAGTTCACTCATAGAGAACTTAATCGTTTTGCTAGTTATCTGTAATATTGGGGTTTCAGCTATCCACACTCCACTCATCAGCTTAGACTCTCACTCAAAGTAGCTCAGACTGTTGTTCAAATGCCCTGCTATTGGGTGTTTACACATACCTCTGCCCCCCTCCCTCCTCAACTCTTCCCTCTGCTTTAGGCTAATGATCCGCTTCTTCCTCCCAGTGGAAGCACGAGAGGCCGCCTTTAGCTTTCCATATCATCGCAATTGAGTATTTGGCAAGTACCAAAGCTAAATGTCTCTTCTTTGTGGAGGAATGAATTACTCCAGACTAGAGTGCTTACACCATCAAGGGTCGGTGTGCTAAGAGACAATGACACTGTGTGTCTGGATTGGAAATGAGAGCACACAGTCAATGGATTAATGTCCCCAAATTCCTTAAAAACACCCTCTGGGATCCGTGAGTTAGAGCGCAGTACATGCATCTCTCCTTCAAGGCTCGTAGTCATTTTTGCCTCCACTAAGAAGAGCCTTTGTTTATGCAGAATTATTTGCTAATGCATGGCTGGTTCTTGCACTTAACTATTGCAGAGACTACATGTTTCAGAGAGAACTCTCACATTAATTAGACTTTAGAATAACCATCCCAGAGCACATCCAACCATCCTGGTGAATCCTTTTCCACAACGTGTTTATAAATGACCACCTCAGGAGTGTCATCCTTCATGTGCTTCCCGTTATTGATTTGTCCTGATGATGGCCCTCTGCGAATACCTGTCTGATGTCAAAACGTTGACATGATACTAGTGTACTGGCTTTAATTTGATATGGAGCATATAATCTGATTCAGAGTGTGAATCAACCACCATTGTATCCTTATCAGTAACTATTCATGCACATGCATTGTATAGCACTTGCACAATTTATACGTGCTTAATTCACTTTCACTGCGCTCTTGCAATGTTGGGAGTACCATTTTTTTCCTTTAAAAGCCTTTAAATGAAACACTAAATTTTGTTTTGGAGGTTAACAATAAGTAAATGAAGAAAATTATTCCTTTCACATCAATACCAATCTTTGGATGGTTATGTATCATTACCGAGGAAGTTGAGGTTGCATTTCCTTCATAAGCATCTGTAGGCGGTGCTTGACCACCCCTCACCTTGGCTTTGTGTGCAGGCTGACAGTGCAGCATAACACTACGGCTGCCATAGTATTACGCTGCCTCAGGATGGATGACATGAAAATGATTCCCCCCCCCCCCCACTTAAAGTATTATGCCACCCCCACTGAACAAATTCTGCAGACACCTATGCCCATAAGGACCATTGTTCAATAGAATTATTGAAATAGTCCTAGCAGTCCTTCTGGCTGAGGGTTGGCTCAAGTCTGAGGGTGACACGTTCCCAGGACTTCATAATGCAAGGTCTACTCACATCAAAATGGAAAAGGTCAGCTGCAAGAGCTATGCAGAAAGGGGATAAAATAAATACACGCCCACCCCCAAAATATCTTGTCCCGTTTTCTAGGGGAGAGATGGATACTTTTGGTGGACGTAATTAACTTGAGGATGTTTATCCACGTTCCCAGCGCCTTCCGGCTTTGGTAAGATCCGGTCTACACATCTTAGTTGGTGGTAGCCATGTGACCAGTTTGTGAGTCGCCCGCATATTGAAAACAAGCTGCACAAGATCGTGGCTGGGGTGCCCGCTCAGCAATGCGCCCCCAAGGTTTCAGAACGTGTGCGCCATGGCCTCCGCCCCTGGTCTAAGTGTTAACCCCCCCACCCTCTGAAGTTTGAGTCCAGTAGCTACCCTACCGGGTCTCACAGGTCAGAGCCAGGGGCATAGCTTGCTCAGTATGATTGAGGGGGTGTGAGCTTCAGATTTCCCGAAAATCAGGCTGGCACATGATGCTAAAATACATTATAGACAACCAAGGTGCAGAGAGGGGCTTAAGAGGCAGTGGAAAGGGAGAGGAGTGCGGACTGATAGGCGTACTAAGAGAAACCGCGTTATTTTATGAAATAACCAACATCTTTGAAGTCTTTCTTAACCGAGAAAGGGAGAGAGTGTGGGTGTTCGTTTTTGTCTGTGTGTGCAAAAAAAAAAAATCCTTGTGAAATCCGACAGACAGCGCACCATACCAGACTGAAAGCACCTGCACCCAACTATTTATCACAAAATACATTTATTGGGGAGTGTAACACCCCACATCCCCGCATGCTGCGCCCCTGGTCAAATCAGTCAAAGATTGTAATCACCGTAGTACTAAAGTTTCCAGTATTTTGACCGCACATTGCAATAAGGAGAGTCAGCAATAGTTACTCTGGTTGATAGTATTGTATGACTGTACGTTCCTCAGAGAAACTAGAATAATAATGACCATTTACATAGAAGAGAATATTTTGTGTTAATTACCACCTCCCTCAATTGTACTAACCTAGAAGAAGGAAGATTTATTTAAAACCTGCAGATAGTTAACCTTATGCCAGTTGCATCAGGATGCTTTTAGTGGGTGCGTACCCCACTGAGCTACCTACTAGGATTGGAACCTATGACCTGTGGGCTCATGGATCTCTGGAAAGAACACATTTGTTCACTGAGAAATGCTACCAGGAAATGTCCTGGACCTTTGACCTGCAGGTCACAATCGGTGCCCTACAGTATTAGCCACCTGAGCTAACTCCTCAGTATCAAGACTTGACAGGTACTCGCAGATCTCTGCAACAGTTGCCTTAACTATCTTAAAAGGTAATCTGCTTGAGAAAAGGGAGTTATAAAGTAGGCCAGAACAGTTTTACATCACGTCTATAATCCTAAATTTAGGAATGGCATTGACTCTCAACAACTCAATGAGAGGTGGCATCAAGCACCTTGTTGTTAGTAAGAGGCGGTGCACGTTTTCACTATTGTGATCTAGGTCAGTGGTTCCCAAACTGTGGTCTGGGGACTCACGGGTCTCTGTCAAACCTCCTCAGGGGATCTGCGACTGCTTAGAAAATTAAACATTATTAACAGATTAGGTCCCCAGCTTTCAGTAATGACTCAGAGGGGGGTCCCCAGATTCCAATAATTATTCAGCGGGGGTCTCTGGGTTTCAGTAATGATAAAGCGGGGTCCACAAAAGTCAAAAGGTTGCAAACCTCTGATCTAGGTAATTATTATGATAGGTATTATCTTCAAAAGACTTCCCTCTGACCAGATATTCATCTTTATTGCCCGTGTCTTATATTGTACTTGAGACAATGTCCTACATTCTTCAACTCCAGCTATCACTGTAGAGGTAAGGAAACTAGGAGGGTTTTATCTATTCACTGCAAGGAGCGGCGCCAAGTGCCGTGTAGCTGTGAGGAGAGCCATGATCAACCACCGATACTGGCCGCCACTCCCCGCCTGCCCCAGAGCGCAGACAAAAGGCCAGACATTGTGTAGTTTTGCTCAAGCAAAGCAAAGCGAATTTTGACGTGTTGAAGTTGGCTTCATTCTTGTTCAAATACGTACAGGCAAATAAATAGGGATGGTTCCCACTCCAAGCACACACATAAACCAAGATCCATTCTAAGTGAAATCCCATGGAATTCTCAATTCCATTCACATAAACACATTTTACACTCCCCCTATGCCAGTCACTTTCTAATGCATACCCATCGACACACACCCAGGGTACCCTCATGCGCATAAGCACCATAAGAACACCCACCAACATGATATATCAAGGGAAAAGCATCCTTTTGTAAGCACACTTCACCTGTTTGCATATCCCTTCCCTTCTCACCATTTTATCTTCTTTCTCCGCTTACTCCAAACCTTATTACACCCTGCATAGCATGCTAAATGTTCACCATATCTCTCACCAAAGCAACTCTATGCAAATTCTGTACTCTTCATCTGATGTCTTCACAATACTAGAGATTATTTTCTAAATCTTGACCGGGTCTGAGGATTTTCTCCTTCCCTAGATCAATGTTCCAGTAAAGGTCACCCTCATCTCGCCACCCATAGCTGCATTTGCTGCGTTCCACGTCTCTGCTCTTATTTTATTCTGCCTTCACACAGCTTACCCTGATCCATCCCCAACCTCTTTTCTGCACCTAACCAACCATGGTCCAATACCATGTTTAGCTTGGGATACCATGACACTTCACATGGTGAAAGCCTCATAGGCCCATATGCATGGAGTTCCAGTGTACATTTCCTAAATACTGATTCTTATGAAATCACTATTTAGGAAATGCAAAATGAAATGTTAGAAAATAGCAATTTCCTAATAGCGATTCATGTGGAGTAGCATTTCCTGTTAGGAGATTGCAATTTTGGAAATGGAAAACCATTACATACCTATGGGGCTTAGGCCCACCTTAAGTGTAAGATGTAAAAAAATAAATAAATAAAAAAGCGGTGCTCTTGTACAGTGCTGCTATGCCCTTGGGCTATGGCGTGATTCAAGGCACTGCAAAAGGGCATTTTTGAGCAGTTTTGGAATTTGCACATATTTACCATCAAGTTAGATTTGATGGTAATACCATTTTGTAAATGCCCATTGAGCATGTGCTTAGGAAATCGCAAATAGGAAATCCCTATTTGCGATTTCCTATTTTGGTAATCGCAAAATGCGATTTTTACAGGGAAGAAATCACAATTTGTGAGGCCACAGAGCATTTTGTCCATATAGAAAGCCTATTTAGCATTCCTTAATGGGCCAAAATAGCCATTCAGTGCACTTTTTATGGGGTAGAAATCACAATTTGTAAGGCCGCAGAAGATTTTGTACATATGGAAAGCCGATTTGGCATTCCTTAACAGGTCGAAACAGCCATTCGGTCCGTTAAGAAATGCTAAATGACTTCGTACATATGGGCTTTAGTGACATAGGGAGTAAGAATATAGGCCTGATGTCTATCATATTATTCATCCTTGCAATCTTCAAAATCCTCACTACAATCTGAACTCCCTTCTGCAGCATTGTAGTGAGCCTCTCTGACAACCATTTGTTTCTGGATGACACAGAGCTGTGCGCTCATGACTGAGCCACCTGCACATCAAGAACCTGTCCATTTCCCGAGAGACTCGAATAGCATTGTCTGTCAGAAAAGACATTGCAAATCCTTATTTAGCAAATACTTCTTTCAAAATATTGATGATACTTTCGCAGAAACATCCACAACTATCATATGCTTTGGCAACTTGGAACAATAATAATGATCCGCGAGTTATTATGTTGGAGAAAAACCTACAACCTTGTCCACCTGCAGATTGATTCATAATATCCAGATTCTCTATATTCCATTGCAAACTGGGTAGCTGTTTCATTGTTAAAAATAGAATCCCAAAGCTCTCACCCTTCCTACCTACTTTTGCTATTCTCAGTTAACACTAATCACCTATTTAGCTTTTGTTGTTCCAAAATCTGTATACATCAACTCCTCAATCTTTCAATTATTCCTACAGGACACACCCATTTGTTTCTTTTGAACAGTATATCACTTTTCAACAACTCTTTCATCATCCAATACTTACTTCAAAGCTAGCGCTAATTATAAATATTGGGCCCTCAGACCCAACACTTCAGTACACATTTGGACCTGTGGAAGACTCAGAAGAAGGACTGCTGTGCTGCTCTGCTGCAAGAAGGACTGCTACTCTGCTGCCTGAATGAAAAGGACTGGACCAGCATCTTGAACCCAGGGCCACCAGAGTGACTTTAAGGGCTAGTTGGCTGGACTCCTGATCAGAAGCCTCATGGGCAGAAAATGCTCTAACAACCTTGAACCCTTGCACCTGGACTCTGCCTGCTGTGATGCCTGCCCCCAAGTGGTGCGACCCCAGTCCTGGACCCTTGGAGGTGGGCCTAAAGGTGCTCTGCCAGCCCAGCTGTGGTCCTCCTCTGAACAGATGTGGTCTCTCCCACATCTGCCAGCTTCATCGGAACAGATGCAGAGTGACATAAAGCCTTGCTGCACAGGTTCCTTGTACTGACGCCAGACAATGCAAAGTCTCGCAAAACAACTCTGCACAGACTGCACGCCAGGGTCCAAGGTACTTTGCAGGGCTAAGTCGGTCCCGGTATCTGGCCCTGGTCCTATCGTGGTAGGCTTGAACTTGTGACTTTGACCCAGTCTGGAGCAACCAGATAAGCACAGTTAATGCTTTGTGCTTTTTCGAAATACTTTACCTAAATCTTTAAAAGTGCAGATCTACGGTTCTACTGATTGGGTTTTTGTCTTTGGTCACAAATAATGTTTTAAATTTTACTCTATTTTTCTAAGTTGGTGTGGAATTTTTCTTGTGTTTTTTATTTTCACTGTATCACTCTTTGAAGTGCTGTTTAAATACTTTACACATTGCCTCGAACTTGATTGTGACTACTTTTGTGCCAAGCTACCAGAGGGTTTGGCACGGGTTAATTTGTGGTTTGCTACTTGAGTAGGGTTTTATCCCCTTCATCCAGTAACCCAATTTCCAATACAATGTGTCTCCTTGCTACATTTTTGGGAACATAGAAACCTTTGCTTTCTTTTCTACTATATGTGATCATTTGTTGTTACTTTTGCCTCTATCAAATTCCTTCACTTATCAGTGTATTCCACTCTTGGCTACCTGCAACACCTCAGCTCACCTGGGTTCTGTTCAACCACATTTCTCCTTGCATTTTGGCATCTCCATGTTATAAAATCATTTAATTCTGCAATTTTTCTACTAGTGTGGTACCAAACCCAGATGTGCTGGACACCTTGCTTGGTGTCTTATTGCTTTTCATGGACTCTCCTTTCTACTATATTATCCTTCTAATACTCCACTTAGGTATTATAAATAATGACAGTCATTTTAAACTCACCCGAGCTTCTAATTCTCATTCTCACTGCGACTCTCTGAAAAATTCACATTTCTTGTCCCTATAAGCCTGAACAATTTTTGAACTGTGAATTATTTCGCTGCACACTTAGGGACATATGTACTAAAGCATTTTTCCATAGACACAGAATGGGTAAAACCCCTTGGTACATCTGGCCCTTACTTGTGTTAAGTGATGTAAAACACTTTCTTCCACTGCCCGGTCTCATTAGTGAAACACCAGAAGTTCTTCAAAAAATTGCTGATGCATGTATCTTTTGCATCACGTTAAATAGCACACAACGACCAACCCACACTCTACTAGGGCCTACATGGATATCCAAGTTCAGTGTTCAAAACCATCTCCTCCTCCACCTTCAACTTGCTGCCAAGATTTCTGTGTATACGTTCCAACTTGGTAGCGTTCGATTAAATCCTCAAACTACAGTAAAACGTTTCTCACAGAATGTAGATAAAGTTTGATGGGTGGAGGAAAACTTAAACTAGTAAACTTAGTGACTTGTGGAACTCAGGAAATGTTGCTTTTTTTTTTCTTCACTTTACACAATCTTTGCACTTTGCTGTAGGGTCCATCTGCAGATACAAATGCTGACTCCATAGTTGTCTACGGGTCACCCTAACAGTCAAAAACAGCAATATATCATTGCTTTTCACCCTAACCATCCAGCCCCTGGCACGACTGATCCACTGTGATGTACAAATTGAAGGATGTTGCTAGTCGAATGCCTTCGAGGACAGAATCTCGCTGTATGCAGAAGACGTCCTCCTCTATCTGGAAAACCTGACAATCTTGGGCCCTTGAACTCTTTTACTTGCTTGCACCTTAATAAAGCAAAGCCCCTTCTTGTGCCTTTGCGAGATGGTGCCACGTCGATGGGCTGGAGATCGAGCATCCCTCTCCTTCGGCTCAGCTTTAGATACCTAGGCATATTTTGGCGACCGTGACAGAGCTTACCCAGCTCTCAACTTGACACCCCTTCCCAAGAATGCTAAAACTAGCCAGACTGCATGGCGAAACCTGCCCCTGAACTTCCTTGGTAGAGTTGCACTAATAAAAATTATGATACTCCCCTGATTTTCTGTACATAGAACTACCCACTGTATCTTCCTAATACCTAGTTCATGGAAATAGCATCTTTGCTTTGCACCTTTCTTTAGCATGGGCACCAGGCCCCGAATGGCCCAGAACACATGTCACTGGTCAGTCTATGAGGGAGGAATTGGGGCAATGAACATCCTCCTATGTTACTGGGCGTCCCACCTTCTTGTCATTAACGGGGGCTGGAATCACCTGACATAAAAACTGGAACTTCGTGACTTGGGGATGAACGAGGCACTGCATTACCTGTACGGGTCTCCACTTCCCTCTACAATACCAGAGGTGACCAAGGTGATCATCTTGGTGTGGTGACGAGCTCTTAGATTCACGGGGTTGGTACAGGCACCAAACAGGGCAAACTCACTTCTGGAGGGGCCAATGGCTGGAACAGCTGGCCTTACTCTAGGGGTTCAGCTGATGGGATCTCACAGGCATTTCTACTTTAGCCGATGTTTGGTGTGGATCCACTGTGTGTTCCATCGCTGAGCTTCAGGCACAATTTTCTTTATCTACCACCCAGTTCCACCACTATCATCAGATGTGTCACACTCTTGACCTCTACTACAATGCAGAACTGCAGGACGGCCTAGACTTGAATCCCCTTGAAGCAATGCTGATGATTGGAAGATTAGGCAAAAAGGGAGTGTTCAAACTATACTGGGCACTGGTGAACAACTCTCCAGGATCCCTAGACTCGCTGCACCTATGGTGGTGTAATGGGTTTGGCTCAAGGATAACACGAGGGCTGTGAGTATAGTTCGAATGTGATTTATTGAAGAAAATAGTGAAGTAATAACTATGCTTTTCTGTGAGTTTCTTGTACTGTTTTCCTTGGGTGACTTCGGACTCTTTTCCCTGGATCCTTACTTCTTTGTTGTTTTTCTTCTCTTTCAGGACTCCCAGGAGGCACATGCGGGGAGAAGAACAAGAGCAGTATCGGTAAGAAGCTCTATTATTTACCTGTCTCTATTCCTTTCTACCTCTTCTTTTCCTTACTCTTCTGTCTCACGTCCTTCTTGCTCTCTTTCTTCTTCCTTCGCTCTGTATTGGAGATTACTGGCTTCTTTTCTTTCTCTCCCTCCCTTGTTTCTGTCTTATCTAGGACTCTGTGCCTCTGTACTTCTGTTCCTGTCTCTTGTTTGTGGTTCGCCCTTTCTGCATTTATCTTTTCTGCTCGTTTTCCTGTCCTTTCTGTGAGTTTCTTCTTCTTTTTGTGCTTTCCGCTTATATTACCGTACCTTCAATGATTTTCTGTCAAACACCCTTTCTGCCCGTGACGTCCCTACATTAACTTCTTCAAGCTTTAGTGAGGATTATACCTCTGTGCCTTTAATTCAGTGCAGAAGTGCTCGTGAGGTGCCCAGTATCCCTCCCCTTTTTAGTTAATTGTCCTCTACCCACTCCCCCTTGTTTTGTGTTCCCGTTCCTCCCGTATTCCTGTTTTATTTTTTAATGGGGCGGGGACACACACCTGGTAGTGCCACGCTTCTCCAGAAAGGTGGCGGGATCCTTTGCTCGGCCTCCCGGAGCCGCCTCGTGCTCCGTTCTTCAGCTGCTGCCTCCTCGTCGTCTTCTATCTTCTGGGGCAGACACGGCTCCTCGACGTCTTCGTCTTCCTCCTCCTCCTCCTCGCCGCCGCTCTCGTCCTCCACTGGCATCGGTGTTTTCAACGCTCCCGATGTCCTGTTTCCGCCTCAGCCGTTCCACGTCACTGTCGTTGCCGTTTCCTGATTGGGTTCTGCCCCAGGTCGTTCCGGACTACCTGGGGCAGTGTCAGCACCAGTTCTGATTGTGCATGGGCTGTCTCCAACCGGCCCGTCACAGGTGGGAGGGCTGGATTGGGGAATTGGATGAGGTTGAAAGGCAAGAGGTCTGTATGGCCCCCCAGACAGCTGACGATATTGGCCTATTGGTGGCTGATTCAGCTGAACTATCTTCACCAAACCAATATAACTGCTCAGAGGCTGGACCGTGCTCAAATCATTATAGATCCAGATGTCTTTGCTGCCAATTTTCATAAGCTGACTTCTTTCATATGGTATGGCTGTGCCCGCGAATCACACATATTGGTCCTTGATTGGCACTACCATGTTGGCAGTCCTGGATACCCCTGTACATTTAACTCGTAAAATGGCTCTGATGGGCGTAGCGGATGGTCTGGGTGGACTCCAGGAACATAGAACATTAATTGGAAGAGCAACTCTGGTAGCCAAAAGAGATATTGCCCATGCTTAAAAACAAACGTTCCCATCAACAATGAAGCAATGGTGTGCTGGGATGGACTGATGCTTTAAACTGGAGGAACCCAATTATGTTGCCAGAGGTGCCCTGCGAAGTTCTTTAAGATTTGGGATAAATGGTAGGTCTACTGTAAACTAACTTCCATACTGGAATCCTTGGTGAGCCATGTAATTTAAACTTTTGTGGAAGGGATGTAGGTCGGGTGGGGACGGGACAGAGACTGATGGTTTGAAGCTTCATCTTTGGTGCTTTTCTTTCCTTTTGTTTTTGTCTACTCCGTTTATCAAAGAAAATACAGAAATGTTACAGCCTCAGACTTAAGAGATCTCTCAAAACTACATACAAATAAATATATATATATATATTACCTAGTGGCGGTCACCACTAGGTAGTTATAGTTAGGACCATGCTTCCATAGAAAAAGCGTTTTTTGACTTGTCTATGTCTTGGCACCGTTTGACGAATCTTCACAAGATTTTCCAAAATAAGTGCTGCTGTAATTCTTGTTGTGCACGGAAAATTTCGGGTTGATCCATCAAGCGGAGGCCAAGAAAAAAGGGGCTAAAAAAACATTGCGTTTCCCATGTTACTTCCCATAGGATTCTTTGGGCACGACTACAGCCCGAACCACTGGACGGAATTACACCATATTTGGCAGAAAGCTAGGGATTGGTGCGCAGATTACGCTTTTGCTTATCTAGAGTAAATCCGTTTAGTAGTTTTTGAGAAATTTAGGGAAATTCAAATTTGTATATTTCTGGCCGCGAAATATTCACGACAAAGCCGATCTTGTGCAGGGAAATGCGCAGCTCTGAATGGCTGCCAATACTTCAAACGCAGAAAAAAAGTAAATATAAAATAAAAGGGGCCAGGGTAGGGTCACCCTGACCCCTTAGCACTGGTGGGTGGGGGGGGGGTGGGGCAGGGGTCCCAGAGGTGCAGCCCAGATAAAAAAACAATTTTTAAAAAACGTTTTTTTGCTGCAAGTTCACAATATTCATGAATTTGCAGCAAATATATATATTTTTTAAAAGCAAGCATGGTCTGCCATGCTTGTTCTATTATAGGCCCATATGCGGGCCTGGGCGGCATTAAAAAGTGTGTGCTGGGGGGTCTTCCTGCCCCCTCCACAGCTCTGGGGGCCAACACCTCCCCAGAGCTTTCTTCTTTTTTTTTTTTTTATATGTGGGGTGGGAGAATGCCACCTCCCCAGGCAAGGGTGGGGGGGCCCGCAGCCCCCACTGTCTTGGGGTTCCGTGCCCCCCTGCAGCCCTGGGGCCTGCCGCCTCCCCAGGGCTTTCCTTTTTAATTTTTTTAATATGTGGGGACCCCCAAGCCCCAGGGACCACCACCCCCTGGGGCTATGTCCTAGTTGGGACTGCCACCCCCAGGGCCGGCTCCTGCTGTGTCCAGGGGCGCCCACCCCTGGGACATAGCTGTTTGCTGTGGCTTGACTGTAGCTCTGCAGCTACAGCCAAGCCACAGCAAACACTTTGGGATTTGACAGCGGGACCTTGAAAACAGCACCCACTGTCAAAATCTGAAGCTTTCATCTCTGTCTGTTGCATGTGTGCAGGGAACAGAGATAAAATGCTTCAGCAAGCACTGAGCTGCTGTCAAAGCAGCTCTGTGCTTGCTGAAGCAATGGCATAGCGGGGGAAGCCTTTAGGCTTCCCCTACAGTGTCAAGTAGCCCGTAAAGGACGTTTTATTTAAAAAATATAAATATATGAGGGCTCCCTCGCTGTCCCAGATAGCCCATTAAGGGTTAACAAAAAAATAAAATAAAAAATAAAAACCCCTGGACTCATTTCAGTTTTTTATTATTATTATTGTTGTTATTACTATTATATTTTTAATACATTTTTATTTTAAATTGGAAGCAACTCCATTCTAAGTACATCAGACATCAAAGACTAAATAACTCTATCTCCCTCCCTCTCACTTTCCTTCGCTCTCTCTGTCTCTCTCTGTTCTCCTACTCACACAACCTGACGAGAAGCAACATTAGTTGTACCGTAATGACACATCACCCTTAAGATACTGGGCTGACAAATCAATCCATCATCAAGACTACATTGCATTATGATTGTTGTGGTGCAATCTAGATATGTCATCAGTACCATGGGAGAGTTGATAGTCCCTATTACACATGCATGGATCACTGTGAGTATGTGTAACTAATTACATCAGCTACTCTTCACTATGATGATGATGAGTATCCGCCAATTGAACTTTTTAAAAACCAGAGTACTTTTATTGCTACTCTCATTACTGCTACTTTGGATTCTTCAGACCTCCTTTGAAGTCTTCCCTTCCAGACATGTTGAGAATAGTCGTAACTGTTTCTTCCGGCAGCTTGATGTGGAGAACTGCCACCAGTTGTCATGCTATGCTTTAGTGCTTGGCAACTCGTTTAAGTAAGCAGATTTTCAATGTTTGCAACCTGTTTTAATGTTCTCCACATCATGTGAATATGTTGGTTCAGTGGTGATTTTTGGCATTATCTCCTGCAAGCATGTTTTTGGTGGCATCTTCAGCACGAGATGTCACAATAGACAGTCATGGTATTTAACCACCTCTTTGGGCAGAGCCTCCAGCTCAGGATCCATAAAATTGTAATTCCCTTTCCTGCCTGGGTCCATGCTCTACTGAGTGATGACTAAGTTATATCAGAGGATGCCAGTGGATTTTGTTTGTATTGTTTCAAGGTGCTATGTCCGCACAAAATGAATGTCTGCACCTTCCCACACAGGAAGGAGTGGTTGATGTACTTTTGTTGTATCCTAAGTTCATTTTGTGTGTTGCTCTGGCTGTTTTACTCTCTAGGGATTACATTCCACACTGCACGAACTTCCAATTCCTGAAAAAGGCCACTTCCTGATGTTTTCTGCATGCGCTATTCATCTGGTGAGGTATTTAGAGTTTGCGCCAAATAACACATTCTATATCTACAACTAAATAACACAAATTTGCTATTTAACACACGCGCTAAATAACTATTTTGCCGTCCCTAATAAAAACTCATAATCGGTGCAATTTAACACGTGTTATTTACTGATCCCCGTGGCATCGCTATTTAACCTATGTGCAACTTTGGTGGTTTTTACCAACAAACTCGTAAACGAGGCCTATGTAGTTGGAAAGTTTGCAAACTTGGTGTACTGGCAAAGTTTGTGGACTTAAACACAACTTATCTTCAGGTGATGTGACTTGCAAATATATTCTAATTCAAAACAGGTTAGGAAGGGTTTTGCAGTGTTATTCTGCAGCAAAAAGATGTTTTTTACTGGGTTTTTTCCCGCAAACCTTAGTAATAGCATTACAAAGTCAGCAAAGTTCCATATTTTGGTGAAAAAGTGCCCGGTGTGAACAGTACCACTGGAGAGTCAAGGAAGCAATTAAGTCTTAACTTTCTCTTGCAAGCAACTGTATCCAGGGGCTGAGACAGTGAGGGGGAGATGTTGGTATTTACTCTAGCACCGCCCAGCACTCCGCAGCTGGGCCTGGAGAAAAAGCCTGCCAAAGGTTGATCCACGCTCAGTTTTTGCCACAATGCCCCTCCGCTCTTCGAATCATTCCCTCTCTGTTCTTCTCCCCTTCTCTTTGTACTTCTCTTCATACGACTCTTTTTCTCTTCTCTCACTTACATTACTAGCTTTCCATACAACGGTTTCCTTTTTTGACTCCTCATCCCTCCCATTCCTTCGTTTTACTTTCATCATGTTTTCTTTCCATTTTTCTTTTCTCTCCCCATTTTCCTCACTTTTCTTCTCCTACGTGAGATTTGAAGATATCCGATATAAGAAGTAACTCATGAGTTACTATTTGCTCTGGGTTGTGGTGCTTGAAATCTTATATTAAGAAATGAAAATGCAAAACTACAAATGGCAGATAACTATAAAATGTAGAGCTCAGTGAGTCACGCACCCGAGTTGGGACAACTGAAAAACACTGCCTCGTACTTCTCTCCTGCTCCCCTGTCCTCCATTCACCTGCAACCTAATCTATGTTCTGCCTCCTTTGCCCCTCACCTTTAAATGAATTGCTCCACTTCCTTCTTTCCCCCCTTAATTTATATCTGCTTTTCCCTTTGATCATTTTTTTCCTTTTAATTTATTTTTCCACCTTTACCCCTCCATTTATATTCCCTCATTTCTATCTCCCTCGCCTCCCTCTTTCCCACTGACTCATCTCTTACTGCTTTCCTTTTCCGTGAGTTTCGAATTTTGCCCATGTCATTGGTAAGTAGCTCATTCAGTCCTGTGGTAGCTCATTCAGTTCTGTGTCCCGCTTTGCACGCTGCTACTTGACGTCTTGCACTAATCACTGGGAATGCAAAACTGCAAATATCAGAACCGAAGCCAAGACTTGACAAGCCACTCACATCTGACTTGGGACACCTTCACGTTTCTGATGTCTCCTTACTTCTCACTTCTTCACCCTTCTCCTGACACCCTCTATTTAGCCCTCGCCCATACTCTATTAGTTATGCCTTGGCCGGATGCGATGTGAGAACAGATAACTGGAAACGCTGTAGCATCCGGCGGTGTTCTGCGTTCTGGCAAAAAAACTGGCTTTTTGTTTTTTCCAGAACGCAGAACACCGTCTAGGCGCTACAGTGTTTCCAGTTATCTGTTATCTCACCTCTTATTGGTGCGGAGCGACCATCATGTTACTTTTATAGAGATGGTTTTTGCTGATGTCAGTACGACTGCCTTTTCATCATTGACGTTAGTATAGTTCATTAGCCGCTCATAGGCCATCAGGATCCTTCTGGAGGTTCATTCACGCATGCATACCCCCCCCCCCCCCCCCCCCCTTCGATTACGTTATTTCCTGCTTTGCCTAGGGTGACCAGAAGTCCCGGATTTCCCCGGACAGTCCCGTTTTTTAGAGGACTGTCCCGGTGTCCCGACGCTTCTCTTAATTTTAAATAAATGTCCCGTTTTTTGGGACAAAGGTCAGCTTATCTAGGGAAGCCTCCATTAAGGTATTCTCTCCTTTAACAGACGCCTACAAAGTATGTAATAAAGTAATTTATCTGTTACTGTTAGGCAACACAGTCCCGTCTGCTGCCAGCAGAGAGACAGAGTGGGGAGCAGAGAGAGGTGGGTGGGGGCGGATTGGGAGGTGCAGGGTGGGAGGTCAAGCCATAGCTAATTTTGTATGTGTAGTCTTGTAAGTGTGTGTGTGTGTGTGTGTGTGTGTGTGTGTATATGTATATATATATATATATATATATATATATATACAAAACAAAAAGCTTCCACAGAAGGACGCACACTCAGGAATTCACAAAAAGTATATAGAGTATTTAATAACACAATGCGTTACGGCTGTCAAACGCGTTGTGTTATTAAATACTCTATATACTTTTTGTGAATTCCTGAGTGTGCGTCCGTCTGTGGAAGCTTTTTGTTTTGTTTATATTTTTCAACCGGAGTGCTCTGCCGGTTCTTGACGCACCACCCATCTCGGGCCTTTAGGAGCCCGGTAGTGAGCACTTTGCAGTTAATTAATATATATATATATATATATATATATACGCACACATGTATAGGCACACATTCACAAAGCTATGCAAAAAAAACAGGACATGCCAGATATAAAAGTGAGGGTAAAGTCTTTAGTACTTCTTTTATGTCTGACCTGTCCCGGTTTTCACTCTTCAAAATCTGGTCACCCTAGCTTTGCTGGCCCTTGAGCACCGGGCTCCTGGTCTTCCCTTCATGAGGATTCGGACGCACCACCCCCGGCAATGGACCCATCCAAGCTATGGTATGCTCTTTGCCCAGCCGGGTGCGGGTATCCTTGTTGTCTCGTCTTCACCGCACTCTGGACCCGCGTGGCATACTGTCTACGGCATGCCCGGTGCACACCATTCGACTTTCTTGCTGCACACCGCCCGAATTAGGGTGTGGGTTTAATTTTGGGCGCCATAGTGTCTGGCCTACTCTCTGACTGAGATTCTTACTTCAGCAGGTATTAGGGTGATGTGTTCTGTAACCCTCTAATCTTATGTCCTGATGATGATCCCAGCATTGGACTAAGGGGTAGAAACATGGTCGACTGGAGTACCTTGACTCGGTTTGTGAACAATTTTAAGCATATATACGAGCAAGGATACTGTACTACTGTCACCCCATCTCTTGATATGCAATTTCTGTCACATATATAACGTGTGAGTATTTGTATTTTGTTCTTTACGTGGTTGGTTCTTATATGTTGTATGTTATTTTTTTCTGTGCCTGCGGCTTCCCACTACAAGGGCCTTGAATTTAAATAAATGGTTTTACTTCATATCTTTGAATATTGAGCATAGATTCTATTGAGTTTCTATGGGATATGTGGCTCGTATAGTTTCACTTGAGGTACTGTTGCTCTGTTTATAAATACTTTGACCCCTGTTCCCTAAGTACCCGTGGGTTTCCCTTGTTGTTTAAATTAGTTGCTTTGAGACTGCAGCAGGCTTTTGTTTTAATGTTCTACTCAGTCTCAAAATCCATGCCAGGTCTATTGCCTTTGTCAAATGTATTATTTAAACTTCTTTGCCTCTGCGTTTACTTCAGTGCTTCCATTACTCTGCCTACTTTTCTTTGCCTCTCCCTTAATTCTTGCTTTTTAACTCTTCTTGTAGTTTTTTTGCTCTCATTTTCTTTCCACGCCAACAACCGCTGTAAGTCCAGTGTGTAAATCACTGATTCTAAACAAGTATTTGCAATGTAATGGGTCTCGCATTTGCTCGACTTAGAGCTATTAGTATTGTAACATCCTGACCAGACTTTTAATGCTACATAAAATTAAAATGAAAAGTAATACAGTTTTACATAAGTGACCCGATTTAAAGTGCCACGCCATGAGCGTGAAGGAGCACACAAAATGAAACTGAAGTTCGCTTCCAGTCAAACGTATCAGCAAATGTGCAACAATATCGCACTATGTAGGAAATAAAAAGAAAAAGTAGTCTAGAAACCATGCTGAAAACATGGAGCATCGTATGTTTTCAGTAGTTGGCCAGTGCGCATGAGGAGGGCTAAACACCTGAAAAGGCATGATGTATGCATGCCTTTCACAAACCAAATCAAGCGCTTTTTTTAAAAAAAGGCAAGCCCACAAACCAACTAAACTAATGAGCATGCAGTGGGCGTGGTTAAAAGCCCACAGAGAGATTACAGCAGGCTAGAGTGCTTGCACGCTCGACCCTAAAAAGTAATTGACACTTCACGCTCTGTTAGATTTGCACAGCTGTGAACACAAACGCAGAGCAGAAGAAGTAGTCGGAAAGGGCCTGGTCGCGCCTAACTGGGAATGAGTCAGAGTCAGTCCCTCTGCGCTGTCGAGAAAATTCTCAAATCTTGCCACATTGGGTAATCCGGAAGTTGAATGGCAACTTATGTGGCCTATTAGAGGGGAATGAGAAGGTGGCACAACACAAGACAATCTGAAGGGCGGGTTCTAAGATATCCATGGAAATCCCAAAAGACTTGTGCCTCTGGTAGCTCCTTGTTCTTAACCACCCGATAACTACCCACCTTCATTGGCCCAAAATGGTGCTTTAGTGACAAAGTAACTAGCAGTGATGAGATATAAGCGTATCAAGAGTGTCACTCACCAAGAATTCGTCAGTGTCTTTACCTGATTTGCCTGGTTCGGGACCCACTCTTTTCCCACCAAATGAAAAATTTCAGACTGAAGATCACACTAAGACCTCATTCCTGAGACAGAGGGAGTTATCAACAGTCTCAGTGGCACCAGGGAGAAAATCCACCCACACACATTTAGCAAAAAACACAGTGGAACCCAGATAGCTGTGTCACTTACACATTCAGTAAAACATTCATCCTCAGTCTACAACTATTGTGTAAGTTCAGGTGTGTCATGGACCATGACACACTCGGACTTGTACTGCATGTGCACCACAACTCATTTGGATCTGCATGACATGTGGGCCACCATACACTCTGATCAATGTGATGTGCAATACGACACACTTAGATCTGCAGGACACCTGGACCACAGCACTCTTGGATTCATGCTATAACCATCAGGTTTCGAAAATGAATCAGATTTGTTTTAGCATATCCTCTTTTATAATGTTGCATACATTGTTTCACACGCACTGCCACTTTTATATGCACCTTAGATTTTACTTCTGAGTAGGACTGTAGGCTAGGGGCACTCTGTGGTCCTAACGAAAGCCATTGATTCTTCTTGGGCGTGCAGAAGTGGCAGAGACATCTGACCAGTGACATGATGGCTAATAGGTACCCTTAATATGCAAGGCCACATGGTTTTAATCTTCCCATAGGAAGCAACGAGTTAAAGCTATATGCGTTGTAAATTCCTAGCTGGAATTTTTTTCCTACATAAATTGAAAATGAAAAGTAAAAAAGTTGACGTATGTGAGCCGATTCAAAGGGACATGCCCACCATGAGCATGAGCGCAAAGGAGAGACCCAAAAAGAAAAAGAAGTTCGCTCGCAGTCAAACTTATCGGCAATCAGGCAATTATCCATGTAACGGGGCAGTCTGCCAGGCGGTAACAAAACCCTCCCAGGGAGGGACAAACGTAAAGCATTTACCAATGATGATAAATTATTTTTGAAAGCTGAGCCTACGAACGAGTGAAAGTGATGGGTGTGGTCAAAAGTTACAATACTTACAACAGGTCAAAGTGCTTGCGTGCTCGACCTAAAAATAAGTCTTACACTTTACCTACAGGTAGGTTTGTATACATTACAGTTCCATAATGTAGTACCATATAAATTAAATAACAAAAACATCTCCAAGGAGTGCGCCACTGATTGGAACCCACTGGGAAAAGATGAAGCATGCCACCTTGGTGGGTGAGAGTTTTGCATTCTACTAAAGAAAGATCCCTTTGACCGTATCTTTTGGTTGTATTCCAGTAGACTTCACAGTGTGGCCCTCTCCATACTTTTGAGAATATCATATGTGCTAGTTTAGCTATCTTTACAGCTCCCCTGGACTGGACTTCTCATAAATACTAGGCTACTACAACCTTCCTTGGTGTTGAGTTGCATTCTCTCCTTATCTTCCTATTCAGCTGGGACTAAGTTTATTGAATTTATTTTTCCAGACCATGAACCGGACTGCCTCATGGTCTAATCTTCATGTCTAGGAACAGGCGCACCCCCACCACAATGAGAAAATCTGCATCATCTGAAGCGTCCAGCCTTCCTGCCATCCAGTTGCCACAAACCTATGACATGAACTTCAGTAGTACGACTCCATGGAGAAATGACTAGACTGCAAATAAAGGTAAAAAAATCTGGGATCCTGCCTGGCGGACTTACTCTCCCTTCATCAAAAACCATAGCATATATTGCCACTTGCTGTGGCAATGAGCAGGGTCTACAGCCCATCGCCTGTATGACCAGAGAGCTTTTAGAAACACATTTTGGTAACCAATTCATAAATTTTCAAGATGGTAATAAGATTGAGCAATTAGTAGACCTTGTTTTGGATCAGGCTGGCTCGGAACTGCATGAATCCCATACTGAAACCAAGCTATACCTGGCTGATGAGCCCAAATAAGGTTGAAACTGGTCCTGGGTTGCTTGTGTTCAGGGTCAGAGAGGACCTGGTCGGATAGTTTGGGCTGGACTGTTTCCCACTGGGGGCATGATCAAGACTGATTTGCATATGGTTGGGTCCAAACTTAAAGAGGCTTTGTGGGTAAAAATGATGGCAGTTTAATCCCAGTGGTGTGTGGCTCTGTCATTAGATGGAAGACTGTGGATAGCGATCTGTGTGCGCTGAGGAGCATGGCTGCACCACTCTCCATGCTAGTAGTTCTGGGTGGAAGCTTCACACAACTGTAATCATTGTAGACAAGACAGAGTGTGCCACTGCAACCAAGAATTGTGCCAGAGGTGGATTGTGCTGCCACCAAGAAAATGTGCCTGAGGTGTACTGTGCTGCCACCATCAAGACTTATGCCCACGGTGGATTGTGCTGCCATGAACAGGAACTGTGCCTGAGATTAATTCTGCTGTTGAAACGCCCTGCTATGGCTGCCTGTGTGCCACCGTGACCTCTGAACCTTGGTGGCCCATCTGCTGCACCTCACCTGAAACCCTGAAATAGATCCTCTGACCACTTGAGATCTCTGCTCATCCAGAGTAGGCTCCTGTTTGCAAAGACATTGGATGGTGGTCCCCACTGTTATGCTGTACCGTTCCTTTGGATCAGAGGCCAGACCTCCAGCAGGTGCATTTCTCCCCAGTAGCGGGAAGTGGAAAGAGAATCATGCTGTAGCTCTCTTCCAGCAAAGGACTTTGGTGCCTGCACTGTGGCCAGAATGCTGGCAAGAGACTTTTCGTTTAAATGAGTGTTACATAATTAAAGGGTGATCTGCAGCTGCACCTTGATACATGTCCAAGATGAACTCTAAAATCCAGAGAAACAATTCTTTGAATTACTAAAGGATGGCACACCCGGAATACTGGGGGAGTTGTGGCAGAATCCAAGGTGTGGTAGCCAAAGTAAAGCACTGAGATGGACGGTCCATTATTGTGTTGCTAAGTGGACTGTTGAACTCTGAGCCTTGGCAACCCCATCCTACCATCCTCAGAAGCCTGTCACTGCTCATCATCGCTACCACTGACTGATAGGTGCTTGAGGGGTTATGCTTGGAGCAGTTTTGCAGAGCCATGTTAGAACGTGCCCTCTGGCATTTGAGGCAAATGACCCCAGCCACGACAGCTGAGGTCCAGTAGTCCCCACTTGCCATGTGGACCCCTAAACATGGTCTGACATTCACCTTTTAACATGTTGAAAGTAACTTTCTCATGGCAACACCCACACAACGTGTCACACATGTACAGAACCAGATCGGTAGGACAGGTGTTGTCTTACATCACCCTACAGCATGGAATGGCCTCCCTCTCCACATCAGAGCTTCCTTGTCTCGTCCTGAATTCTGTAAGAAGCTGTGACCTTGCTTTTCAGTCGAACAACTGTCATAGGGAGGGCTAGGAACACACAACTACTCAGCACCAGGATACCCTCAGGGATGATAGTGTGCTTTACAACTACACTTAAGATAACTTTGTCCCACTACCTTGCAGTTTGTTAGTAGCTGCATTGATTTTGGTGACTACCGAGAGCTGTGAGGTTCACTGACCATGCCCGTAGGTTAACATTGCTTTTGTTTACATAACAGAAAGTAGACTCCACCCTTACAGTATGCTATGGTGTATATGGTTGGTGTCATAAATATTTGATTGGGAAACCTTTACTTTCACAAAAGTCCATCAATTAATCTAATTGTATTATTAAAACACATTTTTGTATTTATAATTTAATTATAATTTAAATATAATAGTGGACAGTCAAAACTTTGTTACAGTGTCTAGTACAAATCTCCCCAGAACCTCACATGAGCTCAGCCTTGACCGCTCAAACATATCTATCACTGAAGAGTCCATGAAATTACGGAGTCCCCTGGAACTGTTGCAGTTCTAGTATGAATCTGGTCCATCAGGAAGAACCTGCAATAAACACCATTAGCCAGTACCTTGAAGATAGTCATCAACCTTACCGATGTGAGCCTGCAGCATATACTGGTTATTGAGCTGCATCCTTCGTGTACCACCAAAGCAGAACCAAGCCTGAAGAAATCTGCCCATAGCCCTGATGATTTGCCTTGCTACATGGCTGTCTACATGAACCTCCACAGCCAGCAAAATGAGACCTCAAGGACGACATTTCACAAATGGCCTCCACACCAGAGGTGATTGAAAACGCCCAGCGATGACAAAGTGCAGGTGAGCTGACCACTGCAGCAGTGACTCCGCCTGGCAAGCATACTGCCATGGACTAACACTGACTTTTCAGAAGTTGGTATCCATTCTGCCAGCCCCAGTTCTCCTAACATCTGTTCAAAGTGAAGTTCAATATGGAGTTCACCATGAAACCAAGGCCTGGAAAGTGATAATGTGGAAAAGCAGCATTATGCTACAGTTGCCTCACACATTCCTGCTGTGATTTTTTTACCTCATTTACAATACTGCTAACATCTTGATGGTTCTAAGAATCATATGGGTCTAGATCACAAATCTGATTTTTTTTTGGGGGTGGGAGGTGGTAGACTTCCTAAACACTCTACTAGTGGGAACTCCTGAAACATTCCAAAGTGTCTTTTGGGATGTGTGTAGCTATCACCTAAATCTAGCAGTTAGTTGTATGTATGCTGTAACCCTGACAGTCGCTCGGGCCCCTTTGCAGTCAAATGTTGTCATAAGTTTTTTAATTATAAATAGTGATAAGTATGTGTATTATACAGTGGCATTCACAACTGTGTAGTTATAGTTAGAACCCGTTTTTATAAGAAATTGTTTTTTTGGTTTGACAATAACTTTGGTGTTTGATGAATCCTCCCAAAAAGGTTACTCCATCTCAAGTTCTTCCTGCAATGTTTTGAGGTGATCCGTCAAGTGGGGGCTGAGAAAAGGTGGAGGGAACAAAATTCAATTTCTCCGTGGGATTTCCCATAGAATTTTAGACATAGCTACATTTGAAATAGTTGAACTGAATTATACCAAATTTGGCAAAAAGCTAGATCTTTACCTCTAAAGTGTGTTTTTTAAAATATTTTTAGTATAGCGGTCCGCTGTGGGTGATTCGACGTTTGCTACTAGGTCTGGTAGATCACAAAATACATGTTCAGATGATGCACAGTGACCCCAAATGCAAGTTACTACGAGGTCCTTGTATCGCAGAACTGAAATATTGTGATGTGGAATAGTAGTATTAACTGAGATAAATTAGCTTTCATTCAAACTTGATATAAATTTTTATATTTTGAGGTATTCCCCGAATACCCTAGAGTAAAACGTAAATCCTCAGGTAACCCTATAAGTATTGGTTCTGAATGTGCCACTGGACCGTACTTTAATGAGACATTGGACTCCTGCAAACTCTGTGGTACCTCCATAGATTCCCATAGTAAAATCTTTCAACATTGTGAACAGCTCCAGAGCAGTCCATGGTACTGAACTCTAATAGGAAAACGCTGATCTGTTAGGTACTAGGACTATTCACTGTGGGACAGTCACCGGTGCATAATATGTGCTGGTCACTGTCCCACAGTAAAATCTCATCCGAGTATGTGTAAAGCTCCCATCCCCACGTATATTTTTGTTTTTCTTCAATTGTCACACTTGCTGTCCTATTGGGTTGTCCCTTTTTGGATGGGGTGTGCATTCCCGTACTATTTCAGTTTTTTAAATTTCCCTTCTCCTCACAAACACTAGAATCAATGTAATCTCATGAGGTGTCTTTTTTAAGGTCTTTTATTTTCTGGACCGAATCACAGTCGTAGCAGCAGAACCACATCTGCTTCTCCCGGCATCAAGAAGGATTAAAAAAAACAAGTATTCCTGTTGGCGCCACTTTTTATCTCTCCATTGAATCACTGGCCAACCTCGGTGTGTCTACCTTGTAGTAAACCTCAGTCACCAGAGATGATGCTTTAACAGCTTTAGTCATCTATATGTGTATTAATTGAGTTATTGTCCGAAATATTATGTCTAAATGGAGCTTGAGCTTTGTTTTGATAATTTGTGATATTCTGTATCTGTTGTACCAGCCCCTACACCACTTTCCATCTGAAAGGTCTTGACTGCTTGACCATAGCTATAACTGAAGTATCAATGTAGAGAAGGATGGGGGAAGATATGGTGTTACGGCCAGAGCTGGTGACTTTGTAAATGGGCAGTGCTTAATTTGTGACAGTGGTTGTAGGTAGGGCCCACCAGCACTAATTTTGGGGGATACATTTTTCCTTAACAAACTCTGATCCATAGAGGGAGAGAGAAAAACATAAAAGGGCTAATGTAGATTGAGATTTCAGTGGACAGGATATCCGTCATCTCTGTGACAGAGTAACCCGTCTGCTAATATCAAAATCGGGCCCTTAATCTTTTACAGATTATTCCCTGGAACTGCAAACCAGGTTCAGGTCCCAGCATCATCTCAACATCCTGTGATTCTGGGCAAATTACTTAATTTCCCCATTCCTAAAAATAAATAAATCTGACCTTGTTTAATGTAACTAGTGAATACCACTTTTTTTCAAAATCCTAAGGATTCTAAAGGTACCTAGGGATTGTGGATTCCCCTGGAGGGGACTGGGAAATTAGCCAATATAGAGCTAAATTTTGGTTTTTGGGAAAAAAAGTGTTGCAGAAGAAAGTTTTTGTGTTTTTTTTTTGCACACTGAATCAATGAAAGAGTTGTGGTGCTAAAATCATCTTCCCAGCTTTCAGGAACAGGCAGATTTGGGTCAGAAAACTAAATTTTTTAACAGTGTTGGCATTTTACTGGGAGATAGCACATTGTTCGTATTTTTTGTTCTTTCGACCTCCTTCCAATATGTGGTAGAAACAGATATGAAAACATGGTGGATCCTGGAAAGCTACACGTTTCTGAAAACTAGACAACATTTTCAATTCAGCATGGGGTTATTTGTGTATATCCTTCAAGGTTTTTCCCAAATAAAGGGCCTGATTACAATCTTGGCAGATGGGATACTCCTTCACAAACAACGCGAATATTCCGCCCGCCGTATTACAAAAGGAATTCTACTATTGTGTTCCCCTAAGTCTCCTGATAAAAATGGTACCTCACTTATGTGGGCAGGCCTAGTGCTCGCAACAGGAAACGGCCCAAAACGCAACATGGATACATCAACTTTTTCTATCCAAAACCAATCCTTTTTTTATAAAGTGGGTAGCTGTAGTTTTTGGGCCATAGCTCAGCTGGCACCTAGGGAAACCTAACAAACTTGTACATTTTTAAAACTGGACATCTAGGGGAATCCAGGATGCGGTGCGGGATCCTATGCAGTTGTTTTACCCACAATGTCCTGCAAACCTCAAGTTTTGCCTGTAATCACACATTTTCCTTACATTTCCGTGAATGAAACTTCCGGAAACTGCAGGAATCCACAAAAATCTTACCACCCAGCATTACCGCACTTGTGCAGATTAAAAATGCTGTGCCACTTGTGTGGCTGGGCCTGGTGCCAGTGACAGGAATGGATCAAACCAAGGACATTGGGAGTGATTGTTTGGGGGCTCCTGTTTACTTGAGTTGTATCTGTTACAAATAAACATTAAAAATAACACCCAGAAGAATCAAATATCCTCTTGCCTGCCATTGGGATTAGATGCTTTAGACTTCAGGGGAGCAGAAATGCTGTTGAGGTGTTAGGGGTGAGGGTTGGGCCTGATGTTAGCCTGGGAAAGGCCCACCCCATTATTTTATTAAAAATAAGTATTGCTGCCATACTGTGTGCTTTCTGCCCCACTGGGGGCAGATCGGGGTATATAATCCCATCTGTCCCCAAGGGGTGGGGGGGGGGGGCAAAGTGACTGTTACCCTATTTTTGAGGGGGTAGGGCCATGTCCATGCCCATGTTGGTCAGTCCCCACCCCTACAAATAAAAAAAAACAGTAATCCCTGGTGTCTAATAGGGTTTCTTCCCCCCCACCGGGAGAGGCAGATGGGGTTACTTGCCCCAATCTTCCCCCCCAGGGGGCAGAAATACTCTTTCCTCTTTTTTGAGGTGCTGGAGCCATGCCCATGCTGGGCATCCCTCACTCCTACAAATAAAAAAACTAAAAGTAATCCCTGGTGTCTAGTGGGCTGTCTGCACTTGTGCACCCCCCACCCCCCCAAAGGAGGCCCATGGGGTAAGTGCCCTCATCTGCCCCCGAGGGGGGCAGGAAGACTGTTTCTTTTTTCTTGGGGGGCATGGCCACGCCAGGCAGCCACCACACCTACAAAAAAAAAAGTAATCCCTGGTGGGCTTTCTGCCCTCCCCCCCAGGAAACAGATCAAGTAATTACCCCCATCTGCTCCCCTGAGGGGGGGGGCAGAAAGACCGTTTCTCCATTTTTATGGGGGTGGGGGCACAGCAATGCCCATGCTGGGCAGCCCCCACCCTACAAATAAAAAAAATAATCACTGGTGTCTAGTGGTTTCCTGCTCCTTTTGGGGGCAGATCAGCCTACAAATATGGCTGCTCTGCTCCCAGGGGGTCAGATAATGGCCATAATAATACCTCCAAAATGGGGTGCGACCCTTTCCCAAGAGGCTGCTCACCAACATGTATTGTATGAAACTTTCTGGTGGTTTTCTGCCTCCCTTGGGGCAGATCATCCTAAGAATGTGGTCAGTCTGTCCCCAGGGGTAGGGGGGCAGAAAACAGCCAAAATGTATCCCCAATAAAGGGGAGTGACCTTTGCCTGAGGGGCTGCTCTCCGCATCTTAAAAAACCCTGGGGGCTACTGGCGTGGACCCCTGTTTGGAGGATCGCCCTGCTTCAGTGATCCCCAAGCAGGGATCCATTTGGGAAAGGTACCATTTCCAACCATACCTCTCCTCGTGTGCGTCAGTGCTCAGGGAGATGAGATATTCCCCTGAGGACCGAAGCAGTAAAAGTGAAATGAGCCAATTGGCTCATTTCTCTTTCACTTTTAATGTAATGACGTCATTGCGCCATGCATACTGATTATAATTATATTGAAAAATAAATGCCCTGGGCGGCTGTGGAAGCTCTTCCCTAGCTCCCAAGGCTTAAAAAAAAAAGAAAGTCCCTCAGCTGTGAACAGCAGAGGGGTTTCCTGCCTTGTGTGCCAGGACAGCTTGGAGTTGTGCTTGGCAAACGAGCACCCTGGCTGAGGAACCCTCCAAGCTATCCTCAGCACGGAACAGGTTAAAGGCACAGCTAGAGTGCCAAGAAAGCATTCTTCTGTCCACTAGGAGCTGGTCTCTAAGATCTCATGTGTGTGCCATCATAGATCAGGTACAGCAACCTCTCTTCATCCATTGGTGGGTTGTTGTGTCATTCACATTTTGCTTCTGCCCACTATAGCATTTAGCATGGGTCAGTGGGCCAGCCTACTTAAGTCACTGGTTAACTTCACTTTGAGTGACTGCATTTTGTTCTCTCGTAAATATCACATCTGTGCAAAAGCTAGTTTTCTTCACTGCCAGTGTTTCTGTTTTTACTTTCTAATTGCTTTACTGTAGCCTTTTGTGTTTAGAGTCTGCTGTGATACCAGGACACTCTGGATGCACATTCCATCTTTATCACATCCCATCTCATGCCAATGCTCTTGTAGATTCCTTTTTGAGTGTTTTGCTTTTCTGACTGCTGGTGTTTCACACAATACCAGATCAGATAGTGTCCATTTGAAACTGTCCTGTATAAGGCATCATCTTTTTACTTTTTTCTTTCATTCTCTTTCTTGCCTTTTCATTCCTTATTTCCTCCTCTTTTTTCTCTTTCTTGCTCTTTCTTCTTTTCTTCTTTCTTTCTCATTATTTCTTCTTTTCCTTGCTTCTTTCACCCCCTTTCTTTTTCCTTTTTCTTTCTTTTGTTCCCTCTTTCCATTTCCTTTCTTTCCTTTTTGTTTCTTTTTTCCTTCTCGGATCTTCTCATTCCTTCTTTCGTTCTCTTTCCTTCTCTTTCCTACTATTTCCATTTCTTTCTTTGTTTCCTTCTTTCTTTCGTCTCTTTCACTCTTTCGCTCTTGCTTTCTTGCTCAAATGCAAGAGACCTGTAGCCAATTGCATGCCAATACTTTTTTTAGGTTTGTGTAACTATGACGTTTTGATTTTACTAAATTACGTGTTAACACAGTTAATTATAGAGGCTTCAGACAGACTTCATCCATCAGTCTATGGTTGGTGTAACTTACATTTGTCTTCCACCCACTCCAGCATGCATTAAGGGGCAATTCATCAGCCTACTTCAGTGTTGGAAAATGGGTTATTGGTAAGGGCAGGCAAGTACCTACACTTAGCAATAGGCCACTAACCTCCACTTAGGCCCAGTCAGGTCTCAGTAAATTAAACCCAGCTCAACCCTGGGTAGCTTGGCACGAGCGACAAGGCTTAACTTAGGAGACAAAGCATAAAGCATTCAAATATCACAAAACAGTAATTAAATAAAACACAGGAAACAGTTTAAAAATCCAAAATCAATTTATAAAAATAGATGATATGTTTATCTTTAAAATGACAACAACACAAATAAAATCGGATAAGGGGAACCGGAGATATGAATTTTAAAGAATCAATGCTTTCTAGCACATAGAAGCAACTAGCGCTCAAAGGGTTCAAAAAGGTCACACTGGAAAGGAACAAAGTCCAGAGTTCAGGCCACCCACGAGGTAACACTGTCACACTTACTCTCAGAAGTGTTTGATTCAGGAAAGTGGTCCACAGCACCAGCCAAGGGTTCAGAGGCTCTGGTGTGCCTCTTGGGGTCTGGGACTACAACTCCCACAATGCACCTCTTCAACTTATAGAGGTGCTCCAAACATCTCCAAACTTCTGGATCTTCTTCCAGAGGTCCTGTTTGTGTCCTTGAAGTGTGTCCACAACTTGATCCAAGGTTCCAGAAGCTCTGAGTTGCTCCTTGGGGGTTGGGACTACAATTCCCAGAATGCACCTGGTCAGAATCCTCAAATGGCCACTGGACGCTGGTTAGCTGGGCTCTACTTGCAGGACTTGATGCAGGGAACCCTGGCCAGCTCCTTTGTACCTGTAGCAAATGGGGAGTCCCTTCTTGACGCAGTAGAAAACCGATAAAGTCCTTTTAGTGGTGAAGCCCAAGTGTGCAGCTGGTGCAGTCCTCCAGAGTGCAGTGTCCAGGTGCAGATCAGGGGTCCAGCAGGGCAGATCTTCTTCTCCTCTAGTTCTTCCTTGTTGGAATCTGATAGGGATTTGAGGTGTGGGTGCAGGTCTGCCAGTTTTTGTCAGGAATAAGGCCAGGCGCGTTCCAGGTCTCGCCCAAAATTCCGCTGTGCAACTCTGCAGCGCTTTATGCACACCATTGGTCATCCCTGCTTGTTCCAAGAATGGCCATCAGCGTTGTCTGCCCTGTGGTAAAGCTCTTGTAGCTGCAGGTTCAGGGAATTGGTGGTCAAGATGCACTTATCAATGTTATCCTATGAAAGGACTACATTTCCCATGTTTTTAGAGGCAGAGGCCATCTTGGGGATTGGCAGGTCTATAAAGCCCAGCCACACCCAAGCACGTTGCTCACTATTTTGAAGACTTCGATGCAGCCAGACCTTGTGGAGGTGTCTCTGGAAAAGTCCAGAGTTTCTGGATGGCAGAGTATCCTATAAGCAGAGTCCATGGTGCATCCAAAAACGAGTTGGTCATACTCGTAGTGGTAAGGCCTTGCTGAATCCAAGTTTGGAGGAAGTTAATACTTCCAAGAGGTAATGCACTTAGTGGGCACGTGATTCATGGTTTTCCGTTCATAGATGTAAAGCGCTCTTTTGGCTCAGTGAATTCAAAGTGTTTCAGTTCACAGAGATAACGCTCTTAGTGCACATGTAATTCATAGTGTTTCCGTTCACAGATGTAAGGCGCTCTTTTGGCTCAGTGATTCAAAGCGATTTAGTTCACAGAGATAACGCGCATAGTGCGCACGCAAGTAATTCATGGTGTTTCCGTTCACAGATGTAAGGCGCTCTTTTGGTTCAGTGATTCAAAGCGATTTAGTTCACAGAGATAATGCGCATAGTGCACAAGTAATTCATGGTGTTTTCCGTTCACAGATGTAAAGCGCTCTTTTGGCTCAGTGATTCAAAGCGATTCAGTTCACAGAGATAACGCGCTTAGCGCACATGTAATTCATGGTGCTTTCCGTTCACAGATGTAAAACGCTCTTTTGGCTTAGTAATTCAATGCGTTTCAGTTCACAGAGAAAACGCGTTGTGTACAAGTAATTCAAGGAGTTTCAGTTCCCAGGTAAAAAGCGCTTCCTGGTATTATTAAGTAAGGCGCTTTAGGTTTTGATTACTAAAATCTTTTGTCAGTTATTCTTATGAATGTGAATGTATTTGGGAGATAAAACTAATTAAAGTTTTCATTGATCTTTGAATAACTTAAGATGTGAAAAAACATTTAAGTCTTCAAGATTTTCTAAGTCATGATCAAAGGTTTATGATGTGAATACATAAATGTTAGAGGATTGATATTCTGTGTAAAATCATAGTTCAACGTTCTTGCCATCTCTTGAATCTGAGGTCGTGTTTTCACAAGGGGCTTCACCCCCATTTTGGAAGAGGTCTCCACCTGATATTTCAGAGACACATTTGGTCAACAGTCTATAAATGATTTACGTTTTTTCTATGAATGAGTAAATGCATATTGTTCTAACCTTTTCCTTTTCAGATCTCTCTCCCTGCTGTTCCCTTCCCTAAATTCCCTTCACCCGACTGACTTTACCATAACTCTGTGCTATAATAGCTTTCTGAGTTGGACCTTTTTGTTCATCAACGTGCAGATCCCGAGGAAAGGACCCGTGACAGTTTTATCCTTGCTCCTGGGTGAAAAACAGGGGGGTCCTCCAATCAGGGGCAGGGTCCTTCCCCCTGTGATGACCACTTCCTGGGAAGAGTGGCAAAAATCAATCCCAGGGAGCAACATTCCTCAAAAATCCATCATGGCTGAAAGTCATTTTTGGAGGTTACATCTGGCTGAGCCCACCCACTGATGTGGCTAAAAATCATAAACACACCCCTCTCCTAATCTAATCAAGGAGGGACCTAATTGTATGGGTTTGCAGGATGTGAGGGTGTTGCTGGGTTGCTCCAAATGTCCTTCTCTGCCTTCGAAGACCAGTTTGTCAGCCCTCCACCTTCCTGCTTCCCCATCTGCTGAAGGGGGGATCTCCTCCCCCAGGCACATCTCTTTGTGGGGAGCCAGGCCACTTCACACCTCATCTAAGCAGCCTGGCCAGAGCACAGCAGCAAAAACACTGCATGGCTGGAGTTGGCAACTTTTCAGGTAAAGTTTAAAACTCTTTACCTGAACAAGTTATATTAAATCCCACAACTCGAAGTTGTGGGATTTATTATAACAATTCATTTGATACCAAACTTCTGGTATCTGTTACTTAAGGGTTTAAAAAAAAAAAAAAAAAAGTCTCCCCATTTTAACCCATGGAAGCTATTTGCTACAATGAGAGAAAACAAATGTGGCTGTTTTACCTCACCAGGGCTTCTAAAACTATTTTTATAAGGTCCCTGTTTATAGTTACATGGCACCCAGTCCTAGGGGCACATGGGGCACACCTTAGGGGTGACTTATTTGTAAAACAAAGGTAGTTTAAGACTTTGGAACTACTTTTAATTCCAAAGTCGAATTTGCATGTAACTTTAATTTAAAAGCATCCACCAGTAAGGCAGGCCTGCCTTTAAAATGACACTGGGCCTAAGGGTGCACTACCTATGCTAGGGCCCCTAAACCTACATGCCCTACCATATACTAGGGACTTATAGGTAGGTTGACTTAGCCAATTATAATTAGCCTAATTTGCATACTGATTTTACACAGAGCACAGGCCCTGGGACTGGTTAGCAGTACCCAGGGCACCATCAGAGTGAGGAAAACACCAGCAAAAAGTGACAAATGGGGGCAAAAAGTATGGGGGCCTTTGCAATCAGCCCTGTTATCTCACTTTCAGCCATTGGCCTTCCTCACTACTAGTTATGGCATTCTGCTCTTTCACAAGGAACACATGCGTACACAAAGTAGTTCCCTTCTGTGTCAGCGAGTACCGTGGTAATGTCTGTAGGTACTTTGTTGTTTTTAGATCAAAAAACCTCTTTTGTCTGTAGCAATTTGTTTTTTGACTGATGAGGCCCCGGCGTATTCCCAAACAATAATGTTTTGCAAAAACCATAACAAAGCAAGAACTGCCAAAAGGCTGGCAGCCAGAGCCAGATCTACTAGCTTTGCCAATGCTTGTTTATGAATGTCCTCTCAGGGCAGCTATAGCCCTGGCATCTTCAGGGGTGCAATGCAGGCCCCTTAAGTTCCTGTGGCCCGGGGGGCTCATTTAGCTCAATGCTGTGACATATGAGAGGCTCAGGGACCCGCAAAATTTTCTGCAGGGGCCCCCATTCTCCACGGGGCATCTTATAGTTGAGGGTGACATTAGCAAAGGGTATTTCCTGGCCATCGTCTGTTTGGGACTGGAAGGACCAGTGAGCCAATCCTCCTTCATGAAAACATCCCACTCATCACTAATTTATTTGCTTGACATGCATTCCCAGTGACTTTAATCCTACGGCTAGTATGTGTTGGTAAGAGGAAACTTTGTTTATCTAGCTTAAGTCCATCCAACCGAGTGAATCTCACCACTGCATACTTTTTAAAACCAAGATATTGGTACATCACTTGTGTCCTTAGACCTTTAGTTGGCTTTCTTTGGAACGCCCTCCTGCCTCTACAACCGGACACAATACTTATAAAGAGCTCCACTTGAGCACTTTCACTGATCTATTCCAAAAGCTCCAGTTCTCCGATTGAAACAGACCCTGGAGATACAAATGTCTCATTTGTCAGAAGGAATCCAGTCCTGAAAATGGCGGCAATGTCACAATGGTTGGGCCTATAGTGAGAAATGGTTTGTAGTAAACATTAGCCAACCTCCAATTTGAAACACCCAAGTTTAGCAAGAACTTACTTCCAAACTATAATTCTCTGGAAATGAAAATAGAGATATGGACTGCTCTTCCAGTACATATCAGACGGGCCACTTTCACCTCTCAGCACTTTCTCACAGACCTCACGTAAAGTGCACCATTGCCTGGATCCAGCCACTGTTAAACTGCCCTCAGTGCTGCGTAACTGTCCCCGTTGTCCTGTACCCTGAACACAATTTAACTGATTTTATTCTAAATGTGGGATGTATCATTGTACCTTGTTGTAAAGCGCTCTGAAGACCATCGCCAAGGTCATGATCCAACCAAAGTAAATAAACACATGAGAGAGTTCAGAGGCAGAGATAGTGACAAAGCGATCTCGGCCTGGGCTGAGAAGGCTGGGTTGGGTCTTGCTGGTTAGTCCTATTTATAGCTGGTCTGCGTGGATCTTGGAAGCTCTGCCCCTTCTATGGCCTTATACTATGACTATAAGTGTGCTATGGGCTGACAAGCTATTGCAAAACCTTTGCAATAACTTTTCAGCCCTAGCACAATAATGGTACACAGTGTACGGCCATATAATGTTCTATATTGCCCGGGTGGAAAATTGAGCCTCTTTCAGTTCCTGGTGAAAGCAGCACTGGTACACGAATTCAGAGCTATCGAAAACAATTTGCCAAGTCATGTCTAATATGTCAATGTCATCTTGTTTTGTAAGAAGAATAAGTCCTGTACACCACTAGCTATAAGCAGGGATACAGGAATTATGCTGTTCAGCATCTGTGGCAATTTTCACATAACAATAGATTTATCACACCTGTTACATAACTGCCCATCTGTTTACTAGATTAAAGAGTTCAAGAAAACCTGTTCCCAGTTCAAAAGTTGCAGAAAAAAGACCCACAAATGATGATTTGTAGTATCGGACTCTCTGCAAAGGTTAACTTGTCAATTACCAGTTGCAGGTGCTTGTGTTCTTTCAGGGGCGGGCTTGGCGCTGGTGGCACCCAGTGCGATGAGTGTATGTGACGCCCCTCCTCCCCCCCAATGATCACCTCCACTGTGGATTCCCTCACTACCACCTTTTAACAGAGCCACTCAAGTCTCCATAACCACTCTCTCTCAGATGCATTTAATTAGTTTCATAGCATCAGTCATACCAGTGTAAGATAGAGTGTCAGAGCACAGAGACAATCAATCCTACATGTTTAAATCAGTGTATAGGAAATGTTACGTAAGACAGAGGACTACAAGGTGTAGGAGTCACAGGTCGTCCATACTGGTAGCCAGTATAGTTTAGGAGTGCTTTGTCTGGAGAAGCACAACCCCAGAATTTAAAATGTAACACCATAGTTGGGGGTTCTCTTTAATAATAATAGATTTCTACCCAAATTAACCCTTTTTGCAAGATTAGGATAATGAAAGACGGGGAAAATCATTATACCTTGCTGTGTGCATGCAGCTCTTCGATGAGGGTTAATAGCTCACTGTTCTACATTAGGATTTTAATTTATAAACTGCAAGTAACAAAAGGACTTCTCTGACAGCTATAATACTCTGACCTTTTTACATCTATACACCTTGTGATCTACATAGTGCACGTTCTTTGCAGCAGACATAGCAACCCTCTGCAGTAGATTAAAACTTCCACTAGACAATACTCCAGTCTCTCTCCAGAAAGAACATTAATCACAACGTTACCTTGACATTTTTATTGTTGTGTGAAAATAGCTGGAAGCGAAGCAGGCAGGCAGCAGGTGCTATTAAAATAATGATACACTTGCAAAACCCAGGCCCGCACCAGAAGTCAGCACCCGGAGCGGGGGCACCGGTCGCACCGCCCTAGAGCCGGCCCTGTGTGCTTTAGTGCACTCCGGTGCTTAGCTGCAACTAGGGAAGCGAAACGTTCGCGAGACGGTGCTTTGCGTTAAATCTGTGAAACAATACGGCGTGAAATACGCCGCTTTATTGGCTTTTACTTGAGGCATAATTCAGTCAGCTCTGCCGTTAAACGTCGTCCTTCAGTGATGCATAATTTCAATACCCTTGATAATAATGTTTCTCCAGGCAAACTGTGAATTACTTGCATTTCTAGAGGTTTTGCGTGAAATACAGAATAAACATTCTTCGAGATATAAACCGCCACAGCGCCCTCTAGTGCCCTCGTTAAAAAGTTCACCTCGTGGTCGAGACAACGAGAAGCTGCGGCCTAAGAATATGGAACCAGTGGATGGGTGTCTAGGGGCAGCAGCGGCCCCTCGTTTGTCGTTTTGCACCCCGTGGTATTTATCAGGCTACCGTTCTTTCACAAATGACTTTTTCCTCTAGTTACAATAGCATCTATCTCTGTCTTTTTCTCATTCACTGTTTAACATTTTGTTTACTTTCTTTTGTCTAGTAAAGTTTATTTCTAAAACTAAAGTCGACTGATTGTGATTAGACAGGGATATGGAGAGATACTTTTCGTGAGTTTATTTCTAAAACTAAAGTCGACTGATTGTGATTAGACAGGGATATGGAGAGATACTTTTCGTGATGTGATCTGGGAGTCAATAGGCATTCGATGTTTTTGACTCTATACTTATGCTTAAGTGACAATGCTTCCTTTTCGTTTCCGCAAATCCAAGCAAAACGAGCATTGGCAAAGCCAATAGGTTTCGCCAATGAAAGAGCTATTGGCTTTGCCAGTGTCTAGCCATATTGTATGCCAGAGAGGCTAAACGTTAGAGGCGTAGAGGAGAGTGAAGATTGGAATGGCGTAGAGTGTAGTAGTCTTGTAAACTGGAGTGTTGTGTATTGGAGTGGCGTAGAGTGGACCGGTGGAGAGTGCATTGGTTCAGAGTGTTGTAGAGTACAGTGGCACAGAGTGCAGTGGCATTGAGTGAAGTGGCATAGAATTTAGGTGCAAAGTAGCGTAGAGTGGTGCAGGGTATAGTGCCGTAGAGTGTAGTGGCTTACAGTGCAGTGGCGTAGAGCGGAGTGCTGCAAAGTTCAGTGGCCTAGAGTGAAGTGATGCGAGTAGAGTGGCACACAGAGCAGTGGCGTAGAGTGCTTGGGCATACAATGCAGTAATGCAGAGTAGAGTGGCGAAGAGTTCAGCGGTGGAGAGTGCAGTGTTGCAGAGTAATGTGTCTGAGTCGAGTAGTGTTGTAGAGAGCAGTGGTTTAGAGCAGAGTGCAGTTGTGCAGAGTGCATTGGCGTACAATGCAGTGGTTTAGAGTGGAGAAGCTTAGAGAACAGTGGCATAGAGTGGAGTGGTGAAGAGTGGAGTATGCATGGTGTGGTAGCACACTGCAACTACAGACAATACATTTCCAATTAAAATGACCATTACATTTGCACAGACATCCAGTTTTACTAATACAACTATACAGTGCACAGACGACAATGTGTGGAAATTGCATCACCTAGTGTAATAATTTCTTTTGATCATATTGAAGTGTTCCCAACACACTTCAGAAATAACTAAAAATGTGCTTCATTTGTGTTCCTGATATATTCTGAAATACACAGTATATTTAAAATGTTGTCATGTCATAGAAAACAACTTTCCTAACCCCAGTATCCAGCATGCTTGTCACATACATACTCACACTTTGAAGTCAGAGAAAGAAAAGTAATAAAAATCAAGCTCTGTCGGAAGACAGCGCCTGACAGTAGACCTCAGTCTTTGAATGCATAGCGCATGAGACGAGCTAAGAACAAAATTTACAAACTTTTTTTTTTACAGAAAATGAGAGCTCAGAAGGATACTGCAAATTGTGCTTGGGCATGGGATGGTACAAAGTCGAGCTAGACAGCCTAAAACAAATAAAGCCAGAAAATCAAAAGCAACAAAATGTGAGGTACAAACCACAAAGCCAATGGCAAGCAACAGGCAGAATGCTTTCCTAGATCAGCTCTTTGAATGCCCCCAAGATGTCTTTAGCAAACCCGACAGCTTCGGGCTAAAAATCACATTAATGTAAAGGTGGTGTCAGTTAACTGCAGTCCGATGTCGCCTAATGGCAATCTTCTATCAGAGGAGTGTTTCAATGTATATGAGCTTTCTATGACTGGATGAGGATGTTGGGGTGCTTTCACAACATTAGGGTTCACATACATTGCTGCCTAGAGACTGCATGTCACATGTGAAAGACATAAGTATTTTGCAGGTTGGGAGTTTTCAGACCATACTTTGATGCTCCCTGAAGCATAGTTATGAATTCTAACAATCTAGGCATGGCTGACATTGTCACACATGTGGGCGACCTGTTCACTATGCAACTGGCAAACCATTTCAATGTCATGGTGATTTAAGAAAAAAAAGTGGTATCTGCACACACACACCTGTCCCATTTATTAGCGTGTCTGAGACTTCCTTGCAAGAAATTATATTTTAAACACACTGATATTTATGGAAGTTGTTTACTCACTGGCTTCTGATTCTCAATCAATCAAGGATTTATAAAGCATGGCAAATCACCTGTGAGATTCTCAAGGCGCAGGAGTTGCTAACTGCTTTGTGGTGATCTGATTGGAACAACCGGGTCTTGAGTCCTTTCCTGAATTACTGGAGCGATGAGGCGGTACTGAGGTGCAGAGTAAGGTCATTCCAAGCTTTGGCCACCAGGTGTGAGAAGGAGAATCTTCCGCTGTTGCCTCTGCAGATCTGGTAGAAGAGGGATTCGGATTGTAGGAGCCTGGTCAGTTGGTGGAAGGTCATGCGTTTGTTGATGTATGCTGGTGCTCCATTGTGCAGGGCTTTGCATGCGTGAGTCAACATCTTGAACTGGCATCTCTTCTGGATTGAGAGCCAGTGTAGCTTCTTGAGGTGGGGTGTGAAGTGGGAATGTTTGGGGAGGTCGAGGATGAGTCTTGCCGCTGAGTTTTGTATCGTCTGTAGTCTCTTCAGGAGGCGCGCGGTGATTCCTACATAGAGTGTGTCCCGTAGTCCAGCTTGTTGATGAGCAGGGTCTGTCTAACTGTCCTTCTGGTGTTGACTGGGAGCCACCTGAAGATCTTGTAGAGCATGCATAAGGTGTACAAGCAGGCAGGTGAGACTGTTTACCTGTTTCTTCACAGATAGCTTTCTGTCCAAGATGATGCCGAGGTTACGGGCATGGTCTGTCAGGCAGTGTATGAGTCAAATTCAGCAGGCCACCTTGCGTCCATTTCATGGAAGGTGTTGTTCTCAAAGATGAGTACTTCCATGTGGTCCGTGCTGAGTTTGAGACAGTTGTCCTTCATCCAGTCGGTAACTTTAATCATACATTTGTGGAAGTTGTCTCTGGTGATGGAGGGGTCTTCTGACAATGAGAGGATGAGCTGGGTGTTGTTGGTGTAGGAGAAGATGTTGAGTCCTCCTTCACTCCCTGCCCCAAAATGCCCTAGATCTTTATGGGTTGGGTTTTGGGATAAAGTTTTGAGCCAGGATTCCACCCAATGAGCAAGCTATCACAGGGTAGATCCACAGGCAGGTAGACAGCCTGATATTTTTTGCCTGGCAATTGAGGGCCCTAACTATCATAACAATTGTTTTCCTAGCTTTATCAAATGTCGGTAAATTACAAGGGTTTAAATTTAGGGGCCCTTTCAGCTTAGCTCCTAAGTTACATCATCTTCATAACCCACCCTCCATCCTGTAGGGGATGCTCATAATGCTTCCTGGGGTCCCCATGTCCAGTGTGACACCTTCATCTTGTCCTGGCTTATTAGCCAACAGTACATTGTATTTTGGGACTGACAGATTAACTTTTGCCATTGATAAGCAAGGACTCAAAAAAGCTTTGTAAAGGTCTATTAACTAAAAAGCCATGGGAGGCTGAAGGTCTCCTTCATTACATGGGGCTACTTAAGTCGAAGAAAACCTCAGAACCCTGCTTTTCATGGGATGAATATGCAAAATGTATTTACTAAAAATATGCAATTAAAAAATATTGGTCAAATGTTTCCCCGTCAGCCGCCAAGGAGAGGGATATATAAAAACGAGAGAGGTGAGGTACAGTGTGACTCGAAACAGTGAAGCAGGCAGTGTTGGTGAGAGAGAGGAGGAAATATTATAGGAAAAGAGGACAAGGTAAAGAAAGAGAAGTAGTGAGAGAACTGAAGAAACAGTAACAAAGATGGATAGAAAGACAGTAGTGAAGAAATAGTGAGGTAAATTGAGAGCTCAGGTAGGAACCGACTGAGGTCGGGAGGAGGGAGATGAGGTGGTGAGGGATGGGAGGAAGAGATAAATGGGCTAGAGAGCAATGAGGTCGAGGCTGAGACAGGGAGAGGGGTGTGAGAAAGAGAGGAGTGAGAGCGGTAGAGAAAAGTGAGGTATAGAGAAATGGAGATCAAGATTGTGAGGTAAAGGGAGACTGAATTGTGTCTAGACATGATTTCGGGGGGGGGAGGCACACTGGCAACAGATAAAACTGGCTGGCCACCTACATCTGGTTACCATAAAGACTGCAGTTTTTTATATATATATATAATATGCAAAATAATTCATGTGAATTGAACATTACTATGGTCGTTCTCCGCTTCACACCACTCTTTTGGGGTCTTTGTTAGACATTTACAGTCTTTCTCTTCAGATCTTTCAGAAACACTGCATCTGCATCTCAGTTCTTCTCCCCGTCTTCTGTTGCATGCGCTTCGCTGCATCGCCTTCTCTTCACCAATCCTCCCCGTACACAACACAGTCACTCACCTGCACGCCCTGCACTTTCTTTAACTTTTGCCCTGTCAGTATTTTGACAGCTGAGTACCACTTTTGCCCTGTGTGCAGAGAGGCTGGCTGGTTGGGCATGTGTGCAGAACCCCTTTGTGACCCACTGGCAGGCACCGCATTCGGCCTAAAGCCCACACCTCTCAACCCTGGCCCACTCCCAACCTCAACTCGCACACCTACGCAGCAATGACTTTTTATACACTACACATTATACATAAATACTAGGATGCATGAGAAACCATGGAAACACAACATCCTGGAAAATGCAAATAATCTTAGAGATTGTAAGAGTAAATAAAACGTTAAGTGTGAAGAGGAACAGCATCGCTGATCCCAGGCTGAGAGAGCTGTTGTTGCCGGCTGTGGCTGTCACGGGTGGTGGGGCACAATGGGGAGGGGCAGAACATTTACAAGAGAGAGCTAAGGTGGATGGGTGGGCGACACATAGAATTGAGATGGAAATAAAGCAGAGAGGTGCATAAAGAGAAAAGACTCAAACAGCTGAGGCAATAGAAGAAGGTGTAGAGGTGAAGAACTAGAAGTACACACAAAATGATGGGTAGAGGTTGGGTAGCGAGAGATAAGATAGATGTAATCAAAGAGAGCGGTAAATGGGGAAGAAAGTTAGACAGGGAGGGAGATTTAGGCCCTTATTTCAACCTTGGCGGGTTGAAACGCCAAACGGCCGCCTATGCGGCCGCTAACCCACCGGCCGCATTTCAACATCCCCGCCGGCCCAGCGGGGATGTGGGCCGTAACATCGCAATGTGGCGGTGCGGGCGGTGAAGCAGCACACGTCGCGCTTTCCACTGTCTGCTAAGCACGATGGGGCTGTGCCTCGGGGCCCCTGCACTGTCCATACCAAGTGCATGGGCAGTGCAGGGGCCCCGCGAGTCCCCTTACCACCAGCCTTTCCATGGCAGTGTCTACCACCATGGACAGGCTGGCGGTAAGGAGAGTCAAAATCCCCAGGGCAGCGCTGCTTGAAGTGCTGCCCTGGCAGATTGCGACCCCCGGGACCTCCAAGGTGGTAAACCGGCGGTCCCGGCGGTGTGACAATATGGCATTTCGTACCACCATCCTGTTGGCGGTACGAACGCCACTTTAACCCCTGGCGGTCACAATGAGGCCCTTAGTGATTGGAGAGGTAGGGAGCGATGAAATGCCACAGTCTAGGGAGAGATGAAAAGGAGAAAGGTGGTGTAGAAAGAAATGGGACAAGCAGAAGGTCAACAAAAGGAGGTCAGAATAAGTTGGAGGGAGCGAGGAAATAAAAGTAAGCAAGGTAGGGAGTGAGATGGTAGGGTGAGAGGTGAGGTAACCTGGATGGATAGTAAGGTATAAAGTGCTGAGGTAGGCGTAGATAGAGAGAAATAGATGTGGGCAGAGAAAAGAACAGAGGCTGCAATACAAAAAAGTGACAGAGGAAAAAGTGGTTCCCGAGTGTCCTAATCACTTTACCAAAGGGCCCTTTAAAAGTTAGGGATGCTGTGCAATAGGCTCCTTTGCACAGACCTTAAATCATCTCTGGGCGCAGGGTGACATGGGCCACATTTACTTCACATTGTAGAGTTTTGGGAGGGAAGTCCTGTGCATGGTAATAGGCGTGTACCCTTACCCTCATTGTCCAACTTTACTGTTGTCTGGATACCTAATGCTGATTTATTTATTTTTGTCATAAGCAACATGGATTGTGTGTGTGCACTATGACATAGGCCTGTGTAAAAAATTACAGTCTTCTTAGACTGGGATGGGTGCTGAAAGTCCTACCCTCTAAGTGATGGTAGGTTACCGCCTTCACCAGGGTTAAGTAGCCCAAGCACGGTGGTGGCAGCATACCGCATAGAGACCAGTAGTCGTGAACAGGACCTTTTTGCAGTGTGTCACTGGAGTGAGGCCTGCAGGCTCACTCGCCTTTTTAAAAGTTCCGCTGCTGTATGTTTAACTCACTCTTGGCCTACATCAGGTAGGTGTGGATTGCTGTGCAGCGCAGGAGTAGTGACTCTGCATTGCTTGTACTTGTGCTTGGGGAGGGTACTATACAAGAAGGGAGCAGTACTAGGCAGTGCATGTGTGGTTAGTATGCCTGAGAGGAATACATTACATTAGAGATGCTGTGTATGTCTGTATGTATGTGTGCTTGCATGAAGTACAATACATGAAATGTGAAGAGCTGTGCAGCACGCACATAGTGAGTGTGTGCACTGGTAGGGTGTGTGTTGAAATAACACAACTTGACTAAATATAGGAAAGCTTCAGTGCTTAACAGTGCACACAGACTGAAGAATGAGTGTGTGTGCTGAATGCATAGGTACATGTAGGGGTACAATGCATAGAGGTATTGGTGCTGAACAGTAGGCCTGCTGAGAGTGTACATTGAGTAAATGTGCCTGCAAGGGTATATGACATGGAGGACCCTGGGTTCCATTTTGGGAAGTCCAGGCCTGCCTGGTGGAGATATGAGGAGGAGGAGAATCCACCAGACAGATTTGTGGATTGCTGGATTCCTGGTGAGAAGGAAGAGACTCCCTTTATACCTCAAAAAGGCTGCTCTTTGATTCAGCGATAAATCACAGGGAAGGGGCCTGGGCACATCTCAGAAAGGCAAATGGGGCTGATAAGAGAATCAAAAAGAGTAGGGCTGGGATCAACCTTTTGATTAACTTATCACTGTGGCTGACATTCAGGTGTGAACTCTGCATCCCACAATTTTTTTTTTTTTAAACTGCTTCATTGAAAAAGCAGTCACAGACGTGGTCTGCTGACCCCAGCAGGCCACCATCCCTGTGAGTGCGGCCATTCCCAAATCGGTCACAAATTGGGACCTGCCTCATGAATATTAATGAGGCAGGTCCCCTGCAACCCATTTGGAAATCGCTAACAGTGTCTCAGGCACTATTGTACATTTCGTCTTGCAGACTCGCAAATTGCGAGTCACAAAACAACATTTTTCTACGTTTGGCCCTAGGTTCCTAAAAGATCAGAAGGGAGACCTTTTGAGCATAGCCTAGTAGTTTTCATTCCCTGATGCAGCTACCAATAAATAGGGAATAACCCTGGAGACATTCATCGAAGGAGGGTGGAACACGAATTAGAAATAAAATACTACTTTTTCTTATAAAGGCAAGTATTTGAATGGACATTGATTTATTGCTCATACTGTCTGCACTTTGAGTTATGAGTCGTATTCACTGAACTGTATCTACCTTCCCCTGAGGGAGCCTTGACTGCTCGACCACAGCTACCACTGAGACTCAAGTTCAGAAGGGGTACTTGGCCCAGTTGAGTGGAATCTATAGTAGGTCGGGCTCAAGGATGCCACAAGTAAAAGGTCTCAACCTCCACGGTTGGGTCCTGTAGCCCCATCGTGCCCTCTAAAAGGGGTTCTGACATACAGTAAAATGACCATGCTGGTGCAGTTTGATGTATTGTTCTTCCCAGTCAAATGGGATTGAGAAAATAGATACACCTCACTTTTAGTCTGTGACCACATTCCCATGCAGAGACCACAAGACAATAAATAGGAGTTCCTTTTTTATTGGTCAATGACCTAAAGGAAAACAATTTCTTGATAGGCCAACTGCCAGCCTGAATGAAAGCTGGTGAGCAACATCTCAAAGTGGTCTTCCAGCCTATCAGCTTCCCTGTCTAGAGGGAACAACCATGTGATGAAGCAACCAATTAAACCGGCAGTGAAGAGACAGACCCACTGAGGAACGAAGTAGGCACTATGCTGCTGGACACCAAAGGCACAGATTGTGTTCAAGGACGGGATTTGGGGGTTGCAACATTCTGGGTTCTTTGCTGTTCAGCAGGTGGAATGATGGTGTACCTCTTGGTGTACCCCTTTCTTCAGGCTCAGTTGCTCTTTTGCAATGTGATAACTTGATCAATGAAGGCAGTTGTCTGTACTGCTGGTCAACAGCACTTGAAACGGGCCATGACACCTGGGCTGTAATGGTAAATTGCCATAAAGAACTTCTAAGTGTACCCATTCTCTGACCCGCAGATCGTGGCAGGCCTCAGTCAGGCTTTTTGACAGGCTTGTTTAGCCTGAGAATGGAAGCTGTTGTGAGTCAACTTAGTTTTCTGGTTGGTGGTGTCTCTCAGTGGCATTAGTAAGGTGTCCGGTCATTTCATACTAACCTTAGCTTACAGTTTCAATATTTTGTTTTTCCAAACTTCCATTGAAAGTCTTAACTTTGCCAAAGAAGTTGAGATGGTAAGCACAGTGGAAATGTTGCACACTGAGGGATTTCCATAGTTTTTGATCTACTGAAAAACGAAAATGGCTGCCCTTGTGCCTCCCTAGCTTGAGAGGTGACCTGACGCTTGAAATGAAGTCCCTGATCTGGCCCTCTGCCCCAGTGCCTGCACCTGCCCACAGAGAAGCCTCCACCCAACCAGAAAACACGGCACCAATGACCAGAACACATTGATTACAAATAGCACTGGAGCATGCTAATTAATACATTAAAGGTAAACTAACAGACTCCATGGAGGTGGGTGGGCTGTGCTAGACAATTTGACATCTTTCCGAACATTGAATGCTTGACAGGCAGTACATGAGTGACAGCACTGTTTAGCCATAGAAGGGAAGTGTAGGAGGCTGGACTGGCTTGTAGTGAGTACCAAGGGGTACTTGCACCTTGCACCAGGCCCAGTTATCCCTTATTAGTGTATAGGGTGTCTAGCAGCTTAGGCTGATAGATAATGGTAGCTTAGCAGAGCAGCTTAGGCTGAACTAGGAGACGTGTGAAGCTACTACAGTACCACTTAGTGTCATATGCACAATATCATAAGAAAACACAATACACAGTTATACTAAAAATAAAGGTACTTTATTTTTATGACAATATGCCAAAGTATCTTAGAGTGTACCCTCAGTGAGAGGATAGGAAATATACACAAGATATATATACACAATAGCAAAAATATGCAGTATAGTCTTAGAAAACAGTGCAAACAATGTATAGTTACAATAGGATGCAATGGGGAAACATAGGGATAGGGGCAACACAAACCATATACTCCAAAAGTGGAATGCGAACCACGAATGGACCCCAAACCTATGTGACCTTGTAGAGGGTCGCTGGGACTATTAGAAAATAGTGAGAGTTAGAAAAATAACCCTCCCCAAGACCCTGAAAAGTGAGTGCAAAGTGCACTAAAGTTCCCCTAAGGACAAAGAAGTCGTGTTAGAGGAATAATGCAGGAAAGACACAAACCAACAATGCAACAACGATGGATTTCCAATCTCTGGTACCTGTGGAACAAGGGGACCAAGTCCAAAAGTCACAAGCAAGTCGGAGATGGGCATATGCCCAGGAAATGCCAGCTGTGGGTGCAAAGAAGCTTCTACTGGACAGAAGAAGCAGAGGTTTCTGCAGGAACGAAAAGGGCTAGAGACTTCCCCTTTGGTGGACGGATCCCTCTTGCTGTGGAGAGTCGTGCAGAAGTATTTTCCCGCCGAAATAACGCCAACAAGCCTTGCTAGCTGCAAATCGTGCGGTTAGCGTTTTTGGACGCTGCTGTAGCCCAGGAGGGACCAGGAGGTTGCAAATTGGACCAGGAGGTAGAGGAGACGTCGAGCAAGACAAGGAGCCCTCTTAGCAGCAGGTAGCACCCGGAGAAGTGCCAGAAACAGGCACTACGAGGATGCGTGAAACGGTGCTCACCCGAAGTTACACAAAGGAGTCCCACATCGCCGGAGACCAACTTAGAAAGTCGTGCAATGCAGGTTAGAGTGCCGTGGACCCAGGCTTGGCTGTGCACAAAGGATTTCCGCCGGAAGTGCACAGGGGCCGGAGTAGCTGCAAAAGTCGCGGTTCCCAGCAATGCAGTCTAGCGAGGTGAGGCAAGGACTTACCTCCACCAAACTTGGACTGAAGAGTCACTGGACTGTGGGGGTCACTTGGACAGAGTTGCTGGATTCGAGGGACCTCGCTCGTCGTGCTGAGAGGAGACCCAAGGGACCGGTAATGCAGCTTTTTGGTGCCTGCGGTTGCAGGGGGAAGATTCCGTCGACCCACAGGAGATTTCTTCGGAGCTTCTAGTGCAGGGAGGAGGCAGGCTACCCCCACAGCATGCACCACCAGGAAAACAGTCGAGAAGGCGGCAGGATCAGCGTTACAGAGTTGCAGTAGTCGTCTTTGCTACTATGTTGCAGTTTTGCAGGCTTCCAGCGCGGTCAGCAGTCGATTCCTTGGCAGAAGGTGAAGAGAGAGATGCAGAGGAACTCGGCTGAGCTCTTGCATTCGTTATCTAAAGTTTCCCCAGAGACAGAGACCCTAAATAGCCAGAAAAGAGGGTTTGGCTACCTAGGAGAGAGGATAGGCTAGCAACACCTGAAGGAGCCTATCAGAAGGAGTCTCTGACGTCACCTGGTGGCACTGGCCACTCAGAGCAGTCCAGTGTGCCAGCAGCACCTCTGTTTCCAAAATGGCAGAGGTCTGGAGCACACTGGAGGAGCTCTGGACACCTCCCAGGGGAGGTGCAGGTCAGGGGAGTGGTCACTCCCCTTTCCTTTGTCCAGTTTCGCGCCAGAGCAGGGCTAAGGGGTCCCCTGAACCGGTGTAGACTGGCTTAGGCAGAATTGGGCACATCTGTGCCTAAGAAAGCATTTCCAGAGGCTGGGGGAGGCTACTCCTCCCCTGCCTTCACACCATTTTCCAAAGGGAGAGGGTGTAACACCCTCTCTCAGAGGAAGTTCTTTGTTCTGCCATCCTGGGCCAGGCCTGGCTGGACCCCAGGAGGGCAGCTGCCTGTCTGAGGGGTTGGCAGCAGCAGCAGTGAAACCCCAGGAAGGGCAGTTTGGCAGTACCAGGGTCTGTGCTACAGACCACTGGGATCATGGGATTGTGCCAACTATGCCAGGATGGCATAGAGGGGGCAATTCCATGATCATAGACATGTTACATGGCCATATTCGGAGTTACCATTGTGAAGCTACATATAGGTAGTGACCTATATGTAGTGCACGCGTGTAATGGTGTCCCCGCACTCACAAAGTCTGGGGAATTGGCCCTGAACAATGTGGGGGCACCTTGGCTAGTGCCAGGGTGCCCTCACACTAAGTAACTTTGCACCTAACCTTTACCAGGTAAAGGTTAGACATATAGGTGACTTATAAGTTACTTAAGTGCAGTGTAAAATGGCTGTGAAATAACGTGGACGTTATTTCACTCAGGCTGCAGTGGCAGGCCTGTGTAAGAATTGTCAGAGCTCCCTATGGGTGGCAAAAGAAATGCTGCAGCCCATAGGGATCTCCTGGAACCCCAATACCCTGGGTACCTCAGTACCATATACTAGGGAATTATAAGGGTGTTCCAGTAAGCCAATGTAAATTGGTAAAAATAGTCACTAGCCTGTTAGTGACAATTTGGAAAGAAATGAGAGAGCATAACCACTGAGGTTCTGATTAGCAGAGCCTCAGTGAGACAGTTAGTCACTACACAGGTAACACATTCAGGCACACTTATGAGCACTGGGGCCCTGGTGAACAGGGTCCCAGTGACACATACAACTAAAACAACATATATACAGTGAAAAATGGGGGTAACATGCCAGGCAAGATGGTACTTTCCTACACAACCCCCCCCCCAAACGTAGGACAATAAGACTAGCCATGACCTGATGAGTCTTCATTGTCTAAGTGGAAATATCTGGAGAGTCCATCTGCATTGGAGTGGCTACTCCCAGGTCTATGTTCCACTGTATAGTCCATTCCCTGTAGGGATATGGACCACCTCAACAATTTAGGATTTTCACCTTTCATTTGTTTTAGCCAAAGTAGAGGTTTGTGGTCTGTCTGAACAATGAAGTGAGTGCCAAACAGGTATGGCCTCAACTTCTTCAGAGCCCAGACCACAGCAAAGGCCTCCCTCTCTATGGCAGACCAACGCTTTTCTCTAGGGGTCAACCTCCTACTAATAAAAGCAACAGGTTGATCCTGGCCCTCAGAATTAAGTTGTGATAGGACTGCCCCTACTCCTAATTCAGATGCATCAGTTTGGACATAGAATTTTTTAGAGTAACAAGGGCTTTTCAGGACAGGTGCAGAGCACATGGCCTGCTTCAGCTCCTCAAAAGCTTCCTGACAGTTTGCTGTCCATAATACCTTTTTAGGCATTTTCTTGGATGTGAGGTCATTAAGAGGGGCTGCAATGGAGCCATAGTTCTTAATGAACCTCCTGTAATACCCAGTGAGGCCTAGGAAGGCTCTCACCTGAGTCTGAGTGGTAGGGGGAACCCAATCAATAATTGTTTGGATTTTCCCCTGAAGTGGTGCAATCTGTTCCCCACCAACAAGGTGTCCCAGATAAACCACCTTACCCTGCCCTATCTGGCACTTTGAAGCCTTGATAGTGAGGCCTGCCTTTTGCAGGGCCTCCAAAACTTTCCATAGGTGGACCAGGTGATCATCCCAGCTGGAGCTAAAGACAGCTATATCGTCCAAATATGCTGCACTGAAAGCTTCCAGCCCTTGCAGGACTGTGTTCACCAACCTTTGAAAAGTGGCAGGTGCATTTTTCAAACCAAAAGGCATTACAGTAAACTGGTAATGTCCTCCAATGGTTGAAAATGCAGTTTTAGGTTTAGCATCTTCTGACAATTTGATCTGCCAATACCCTGCAGTCAAATCAAAAGTGCTTAGATACTTGGCAGATGCCAGTGTATCTATGAGCTCATCTGCCCTGGGTATAGGGTGAGCATCAGTTTTGGTTACCAAGTTGAGACCTCTATAGTCTACACAAAACCGCATTTCCTTCTTTCCATCTTTGGAATGGGGTTTTGGTACAAGTACCACAGGAGAAGCCCATGGACTTTCAGAGTGCTCAAACACTCCTAGTTCTAACATTTTCTGGACCTCTTGCTTTATGCAGTCCCTGACATGGTCAGGCTGCCTATAGATCTTACTTTTGACAGGTAAACTGTCTCCAGTATCTATAGTGTGCTCACACCAAGAAGTGGTACCTGGCACAGTAGAGAAGAGTTCAGAGAATTGATCTAGGAGATTTATGCAATGGTCTTTCTGCTCAGCAGTAAGACAATCAGCCAAAACTACACCTTCCACAAGAGCATCTTGTTCTGTGGAAGAGAAGAGATCAGGTAGAGGATCACTGTCTACTTCCTGTCCCTCATCAGTTGCCATGAGCAGGGTGAGATCAGCCCTGTCATAGTAGGGTTTCAGGCGGTTGACATGGAGCACCCTAAGGGGACTCCTGGCAGTGCCTAAGTCAACTAAATAGGTGACTTCTCCCTTCTTTTCAACAATTGTGTGGGGTCCACTCCATTTATCTTGAAGTGCTCTTGGGGCCACAGGCTCCAAGACCCACACTTTCTGCCCTGGTTGGTACTGAACCAAAACAGCCTTCTGATCATGCCATTGCTTCTGGAGCTCTTGGCTGGCCTGAAGGTTTTTGCTGGCCTTTTTCATGTACTCAGCCATCCTTGATCTGGGGCCAAGTACATAATCCACAATATCCTGCTTAGGAGCTTTTAAAGGTTGTTCCCAACCCTCCTTTACAAGTGTGAGTGGACCCCTAACAGGGTGTCCAAAAAGAAGTTCAAAGGGGCTGAAGCCCACTCCTTTCTGGGGTACCTCCCTGTAGGCAAAAAGGAGGCATGGTAGAAGGATATCCCATCTCCTGCGGAGTTTTTCAGGGAGACCCATAATCATGCCTTTGAGAGTTTTATTAAATCTCTCCACCAGTCCATTTGTTTGTGGATGATAGGGTGTTGTGAACTTGTAAGTTACACCACACTCCTTCCACATGGCCTTTAAGTATGCAGACATGAAATTGCTTCCCCTGTCTGATACTACTTCCTTTGGGAAGCCCACCCTAGAAAATATTCCCAGGAGGGCCTTTGTCACTGCAGGTGCTGTAGTGGTCCTTAAAGGAATTGCTTCAGGGTATCTTGTGGCATGGTCCACTACCACCAAGATAAACCTATTGCCTGAAGCAGTAGGAGGGTCAAGGGGGCCAACTATGTCAACCCCTACCCTTTCAAAGGGAACCCCAACCACAGGCAGTGGAATAAGGGGTGCCTTTGGTGTGCCACCTGTTTTGCCACTGGCTTGACAGGTTTCACAGGACTTACAAAAATCTTTTGTGTCCTCAGACATCCTAGGCCAATGAAACAAGGGAACAAGTCTGTCCCAAGTTTTCATTTGACCCAGGTGCCCAGCTAGGGGAATGTCGTGGGCAAGAGTTAGGAGGAACTTTCTGTACTCCTGAGGAATCACTAATCTCCTGGCAGCTCCAGGTTTAGGATCCCTATGCTCAGTGTACAAGAGGTTGTCCTCCCAGTAAACTCTGTGAGAGTCACTGACATCCCCATTAGCTTGTTTGACAGCTTGCTGTCTTAGACCCTCTAGTGTGGGACAGGTTTGCTGTGCCACACTAAGCTCCTCCCTGGCAGGCCCCCCTTCACCCAAAAGCTCAGCAGTGTCTGCTTCCAGCTCCTCTGGTGTAGGTTCTGCACAGGGTGGAAATTCTTCTTCCTCAGAAGTAGAATCCACTGTAGAGGGAGGGATAGTAGGAAGTGGTTTGCTTCTACTAGCCCTAGCTTTAGGGAGCACTTGGTGCATTGTTCCAGGATCCAAGCTTCCCTGTCCTTTTTGCTTTTTGGCCTGAGCCCTGGTTAAAGCAAAAATATGCCCTGGGATGCCCAGCATTGCTGCATGGGCCTCCAACTCCACATCTGACCAAGCTGATGTCTCCAAATCATTTCCTAGTAGACAGTCTACAGGTAAATCTGTGGCTACCACAACTTTCTTTGGACCAGTAACCCCCCCCCAGTTGAGATTATCAACAGCCATGGGGTGGCTAAGTGTGTTGTTGTGAGCATCGGTTACTTGGTACTGGTGACCAAGTAGGTGTTGTTCAGGGTGGACCAGTTTCTCTATGACCATAGTCACACTGGCTCCAGTGTCCCTGTAGGCCTGAACCTCAACACCGTTTATTAGGGGTAGCTGCTTGTACTTATCCATATTAAGGGGACAAGCAACTAAGGTGGCTAAATCAATAGCCCCCTCAGAGACTAACACAGCCTCTGTGGCCTCCCTAACAAGGCCAACCCCAACTAAGTTACCAATAGTGAGCCCAGCTACTCCCTTGGATTGGCTATTAGTAGGTTTGCTCCCACCACCACTGCTATTAGTAGGGACACTAGGGGTAGCAGTAGGGGTTATAGTGGTAGGAGGCTTGGTGCTTTTCTTTGGACAACTGGGATCTGTTGTCCAATGGCCTTTTACTTTACATAAATAGCACCATGGTTTCTTTTCTTTGTTTTGATTAAAGGAGGATTTGGACCCACCACCCCCACCAGAGTGTTTTTGTGGGCCTGATGAAGACTCATTTTTAGATTTGTCCCCACCCTTGTCAGAAGACTTACCATCCTTCTTTTTGTTGCCATCTTTGTCACCCCCTGTATGAACTTTTCTGTTCACCCTTGTTCTGACCCATTTGTCTGCCTTCTTTCCCAATTCTTGGGGAGAGGTCAGATCAGAGTCCACCAAGTACTGGTGCAACAAATCAGACACACAATTATTAAGAATATGCTCTCTCAGGATCAAGTTATACAGGCTGTCATAATCAGTAACTTTACTGCCATGTAACCACCCCTCCAAGGCCTTCACTGAATGGTCAATGAAATCAACCCAGTCTTGTGAAGACTCCTTTTTGGTCTCTCTGAACTTTATCCTGTACTGTTCAGTGGTTAAGCCATAACCATCCAGGAGTGCATTCTTAAGAACTGTAAAATTATTGGCATCACTTTCTTTCACAGTAAGGAGCCTATCCCTACCTTTTTCACTAAATGATAGCCATAGGATAGCAGCCCACTGCCTTTGAGGGACATCCTGTACAACACAGGCCCTCTCAAGTGCAGCAAACCACTTGTTAATGTCATCCCCCTCCTTATAAGGGGGAACTATCTTGTGCAGATTCCTGGAATCATGCTCTTTTGCAGGATGACTATGGGGAATACTGCTGCTGCCACCATGGGTTTCTAAACCCAGTTTCTGTCTCTCCTTCTCTACTTCTAAGGTCTGTCTATCCAAATCCAGCTGTTGCTTCTTGAGCTTCAGTCTGGTTTGTTCCACTCTCAATCTATTGAGCTCCCTTTCTAACAATCTGTCATCAGGGTGGGTGGGAGGGACATGCCTTGAAACAGAAGTATAGTGAGAATGGACAGAAGGAGACCTGTCCCTTACAGAGGGCACCCTAACAGCTTGGCTAACAGAAACATCAGTACCACTGTGGTGTGAATAAATGCTTTTGCTATGATGTGAGACAACACAATTTGTATGGTGTGGCTCTTCATCATTACCAACTATGCTAGACTGTCTAGTAATGGGCAGGCTAGGAAGTTTCTTTCCTGAATCTTTTCCTGGGGGAGTCCCTGGATCAGATTGGGAACCATTAGCTACTTTTTCTACAGATGGGGCACTTCTAGCCTTATCCTGTTCTCTAAGCATGTTAAGTAACAGTTCCAAGGAAGGATTCTTCCCTACACTCAAACCTCTCTCTACACAGAGACTCCTTGCTCCTTTCCAGCTAAGGTGGTCATATGCAAGTTTGGACAGATCAACATTTTGGCCTGTGCCAGACATTTTTAGAGAGAGTTAAAGTGATAGAAAAAGAGAAAAAAGTTTGTCAGAGCTTTTAGAAAGACAGAGAAAAAAAACTTTTAAAACTTTTTAGAACTTTTTAGAAAGTTAGAAGTACTTTTCAGCACTTAGAAAAGAGTGAAAAGAGGAAATGCAAAACTTTTTGGCTATGTGTATATACACTGAACTTGTTTTGTATATTTTTCTCTTATGAAAAGTACAATGACAAGAGTGGTAAGTAGTCTCAAAGCACTTATCCCAACGCTGCACAACCAATGTAGGAGGCTGGACTGGCTTGTAGTGAGTACCAAGGGGTACTTGCACCTTGCACCAGGCCCAGTTATCCCTTATTAGTGTATAGGGTGTCTAGCAGCTTAGGCTGATAGATAATGGTAGCTTAGCAGAGCAGCTTAGGCTGAACTAGGAGACGTGTGAAGCTACTACAGTACCACTTAGTGTCATATGCACAATATCATAAGAAAACACAATACACAGTTATACTAAAAATAAAGGTACTTTATTTTTATGACAATATGCCAAAGTATCTTAGAGTGTACCCTCAGTGAGAGGATAGGAAATGTACACAAGATATATATACACAATAGCAAAAATATGCAGTATAGTCTTAGAAAACAGTGCAAACAATGTATAGTTACAATAGGATGCAATGGGGAAACATAGGGATAGGGGCAACACAAACCATATACTCCAAAAGTGGAATGCGAACCACGAATGGACCCCAAACCTATGTGACCTTGTAGAGGGTCGCTGGGACTATTAGAAAATAGTGAGAGTTAGAAAAATAACCCTCCCCAAGACCCTGAAAAGTGAGTGCAAAGTGCACTAAAGTTCCCCTAAGGACAAAGGAGTCGTGTTAGAGGAATAATGCAGGAAAGACACAAACCAACAATGCAACAACGATGGATTTCCAATCTAGGGTACCTGTGGAACAAGGGGACCAAGTCCAAAAGTCACAAGCAAGTCGGAGATGGGCATATGCCCAGGAAATGCCAGCTGTGGGTGCAAAGAAGCTTCTACTGGACAGAAGAAGCAGAGGTTTCTGCAGGAACGAAAAGGGCTAGAGACTTCCCCTTTGGTGGACGGATCCCTCTCGCCGTGGAGAGTCGTACAGGAGTGTTTTCCCGCCGAAAGAACGCCAACAAGCCTTGCTAGCTGCAAATCGTGCAGTTAGCGTTTTTGGATGCTGCTGTGACCCAGGAGGGACCAGGAGGTCGCAAATTGGACCAGGAGGTAGAGGGGACGTCGAGCAAGACAAGGAGCCCTCTTAGCAGCAGGTAGCACCCGGAGAAGTGCCAGAAACAGGCACTACGAGGATGCATGAAATGGTGCTCACCCGAAGTTACACAAAGGAGTCCCACGTCGCCGGAGACCAACTTAGAAAGTCGTGCAATGCAGGTTAGAGTGCCGTGGACCCAGGCTTGGCTGTGCACAAAGGATTTCCACCGGAAGTGCACAGGGGCCGGAGTAGCTGCAAAAGTCGCGGTTCCCAGCAATGCAGTCTAGCGAGGTGAGGCAAGGACTTACCTCCACCAAACTTGGACTGAAGAGTCACTGGACTGTGGGGGTCACTTGGACAGAGTTGCTGGATTCGAGGGACCTCGCTTGTCGTGCTGAGAGGAGACCCAAGGGACCAGTAATGCAGCTTTTTGGTGCCTGCGGTTGCAGGGGGAAGATTCCGTCGACCCACGGGAGATTTCTTCGGAGCTTCTAGTGCAGGGAGGAGGCAGACTACCCCCACAGCATGCACCACCAGGAAAACAGTCGAGAAGGCGGCAGGATCAGCGTTACAGAGTTGCAGTAGTCGTCTTTGCTACTATGTTGCAGTTTTGCAGGCTTCCAGCGCGGTCAGCAGTTGATTCCTTGGCAGAAGGTGAAGAGAGAGATGCAGAGGAACTCGGCTGAGCTCTTGCATTCGTTATCTAAAGTTTCCCCAGAGACAGAGACCCTAAATAGCCAGAAAAGAGGGTTTGGCTACCTAGGAGAGAGGATAGGCTAGCAACACCTGAAGGAGCCTATCAGAAGGAGTCTCTGACGTCACCTGGTGGCACTGGCCACTCAGAGCAGTCCAGTGTGCCAGCAGCACCTCTGTTTCCAAGATGGCAGAGGTCTGGAGCACACTGGAGGAGCTCTGGACACCTCCCAGGGGAGGTGCAGGTCAGGGGAGTGGTCACTCCCCTTTCCTTTGTCCAGTTTCGCGCCAGAGCAGGGCTAAGGGGTCCCCTGAACCGGTGTAGACTGGCTTATGCAGAATTGGGTACATCTGTGCCCAAGAAAGCATTTCCAGAGGCTGGGGGAGGCTACTCCTCCCCTGCCTTCACACCATTTTCCAAAGGGAGAGGGTGTAACACCCTCTCTCGGAGGAAGTTCTTTGTTCTGCCATCCTGGGCCAGGCCTGGCTGGACCCCAGGAGGACAGCTGCCTGTCTGAGGGGTTGGCAGCAGCAGCAGCTGCAGTGAAACCCCAGGAAAGGCAGTTTGGCAGTACCAGGGTCTGTGCTACAGACCACTGGGATCATGGGATTGTGCCAACTATGCCAGGATGGCATAGAGGGGGCAATTCCATGATCATAGACATGTTACATGGCCATATTCGGAGTTACCATTGTGAAGCTACATATAGGTAGTGACCTATATGTAGTGCACGCGTGTAATGGTGTCCCCGCACTCACAAAGTCTGGGGAATTGGCCCTGAACAATGTGGGGGCACCTTGGCTAGTGCCAGGGTGCCCTCACACTAAGTAACTTTGCACCTAACCTTTACCAGGTAAAGGTTAGACATATAGGTGACTTATAAGTTACTTAAGTGCAGTGTAAAATGGCTGTGAAATAACGTGGACGTTATTTCACTCAGGCTGCAGTGGCAGGCCTGTGTAAGAATTGTCAGAGCTCCCTATGGGTGGCAAAAGAAATGCTGCAGCCCATAGGGATCTCCTGGAACCCCAATACCCTGGGTACCTCAGTACCATATACTAGGGAATTATAAGGGTGTTCCAGTAAGCCAATGTAAATTGGTAAAAATAGTCACTAGCCTGTTAGTGACAATTTGGAAAGAAATGAGAGAGCATAACCACTGAGGTTCTGATTAGCAGAGCCTCAGTGAGACAGTTAGTCACTACACAGGTAACACATTCAGGCACACTTATGAGCACTGGGGCCCTGGTGAACAGGGTCCCAGTGACACATACAACTAAAACTACATATATACAGTGAAAAATGGGGGTAACATGCCAGGCAAGATGGTACTTTCCTACAGGAAGTGAAAACCAAACCAATGAGTATATTCTGCTAGAACCATTCGATATTTGCTTATTTGTGCAGTACCATGATATATTAAAGGAACACCATCAGGTAACAACATTCTTGATGCCGCTATTTTACCATTCTTTGATCTCCACGGTTTGTCCTGGTGCACAGGGCACCCTTGCCTTCCTCTAACCTTCATCTCTTCCTCTGCTGCTTGCTTATGTAAAATAGCAAGACTATGCAGGGAGGCATAAGGGGTCCCTTGGAGTACATTGTGATGCTGGAAACAAAAGGGAAGGCTGCTTTATTGGCAGTTGAATCAGAAAAAGCATTCCCATGACACACTGCACCTTGCAATGACTGCTGGCCAGCACATTGTACCACAGCTACCTATTTCAGAAGCTATAAAATATCAAGCATACTCTTTACCTGTCTGCCATTTTAACCAGTGCACCTATAGATGTGAGGGAATTCCCTTGTGGCCAGATTGCACACAACCATGTGCAACCCAAAAGACATATTTTTGAACCCTTGACTATGGCAACATTCTGGTAAGCAGCTAGGATGCAAGCTCTAGTAAGAGCAATACACCTGGCCATAAATGCAGATTGAACCTGGAGAAGACACCTACTTTTCACAACTTCCGTCTGTGTGAACAGAGCAACTCGCTTACCACTAGGTTTCTGTCATTGTTTCTGAGACAGGGCACATCAACATATTGCACAAAATCACAGCTCATTAGTTGTGTATCCTTAGGTCAATTTGTGTCTTCATGAGATGGACAGTGGTTCTAAAACAATTATGGGGTCCACCAACTTGGGACATTTTGGGACTACACTGGACGTTTTACAACAGTAAAATGAAAAGTAAACAAACGAATCATTCATAGTTTGACGCCAACAAGTGTGTTTTAGTTGTCAGCAACAGGTTAACCACAGAACGAGGAACAACTGTGGGAGGAGAACCAACAAAATATTTTCAAACACTTCATCAAAGTGGGATGCAGCAGTCACCTGCCCTAAGCATGGGGTTAGGCAATGGTTGCTTTCTGTCACCATGCGATAAATGTACTAGCCCAAAAGCAAAACCCTCTCATTCATGACTGCACAAAACGAAAGGTTCCAAAGTCAGGGGCAGAGGACAAGGTAGTCTCTAAAGAGACAAGGGTGTTGTTTTGCTTCCCTGGACCGAGGCAGAGACTCAGGGGTGTCTCTTTTAGTGCGATCCTTTAGAGCCTTAACAATAATAGCATAGTCAAAAACACTAGCAGCGTTAACCAGCCATTCCTAAAAGTTTGTGTATTTGGGACAGAATAGTAAAATATGTTACCTCGGGGATAACCTGGATATGATAGGTGGACAAATGTGTTAATGCTGCTGAAATGTCAAGACTTAAATAACATACGTGGGAATGCAATACTGACATTTCTCCTTTGAGGCTTTGTGTATTTGTTGGCTGGTCCAGGGAAGTAAATACACTGAATCACATTTGCATTGGTTCAAATAATTGAAAGGGACCAAAGACACAACATATTGAATGAAAACAGAACCTCCAGGAAAAGTAAAATAATTATTCTTCCTTGAGAGCATGGGAGAAAATAGAGGGCAGTCGTGAAAAAACACTGCAGAAATCTCATCCAGGTTATTTGTCTCTGTTCAAATCTAAAATAAAACAGAAACTGGATATTAGTATTTTAGAAGGTGGAGCACAAATTACACACAGTGAAATAGGTAAGCGCAGGCATTCTACAAAACAGAATGGTTGTGAGGTTTGGAACAACGGCAAAACTAGACAATACCACAGAATATACTGCACACAAATCCCGACAAGCAAAATATTTATTTTGTGGCTTTCTACATAGGTAAGATAGCCAGCAGTACAGATGAGTGCGCCTTGTCCTACCGAGGTGAATAACTTCTGTGGCTTCAGGTCGGAGAGGATACCTGGATAAACGAGGAAGCTCTTTCAAATCTTATCAGGGTCAGGAATGAGTATACATCCTACTTCACTAGCATGTTGTGATCTAAAATAGGAGACAATTCTTTTGAAGGGGTTACAACTCTGAATGCGACAAAGATAAGTGATTCACTCAGCAAAGCTAAAACAACATTTACATTTTCCACTGGAACATCCAAATAAACACCACCAGGCGTACAACACGCTGCACAATTCAATGTACAACAATGATTTAGAGCTAAAAGTTTAGCAGTATGTTTGTACTTGGTAGTAGACAATGCGGGTCACATACAGGCCTAAAGGGTTCAGCCACATGCAGACATTGTGAGCTACCTTTTGGATAGAAAGGCCACCTGAATCAATTGTTTTAGCCAAAAGAAAATCTTCAAAGTTGATTGGTTGGCAAAGCATGGATAATACATAGAGTTGGCCTATGTTGATAACACTATATATATGGCCCTTTTTGACTTACTGGGATTTAGGTGTGCAAAGAACAGTCGGTTTCTCTATACTGTCCAAGAAGTTGGGGAATCGCTGTGGGAGAGAACAGTGGAGAGCTGACCTGTCGTCCTTGTTCATGTGATGCAAGGATGCAATTTGGGCAGTACCACTCCAGTGATCTAATTAGCCACAGCTGAAATGGGAGGAGTTGTCTGGTGGACCAAACCTGCGCCCTTCTTTTGTTTGACCCCTCACTCTATCACCACTCTGCTCCTTTTACATTGATTCTTTCTATGCTGGGTTTCTACCAGTGGTGTAACAAAGCCCCCTCCTGCACAACAAAGGCCCCGCAGCCCCTGCAGTCCCTGCAGCGCAGGGGGCGACCTCCAGCCCTTAGAACAGTGCACTGAGCATGGAGGGCAGGCCCCTGCCTGGGTCCAGGGGGTCCCCTCAAGTGTCCCTACACCCCTGGTTTCTACACATGATTTGTGACTGCAAGTAGGTCTGACGAGCCTTTATTTTACCAGCGAACAGAAACAGTACATACCTCCTCATGAACTTTAGGTAGTAATCCCTGAACAACCTCAGTAGCAATAGAAGAAGCATTTTGGATGTCATAAAGTGAGCTAAATATATTTTTCAATTGGTCTAAGTAATCAATGGGTAATGACCCTTTATTTTGTCTCCAGTAGCTGATTTTTGTGCAGTCATTTTAGCAGGGCATATCTCCATTACTGCATTGACAAGAGCTTCTTTGGTTGTCTCTTAAGGAGCATCATTCATAGGAGCCCGTTGTGGCCAACAAGCTTTCACTATAAGTTGGTCCCTAACTTCTGTGAGTAGCTATGATTCTTGGTAGCTAGTTGATCTTAGTGCAGTTGACACTGTAGGATTCAATGATTGTGTGAGGTTCTTCCTTAACCATTTGGGGACTCTCTCTAATCTTGAGATATTGCCTGGTCCTGCTGAGGAGATCGAACTGCAACCAAGGATTGTAGACAAGACCTTCCCTGCTTTCCTGTCATAAGGGTTGCAGATGTGAGATTTTGTTCTAGGGAGTTATTATTGCCCTAATACTAATTTGTGGAAGAAACAGCCTTCTTTCTAATCCTGAGTCTACGTTTCTTGCTTATAATTCTTCTTTACATTATCCTGCGGAAGCTATCAAGGGAAACATCTAAATTAAGCATGTGTCCTCTCTGAGCCTTACTCTCAGGTAAGTACCATCTGTGACCTACTAGGAGCTGGTGAATGAGGATTCACAGTTTTAGCGTCTTGTCATATACTCAAGGTTTTTGCACAGTTGCTTGCCGTGGTGTCACACACTGAGCTTGTTGAATTTGCAGGCCCTTGTAACCACGGTAAAAAAGAGTAGTGGTGGCGATGCAATTGGGGAACAGTCTCTGATTATATCCTTCTTATAGCTTTTCCTGGGTGTCTTTCCCTGGAATGTTTTGTGGTGCTTGGTAGCTTCCTCGTGACAATTTAGGAATGCCTGCCACTGGCAGGCTGGAACATTAGTTTTAGACTTTTTTCAAAATTAGTGTTTAGGATTTGTGAGCTTTTGCATGTCAAAGGTACCTTCTAGAGGAAAGTATTTACTCTTATCCTTCCCAGTGTCCCAATTATCCCAATTTAAATACGTGTACATACTTTTACAATTCTGGAAATACATACTGGGTAGATTTCCACTTATGTGGAACCACTGTGTCCCTACTGTCACCGACTCCTGTTTTGATGTAGTTTAGGGATTATTTTTTCTATCAACAAATGGCAGTTCATACCCTAATAGGGAGGACTGGAAGTGGACAATGCCTGTTGAGTCACAAGTTTTCCATTAGTGAAAACTCCAGTCATATCCTTGTGGAGTTACAGGGGTCCCTAGGTCACACTAAGTTTCAGACCTAGTCAGTAACATTTATCCAACTGTTTATAGCATGTCCTGCAGACAGTGGCGTAGCGTGGGGGGTGCGGGGGGGGGCCGGCCGCACTGGGCGCAACATCTTGGAAGAGACTAAATCCACGGGTTAGGGGGCGCAAATTACTTGCCTTGCCCCGGGTTAGGGGGCGCAAATTACTTGCCTTGCCCCGGGTGCTGACAACCCACGCTACGCCACTGCCTGCAGAACATCCTGCTCGTTCCTTGGATTTAACTCAGTCACTGCCTCCTGGAACCCTGGACTCCCCTTTTGACATCTTATACCGTGCCTTTCAGGCAGACAAACAAATGATTATTTTATTGAGATAAATATAAATGCTGACGCTCATTTAAAAGTTTGCTTCGTGTAAAATTGTCTGAGCTGGTTGATTGGCTGAGCGTCATGCCATCCTTTACCCAGGGACTCGTGGAGAAATCTCCATCTTTCCTTCAACGCACCTTGGGTGGTAGAGTGGAGATCTGTTCAAACCCCAGATATAACTCCCCATCAAGTGGACACACTCCTGAGATTGTGGAAGAAATCCTGCTTTTGGAACAAGCGTGCAAAATGCATATATTAAAACGCGGCAATCACAGAAAAATTGGTTGAAGGACTCTGGCAGCCACCAAGAAGAGGAGTGCCCCAAGGCCAGGCAGAATACACACTTATAGCAATTGATGGAAACTTTCTGAACAGGGTTGCATGTCAAAACATTTAATTACTCAATGAGTGAAAACATGAAAACTGTGGAACAGAGAGCAAGTGTCCTTCTTAGGTCTCTACACGTGGAGTTGGGCTCCTCATCATTTTACACAACAGCATTTTGAAATTTAATATCTCAGATGTTAAGTACAGCCCCCAGCTGCACTGCAAGGAAGGACTTCCAGTTAATGCATTAATAAGCACCCATAAAAGATGGCTTCTCGTCTTACACGATTCAACTCCGCATGATTATAGCTTTATGCTTGTCGGACTGCCATGTGGCTCACGCCATCCCAACTCCACAGGTCCTCCAGAAGCTCTTGGCTTTTGTAATCTCACCAGATTTCCTGAATGTAAGGTGATCAGATGACTACATGTTACCTGGACAGCACCTTTCCAGTCCTTGACTTTCTATTTAAAAAATCATGATCACGAGATAGTTTATCTAATTGGTTCAGATGATCCCAGCCTATACTACAATTCCCAGAATGCACAGATTTGTTAAACGAAAGCCCAGAACTGGAAACCTAGTATTTCATTGACCTTGAGTCCTCACTTAACTTCAGCCTATGTCGCCTCACTAAAACTGCAAAATTCAAAGAGTTTTTGGCATAAAGCCGGCTCCCAAAATTACATGCCCCTCTGTAAGGTTAGTGGTACCAGGCCCTCCTCCCCATTTAAAGAAAACTTGAATACATCACAGGGAACTGATTTTTCTCTTTCACTCACTTTCTGAATCCTTTTGTTGGAAGTATTGCTTTGGGTACTTCTGTTTGCCCACCCAAATGAAGGCAACAGTTGTGAAAGCAGGGGTGCAGCTGCCAGTGGTACAGCTGGTACAAACACTGGTGCCCAGAGGTGGGAAGGGGCCCAACTACACCAGCCCCATAAGCCCAGCGAAGGCACCTAAATAACCATGCTGGATTCCTGCAGGTGAACGAGCATTAAAGATGACTTACAAGTTTTTTTTTTAACTTATCACATTTGGTGTGTTCAAGGACAGAGATAAAATGCCAGCCTAGTTTTCCAAAAAAATGCTGCTTATTGTTTTAACATGGAGATTGATGTTTACTTTTCTTTCCCTTACAGCAAAGGGGGAGGATTTTGTAAAGTGAACTATGTGACAGTATTGCTGGTGTGAAGGAAAATGATGTAGGAGGTTTTCTTCTAGCTCAGAACAAGATTTAAATACCTATATTTGAACTGTACTAATATTTAAAAATCAACAGGAAAGCACAAATGAAGCACTGTTTTTCCAATTCAAAGTGTGATGGAAACAAAGATTTTAATAGGGTCTGAATAAATCGGGTACCTTACTTGATGATGCTCAACTGACGAATTTCCCACCCATTATTATTTGTACACTACATAGTTTTATCAATAAATGTGTATGTCTGTGCAAATTTAGTGGTCATTTCAATGGAAAATGTGCTTTCTGTAAATGAGAGTGGCTCTAGTAATATATTTGTGGCAGTGTGCTCTTAAATACAACACCAGCTACATATTACACTCATAGCACTTTCTTGCTGAATGGGCGTGGCCCAAAAACAACACTTGTTCTTTTAGTGATACTTGCCTTTTCAGACTCCCTATGAGGTCAATGATAGTAGATTGCTTCAGTGCCACTGGCTACTAGGGCCACAGGAGCTCTTACAGCAATCGGAGATTGCAGTTAGAGCTATCTCATTCCCTCAGCGGTGGGAGTCCGACTCTGAGCAGCAGAATCTACTGAAACACCTGCGGGGCACTGTCCAAGTCTCATTGCTGAGTGGCCAAGCAGTACACGCCCTAACTTTTGTAAATATGGTGTGCGCTGCTTGGCCCTGGCTGCCTGACCCCAGCAGAGATCAGAGAAGAAGTTATGACCATGCTGCTACGTGGCTTCTGAAGACAGGCCAGTCACAATAATCACTGCGTTCAGTCTGACGACTGGAGGGCAGATGATGGCAGTTAGTAGTAAAAAAAAAAACCTAGACTTACTTAGGGCATTGTGCTGGACCTGGGAAATGATATGTTTGAGTGTTGATTATTTTAGTTTATGCTAATAAAATGCACAAGTAACTTTAAACAACGAACGCACAATTCTTCCTAATTGAAATCAGAAGTAGGAATACTTAGTTTCTGCAACCTGTGGAAATCAGTCAGAATCTCTGAAAACAAGGTGTTGCTCCCTAGAACAAGATACTGAAAAAGGGTACATTTGAGTTACTGTACTGCAGAAGAGATGGGCAAGCTAACAAATTAACAGGGAGAGCCCAGTTAAAGGTCTGTCTTGGTGCTAAGAGCCAGAGCACAAGCTGAGTCATGGAAACATTTGGCACAGAAATCGAGCAACAAATATTTTGTAAAGATAGGATACAGTGTCTGTAAATTAAAAAAAATATATTTCTTTAACAAGATTTTCATCTTAGTATATCAGGTTGTATCACTGCATCGACAGGCATTTATTAAAAGTGATAGTTTTTAAACATGAACTTAGAAACATTCATTCCCCCCTCCAACTATACCATTATAGAACCAAGAGGCAGGTAAGTTGTCATGCATACCCTAAATGTGGGCTATATTTTTATTTTACATGGAGCAATATTATCACACATTTTAAAGTGTTCTCATATGCAATAATGAAAAAAATAGGAGGCAGGATAAATAATTGCCTAGGACCACACAATTTGGTCAAGTGGCAAAGCCTTTGTCTTTCATTCTTGGTGCATGAGGATAGAGCATGGGTCATAGGCAAAAGCCACAAGAATGCTTAGCTTAATTTGAGCTCAAGGGCTAAAGAGGCCCTCAAGCTCAACCAGAGCCTAGCATCAGGCTCAAGCCTTCAGTGACTCACCACCACTATACTTTTCTCTGGATATTCTGTTCTTGGAATAAGCTCAGACGCTGCTGCCAGTGTGAAACCTGTTTTGTATGTGAGGATATCTTAGCTTTCACTGCTAATGACCATCTTGTACTTGTGTGTGTGAGGGTAACTTAAAATTCTGCCAAATGCTAGACATTGTGTGTGTGTGTGTGCTTGCGCACAGGGTTGGACTACTGTCCAAGTTCTTTGCATCTGAGGGAAGCTTGCATTGTTTCCAACCAGATCAGTCTGTATCTATGTGTGGAAGGTGTGTACCCCTGCCCTGTGCTGTACCTGTTTTGTGCGTGGAAATATTGCTAGGCGTGCAAGTCACGCTTGCATTCATACACCCAGTACTGACCCTTACACTTGTGCAAAATCTCAAATGCTGCTTGTTCATTGTATCTAAGGAAGGCATTAAATATTGCTGCCTAGTGCCACACTTGTTCCATGTCTTTAAAGGAAGCTTGTACTGGCTCTGCAGTACCACACTTGTTCCATGTCTTTGAAGGAAGCTTGCTATGGCCATGAAGTGCCACTCTTTTTCCATGTCATTGAATAAAGCTTGAACTCGCTCTGCATACCACATTATCTAATGTCTCTGAAGGAAGCTTACACTGACTGGTCCTGCAGTAGAATGCTTGTTCTGTGTCTCTGAAGGAAGATTGTGGTGACTGGCACTTAAGTACCACACTTGTTTCAGGGGGGAAGACTGTGAAGCTCTTGAGTGGTGCTGTAAGTCTTACATATGTGAACAAAAGATGGCCAGCGCTCCTGCTCCCTGTGCTCAATCTATTTCTGTGTGTGTTAGGTCTGACTAAAAGACTGTTTTAGTTAATTCACCAGACTTGTTTTTTTCTAAAACGTAATACATAATCAAGCTTAGAGAGAATGGGTTTTAGGTAAGCCCACTTCAGTTATTCGTCACACAGAGTGTCATTCACATATTAGTTCAGCTCTTCAGAACAGCATACATAGAGCTGGCCAGTAGATCTTCGTTGCCAATGTTTGTTGCTGCCTAGTAGACAACTGCTGGTCATTAGGATGTGAGGTAATCTGAGTAAGAGTATTTTGCCTGCTTACTCTGTGTTACACTGCCTCCAGAGAAGTCTGACCTCAGGAGATATTTCTTCTAGTTCATCTCTCAGCAGCTCACGTACAAATGAAGACTAGTGCCAACTGAGTAATAATAATACCAACAGCTCTGCTGCCATTGCTAATGGACTACGAATTTCGTATGCAGAGCATCAGCCATCAGTGCTACAAGCGTTAAAACAATGCCACCATCTTGAATCTGTATTCTTCATGTTTTACTGTTCCCAGATAACAGACCAGTGTGCAGCTTTACATTTTTTTTTTATTGAAGCACAGCCCTCCACATTTAGGGACCAATGTGTTGGCGAACAGGGAGGTCCATTGCAATCGGGATGGAGTCTCCTCCAGTGGCGGCTGATGAACTTTGAAAGTGGTGGTGCGTAAGAACAAACCATGAGTTTGTTTGCCTGCACAGTTCAAGGAAAATGAGGGTTGAAGGGGTCACCCCTTCTAGAAATGTTTTTAAATGTGAAAAAAGTGAATTTTCCAGTATAATGTCTTTAAACAATTGGCCAAAAGTCAATAGCTTTTACATGCATTGACGTGTTTATAAAGGAACTCTCATAAACTATTTTAGAATTCTTAGTTTACCAAGCGACCTAAACTGCCCCAGTTCCTCCTTGCTCCCTCCCGCAAAATAATCCACTGTCTGGTCCTGTTGTACTTTGTTGTCCCCTTCTTTTTCTAAACCCTTCACTTTGTCTCTTTTCTGTTTCACCACCTGTTGGAGGCAGCACATTCTGGTTGGCTCAGGCTAGGCCCTAGCCAGGCAGAACCTGCCTCTCCCATCAGGGCTGGGTGATTACACTCACTGTAGAACGTGCGCTCACCCTTGGGTAGTTTGGCACAGAGCAGTCAGGCTTATCACAGAGGCAATGTGTAAAGCATTGGCACAGCATGACCACACAATAAGTACACTGAGCATCACAATCGAGACTTCACACGAGGTGTATGTAAAAAAAGAAATTGTATTCAACACACGCATGAAGTAACACCGCATGAAGATCATGTAACTGGGCATAAATCACATTCAGAAATATCACTAATAGTATGAGGCCCAACAGTGTTAATACAAACTCAGCAGAATATACATGTGAGAAAAATAATACTTTCCTAACCCCACACCGACAACTGGTACTACGGCCTTAAGCAGCACAAGACCCACCCCAGCGATCGCCCCAATTCAATGTAAAATAGTTGAAGGATGCATCCCGGTTCCCAACGATAGCAGCAATGTATACATACAGAGACTATAGCACTTTCAAAATAGCTTTGGGGTCTAGGCCGCACCAGTAAATGTCAGTCAACCGTGATAGTAAACGTGCACATCAATGCTGCTGCATGGTGAAATCAAGACAGACACTCACTCTCACACACTCACTCCCCACAGCTATGCGGTGCCACAGATGTCATCCACACTCGCCTACACACACTCGCTTCCAGTAGTGCAATGCGGTTCTCTGGCAACCGGTAGGTGAGGTCTAAATGAGTTCGCAGACCCCTCTTGGACTCAAACCTTCCTCCACCCTCCAAACAATTCCCGCCTCTGCTCACAGTTAGAAAAGAAGCAACCTTTCCCCGGATACTATGCCGCTTGTGGCAAAGAAACTGGGGCAAAGGTATGGGGAAAGGAGAGAATAGCTGATCAGGTAACAGTGGGCAGATAGTGGTTTGGTCCCCTCGCTAGAAGTTCACTCTGGGTTTTCCATGCCTCCTTCCAGTGTGGGCCACGGACTGCAATGCATAGGGAGAGGGTAGCTTTGGGACACACTGTTCACAGTGGCTCCCAGCCAAGCCAGACACTCCACTTCACGGATAGTTAACAGTTCAACACCTCCCCTGACCGAAGGCAGTACGTCAGGGGCGTGATGACTTTGACTGCCCTAGGCTTCCCGGTTGCCCACAAAGAGTTTACCACATTCCAGGCCCTAATGGTATGGACACAAGTTCTGGTGCGCAATGACCTGAGTTTCCCTATTCTCCTTTTACCCTTCCCAGGCTCAGTACATATACAAAAACCCTAATGGTCAAGTGTGCACATACTGGCAAGTTGTGCCAGGCTCAGTGTACACATGAAAAAAACAATGTGAAAGTGTGCACATACTGGTAAGCCATGCCAGACTCCGTATACACATGAAAACACTAATGTGCAAGTGTACATATAAGCAAGCCATGCCAGGCTCAGTATATACATGAAAACAGCAATGTGTAAGTGTACACATATAGGCAAGCCATGCCAGACTCCAAACGAGCAAGTGTGCACATACTGGTAGGTGCCCCTTCCTAATTTATGTAGGGAGAAAGCATTGCACACTTTCACACTGTACTGACAGTGGGAAAGTGCCTTAAGGCCACTCAAACAGGATCAGCAAAGCCCCCTGGAAAAAGCAAAAAGATTTTGGGGAACCATTATCTCATGTCAAGTCTAACACCACTCTCTTGCCTTTCTTTTTTTCATTACTCTGGCTCGCTTCCCTCATCTCCTTTTACCCTCCTCCCCCTCTCGCCTCCTTAATATTTACAAAATATCATCCTAGGTGGTATTAATTGTTTTTGTTTACTCCAATTGATGTTGACAATATTTAAGATACTATATTTATCTCACACAATTTTCAGATGCTACACTGCTGAGGTGGAAAACACATTTTTCTTTCTTGCTTCAAGGTTGAGGAGAGGTGGCCCTAATTTAGATTTCAGTGGACGGGCTACTCTATCACAACGGTGACGGATATCCCATCCGCTGAAATCTAAATCCCATTGGAAATAATGGGATTTATATTATTTATATTTGGTGGACGGGACATCCGTCACCATTGTAACAGTCACTCATCTTCTGTAATCTAAATCAGGTCCTTAATGTCTCTTTCCTTCTTCCCCTCTTTTTGGTGAACAGTGTGTACACCTTCATGACAAAGGATCCCAATGTTTTAGTTCTCTGCTCATCTCCTGCAAGTGCTCATTTCATGATGGAGACCCACCATATCTGGCTGTTCAGCTCATTTGCAGCCTTTAGCAAAGTGTTTGCTCCCCTACAGTGTTTGCCCCTCTCCCCACAGCGTCGCACCTCTCAGATCATCTTCTGTTTTTTGCACATTGTGTGCACCTCCATGAATCCATGAATAATGCCAACAATGTGTATTTTTTTCAAGCCATGGGGAGATGTGTCTATTCCCTTGCACTACCAATAACACAATACCATAATATATGCATCTCAGAAATTAGGCTACTATTCACTTCTAATGCTAACTCTGTCATGCTGAGAAGCTCTGGTCAGTGCAAAATGTGCCGGTGTTTGTTTAAGGTCTTTAAGAGATGTCTCTTTGACTGACAAAATTACATTTGAAGTTGCACTCTAGTTTATACCAGCATTTTTAGCAGTTTTTAGATCACTTTTTAGTGTTTTGTTTTAATAGATTTGTTTAAGAAGATTTATATAAAAAAAAAAAAGTTCTTTAGTTTCCTGCACTCTTAAAGCAATTAAAAAGATCCCAAATCTAGGTGGCTCAGCTGAATAGAATTTTACTCTTAGGAGGACTCCATTTATTGGTGGAAATAGGTGATTGTGCTACAGAACACTTTTACTGCTTTAGCCCCGGCCAGAATCGAAGACCATATATATAACCGCAGACTGCAGGAATCCTCACACCATGTTCCAGGCACACACCAGTAAGTCTTGTCCCAATGTCATGCCAAGAGTGTGATGTTGTAGGGCTGTTCCTTTAAGAGGGGGATTCCCCACTGAAAGGTCCGCAGGCCCTCCTCCCGCACTGAGGGTAATTGGTATGTCCCTGACGTAAGGGACGAGGTAATAAAAGGTTGACGGCGTGGCGCCAAAAGTCAGCTAGAAACGACTACTGTGTCCTGTTGTGTGTGTTCCCTAATTGACCCGGACCACAACAAAGGGGCAAAGTAAATATTCTCCCATTCCGTGCCAGCTTCGGAGCAGGTCATTTCCCTAATTACTGCTCGCCCCTCACATGGTGTGCAATAGCAATGCACTGAGTGTACCTCGCCAGTCTTAACCCAAAGCTGCACAGGCGGGGAAGAGGGTGGCATTCTGCTGCATTCCCTTTACTTAAAGTACATTTAGTCCTGCCTCCAAGGTCGGTGGGAGCATCACATATCTGCGCCTGGTGTTGGAAGTGGGCACCTTCCCGTCTGCTTTAATAATAATTAACTGTTACACCGCTTGCTTTCAGAACCTTTGAGAATTCTTAGCACTGTAACCAGGGGGCTAAACTAATTAATGCCTTAGTGGTACTCACTTTATTGGCCTTTATTAAAGGGGGAGCAGGTCCTGTGCCAGCACCCCCTCTCTTTCATTGGCCTTGCTGCCAGTGCCCTGCACCCACGGCTCTCGCCCCATGTACCATTGTCTGCCTTTGTTGGTTTGTCACTGCTCTCCGTCCCTGTCTGCTCTGTGCCTCTCTGACGTAAGTCCCCTGTTAGTGTTTCATTTGTCTTTGTTCTTTTCTGGTTGTCTTGTTGGCATATCAATCGTTACCTGTCCCTGTCTCTCTTGTGCCCCTCTGGTGTCTGTCCCCTGTTAGTGTTTCATTTGCTTGGTGCATTTCTGGCATTTCGGCCTCTCTTTAGCGTCTCATCTGCCGCGCCCCGATCGTGTTCCAGTGTGCCATGCCTTTTTTGCCGTTCCTGCCTTTTTTCCGCTGTGTGCATTCCAGTCTGCTCTTGCCACCTCTTGCCCTGCCCACTGACAGCTGCACCCCGCCCTCCCCAAACCTACTTAATGGAGGCCGAAGTGCAGCAGGCGTACCGAAATCAAGCCCGTCTGGGCCCATCCGTGCCTGGATCGCGCCCAGCACCAGGAACCCTGGCCCTCCACTCACCCACTGCTATACCGCCGAGGAGTTCAGAGCCCTGGACCCTGTGGGCCTCAACTGCAACATCTCCTCCCCCGATCAACCAAAGGACCCTTCACCTGCCAACACTGCAGCTTCTTCTGCAACACTGAGCTGCCAGCCCACAGTAGACAACGCAACACATGCACCCGGAAGACCACAGGCAAGCCGGAACCACTCTACTGCTTCCTGATCAATGTCCAACCCCTCTGCAAACACGTCACAGAAACCTGAGACACCATCAGCTACCTCTTTCCCCCCATGTGGCCTTCATCATCGAAACCTGCCCAACCCCTCCTCAAATCCCGACATTGCCACAGCAACACCCGAAGGCTTAAAGATGATACACTAATAGTGCACTGTTAGAAATGGGGTTTCTGGTTGGCTAGGGTATGTACCTCAGCCAGGCAGAATTTACCCACTCTAGTCAGGGCAAGGGAGTTACACGTCCAAGATAACCCCTGCTCACCCCCTTGGTAGCTTGGCACGAGCAGTCAGGCTTAACCCGGAGGCAATGTGTAAAGCGTTTGCACAACACAACCAACACATGTGACGCAATATACCCCCCACAAAGGAAACACAACACCAGATTATATGAAAATATACTGTATTGTACACAACGCAATTATCAGACCAAACATCACATATCAGAACTATCCTGCTACCTTAGCAGTTGTCAGAACGTTCACATTAATTACTCTGCCAATTAGCAGTAGTCACACATAACACACAGGTTACTCAGTATTCTGCAACATAAGCAGTAGTCAGGAAAACACGTTATTACATCACAGCACTTGTCATAAGAATATCATAAAATGCCCATAGTAGGAACATTAGAAAACATATGGCAAGTTAGAAAAACATATTAGCAAGCATGTCCATAAAAGGAACATTTGCATACACATATGCAAAAACATCAAACGCAGGTAAGTAATATATGAATCAAACAAAAGTCTGTAGAAAGAACTTTGGATTGCAACTATATTGGTCCTTTAAACAGTACCTGGTTGGATGAAGGCACCTCCAGTGCCTAGAAGGCGAACAATGGGGCCCCCGGCGCCCCTATGCGCAAAACGGGGGCCTCCCTTATACTCTGGGGTCAGAGGAGGGCGACATGCACATCCTCTCTTTTATAGACAGGCCCCTCTGGGGACCGTGATTACTGGGGGCCCCCCAGGGCCCTCACGAGGTGGGCCAAAGCCAGCAAAAACAACTTAGGGCAGGAGGGGGGCACCATGCACCCCCTCCGGTTTAATGACAGGCCCCTCTGGGGACCCGCGATCTCTGGGGGCCCCCATGGGCCTCCACTGGCCCTTCCACCAAGGGGGGGCCCACAATAATGCCCGTTTTACCTAACAGCAGAAAAGGAGCGTCCTGCTCCTAACGCAGAGGCCAGGGGGAAGGGGGCACTCCCCGCACCTTCCCCTGGTCCTGCCGTGAAGCCACAAGAAGATCAGACCCCTCCTGGGGCCCGAGCAGACACTCGCCTGCACCCGATGCGGTGCGCAAGTGTTCTTCCAGCTTCCCGGGCCGCTGCGGTGATCTTATTTAAAGGGGCACAATCCAGCAAGGAGCCTACGAGCTCCCAAGGCTCCATAAGCGCGCTGCAATCAGCGCTATGGCAGCCGCAACCACGGAGAAGCACCCCTCGTGAAGAAATGGATGCAGGGGTCAGAGGCCACAGCACCCTGCCCATGGGGAGCAGAATCTTAAGACAAGGTCCTCAGGTGGAGGGCCCAGCTACAGGCCAGCACAAGGGAAAGGCAGCAAGTGGCAAGTCCTTCACAGTGACCAGGCAGGTCACAGGTCAGCACAGTAGCAGCAGTCCATGGCGGTTCCTGGTGAGTCCTTTCAGCCTTTGGTGTCCAGTTCCAAGATGATTCCAAGAGTCTCCAAATTGTGGGGAAAATTCCCCTGTACTTATAGTCAGTTCTTACAGTGTTTTACAATGGTATGGAGAGGAGGTTCCAGCCAGTTACAACTGGTTCTGGGAGTGCCCCCTCTCTCCTTTCAGCACAGGCTCCAAACATCAGTGGGGGGTTAACGACCCTATTGTGTGAAGCAAGGGCACAGTCTTTACAAATGCAGGTGTGCCCCGCCTCTCCCTTCTCTCAGCCCAGGAAGAATATTCAGTATGCAGATGCACCTCTGTGACACCTCCACCCTCCCTGTGTACAGGCTGTCTGAAAAGTATGCACAAAGCCCCAACTGTCAGTCTGCCCAGACGTGGATTGGAGTCAAGCTGCAAAACACCAGAGTCATAAGTACAGATAAATGTGCACTTTCTAGAAGTGGCACTTCTGTGATAGTAATAAAAAATACACCCACACCAGTAAGCAGTATTTATTATCACCATCACAACCATACCAAACACGCCTACGCTACCCCTCATAAATCAGACAATACCCCTACACATAAGGCAGGGCATTTCTAATGCAATCCTATGAGAAGGCAGCACTCACAGCAGTGAGACACCAAGTTAGGCTGTTTGTCACTACCAGGACAGGCCATTGAATATGGCACATGTCCTTCCTTTCTACATACATGGCACCCTGCCCATAGGGCTAGCTACGGCGTACCTTAGGGGTGACTTACATGTAGTAAAAGGGGAATTCTGGGCCTGGCAAGTAAATTTAGATGCCAGGTCCCTGTGGCAGAAAACTGCGCACACAGGCCCTGCGCTAGCAGGCCTGAGACAGGTTTGAAAGTCTACTTCAGTGGGTGGCGCAAGCAGCGCTGCAGGCCCACTAGTAGTATTTAATTTACAGGCCCTGGGTATAGAGATACCACTGTACAAGGGACTTATAGGTAAATTAAATATGCCAATTAGGTATAAGCCAATCATACCAACTTTAGATGGGAGAGCACCTGCACTTTAGCACTGGTCAGCAGTGATAAAGTGCTCAGAGTCCTAGAGCCAACAGCGAGAGGTCAGAAAAACCAGGAGGAAGGAGGCAAAAAGACTGGGGATGACCCTGCGTAAGGCAAAAAGTCCAACACAACCCCCTACCAGCCAAAAGCCAGGGGAGAACAATCAATACCTTGATGTACTTCCCTGATTGGGGCGATAGAACAAGGACCCAGGCCCACAACAGCAGGGGCATGTTCCAGTTCTACGCCTTCCTGACTCCACTTGGATCTCTCTGTCAATGCTTCCCAGGCAGCCTAGACCAACCCACGGGGATTCTCTAGCTGCCAATGGCCAGAACCAGGCCCCAGGCCATCTAGGAGCCTCTGGTCTCTGAAGCCATAACGAGTGGGAGGCGGTAGCCCCAGGTGCAAAGCAACCTGTCTCCACTCCACTTCCAATCCGTTCAGGGGCTCTACCCTGCCACTGATCCACCAACCTAGGGTCCGCAACCATAGGTTCCACAGGGGCTAGAGGCGAGGCTCTCCTCCCTCTACCCCTCCGTCTAGGATCCCGCCCTCCTCTCCTAGGAGGGGTATCACCAGAATCCACACTTGCCAGGGTGCTGGTTACAGCAGCCCTGCACAACTCTCTCGCCAGCCCAGGATCACTACCTGGCTACTGACCACCCAACCTAGGGACGACACCCTTGGGTTGCACTGGGGTCCGGGGCAGGCTTCCCCCTCCCTGAACCCCACTTCCAGAGTCCTGCATCTCCCCACCTCGGGAGAAGCCACCAGAAGTTTCACACGGGGAGGTGGGCACACTAACCGCCCCCCCCAACCAGGTCAGAGTTTACCCCCTGAACCTGTCTATCTAGTCCAGGGATGACACCCTTAGACTGGACCACTGCCCAGCGAACCAGGACTTTCTTGGAGCACACCTACCCCCTACCAGATCAGAGCTTACCCCTGAATCTGGCAATCCAACCCAGAGTCACTACCCTGCGGTTGAACCACTGCCTGGTGCACCAGGACTTCCTGGGGGGCACACCTACCCCCCACCAGGGAAACACCTTCCCCAAGGGCCACACAAGAGTCTGGCTGGCGCAGGCCTCCTGACCTCTGCCCATCTGACAGAGTCTGGATTCCCCCAGCCCAGAAATGGTCTCACCAGGGTCATTCCTGGGGGGCTCTGTTCTCAGAGCTGACCCCTGACCCTCCAGGTTCTGCACTGGGGACCGCAGCCCCCTCTCAACCCTATGCCTGGATTTCTGCCTCCTCCGCTGTAGAGCGAGACTACCAGACACCAGGACCGGCGGAACGCTATCACCAGCCACCCGCCTAAGTCGTAATGACAAAATGGGATCCTCCTGAACAGCTGGCCCTACGGCACAGGCTAGGCTCACCTCCTGGCGTTCACTCATGGAACCTTCCAGGACCTGGGACGGGATCTCGGGCACCTTGGGCCTCAGCCCAGCCCCATTCCCTCTCCTCTGAGATGGGTCATGGGGTCCCTCACCCACCCCAGTCCACTGGGACCTACCTGGGACACTCCATTCCTTTCCCACCCCACCTGGTTGGGAAACACCTAGGCCACTCTCATTAGGAACACCCCCTAATGCCACACCAGACCCTCTGGTATGCAACCAGAAGTCTGCCTCCTTTGCAAGCTCCCTGGGGTCAGAGAGCTCACACGCTGACAAATGTTGGCGTAACTCTGAAAAACAACAACGAAGCAGGTGCTCTCTGGCAATCAGATTAAACAGCCCTTCAAAATTGTTTACTGTGCTCCCCTTCACCCATCCATCTAGTGCAATGCAGCAATCCTCCACAAACTCCTCCCAAGACTGGTGGGACAGTTTCTTACCACCCCTAAACCTTTTTCTGTATTCCTCAAGGGAAAAACCATACTTCACAATCAGTGCATTCTTTACAGCGGAGTACCCCTCCCTGTCACTCTCTTCTAGAGTCAGTAGGGCATCCCTCCCCTCCTCAGGAATAAAACTTCCTAGGCCAGTTCCCAATCCTTCTCAGGGATCCTGCGCTCTACCAGAGCCCTCTCATATTCCTTTAACCACTGACGTATGTCACCCCCCTCTTGGAACCTAGGTACCAGATCTATGGGTATGTGAGGAACATCTTTGCTACAGCACTGCACATTGCTGCCACCACTGGACTCCACCTGCAGCGCTGGTGAGTCCAGAACCTTCAGACTGCGCTCTAGAGCGAGTCTTTCTCTGGCAAAGGCCCTCTCCGCCTCTGCCGTTCTCTCCTGTACTAAGGCCTTCTCTACCTCAGCCCTTCTCTCCTCAACAGCTAGGCGCGCTAACTGCAACTTCAGGTCCCTCTCTTCCCGCCTATCTTTTAGCTCATCAGGCATCAAGGAATGAGAGGTAGCCCTGCTTCTTACACTGGACCCAGCAAGGGACTCCCTATAGCTGGGGCCTTCCCTGTCAACTGGCGTCCCCAACCGGTCATTCTCACCCTCCTGATCAGTCTCTCTACCACTCTCTAGGGATGAGGTCTGGGAGCCCTCCCATTGGGAACCCTCGCTACACTCAGGATCCTCTGGGTACCCCTAAGCACACTCCCTCCCTGGGTATATGTCACAAACCTTTCAAAGAAATTCAGAGATCTCCTGAGGTCCCCTTCTACAGACAGCCCTCTCTCTCTACAGAACCCCTCTAATTCCTCCTGCGTGTAAAACAGCAGGTCCTCTAAATCAAAGGTAAGGCCCATCTTGAAAAGGTACAAATAACTCAACTGTGACAACCACAATACCCAAGCGTGAGAACTGAAAACAGGATAAATGACCAAAAAGAGAAAGTTAAGAGAAGCCAAACATGTGATGGTCTAAACGCAATCCTTGTAGTGAAATAATGAGTCACAATGGTATTGTGCAAGCGCAGGTCCTATCCTCACCGCTGACAACCAATGTTAGAAATGGGGTTTCTGGTTGGCTAGGGTATGCACCTCAGCCAGGCAGAATTTACCCACTCTAATCAGGGCAAGGGAGTTACACGTCCAAGATAACCCCTGCTCACCCCCTTGGTAGCTTGGCACGAGCAGTCAGGCTTAACCCGGAGGCAATGTGTAAAGCGTTTGCACAACACAACCAACACATGTGACGCAATATCCCCACCACAAAGGAAACACAACACCAGATTATATGAAAATATACTGTATTGTACACAATGCAATTATCAGACCAAACATCACATATCAGAACTATCCTGCTACCTTAGCAGTTGTCAGAACGTTACACATTAATTACTCTGCCAATTAGCAGTAGTCACACATAACACACAGGTTACTCAGTATTCTGCAACATAAGCAGTAGTCAGGAAAACACTTTATTACATCACAGCACTTGTCATAAGAATATCATAAAATGCCCATAGTAGGAACATTAGAAAACATATGGCAAGTTAGAAAAACATATTAGCAAGCATGTCCATAAAAGCAACATTTGCATACACATATGTAAAAACATCAAACGCAGGTAGGTAATATATGAATCAAACAAAAGTCTGTAGAAAGAACTTTGGATTGCAACTATATTGGTCCTTTAAACAGTACCTGGTTGGATGAAGGCACCTCCAGTGCATAGAAGGCGAACAATGGGGCCCCCGGCGCTCCTATGCGCAAAACGGGGGCCTCCCTTATACTCTGGGGTCAGAGGAGGGCGACATGCACCTCCTTTTTTTTATAGACAGGCCCCTCTGGGGACCATGATTACTGGGGGCCCCCCAGGGCCTCAACCGGCCCTCACGAGGGGGTCCAAAGCCAGCAAAAACAACTTAGGGCAGGAGGGGGGCACCACGCACCCCCTCCGGTTTAATGACCGGCCCCTCTGGGGACCCGCGATCTCTGCGGGCCCCCCTGGGCCTCCACTGGCCCTTCCACCAAGGGGGGGCCCACAATAATGCCCGTTTTACCTAACAGCTGAAAAGGAGCGTCCTGCTCCTAACGCAGAGGCCAGGGGGAAGGGGGCACTCCCCGCCCCTTCCCCTGGTCCTGCCGTGAAGCCACAAGAAGATCAGACCCCTCCTGGGGCCCGAGCAGACACTCGCCTGCACCCGATGCGGTGCGCAAGTGTTATTCCAGCTTCCCGGGCCGCTGCAGTGATCTTATTTAAAGGGACACAATGCAGCAAGGAGCCTACAAGCTCCCAAGGCTCCATAAGCGCGCTGCAATCAGCGCTATGGCAGCCGCAACCACGGAGAAGCACCCCTCGTCAAGAAATGGATGCAGGGGTCAGGGGCCACAGCTCCCTGCCCCTGGGGAGCAGAATCTTAAGACAAGGTCCTCAGGTGGCGGGCCCAGCTACAGGCCAGCACAAGGGAAAGGCAGCAAGTGGCAAGTCCTTCACAGTGACCAGGCAGGTCACAGGTCAGCACAGCAGCAGCAGTCCATGGCGGTTCCTGGTGAGTTCTTTCAGCCTTTGGTGTCCAGTTCCAAGATGATTCCAAGAGTTTCCAAATTGTGGGGAAAATTCCCCTGTACTTATAGTCAGTTCTTACAGTGTTTTACCATGGTAGGGAGAGGAGGTTCCAGCCAGTTACAACTGGTTCTGGGAGTGCCCCCTCTCTCCTTTCAGCACAGGCTCCAAACATCAGTGGGGGGTTAACAACCCTATTGTGTGAGGCCAGGGCACAGTCTTTACAAATGCAGGTGTGCCCCGCCTCTCCCTTCTCTCAGCCCAGGAAGACTATTCAGTATGCAGATGCACCTCTGTTACACCTCCACCCTCCCTGTGTACAGGCTGTCTGAAAAGTATGCACAAAGCCCCAACTGTCACTCTGCCCAGACGTGGATTGGAGTCAAGCTGCAAAACACCAGAGTCATAAGCACAGATAAATGCGCGCTTTCTAGAAGTGGCATTTCTGTGATAGTAATAAAAAATACACCCACACCAGTAAGCAGTATTTATTATCACCATCACTACCATACCAAACACGCCTACGATACCCCTCATAAATCAGACAATACCCCTTACACATAAGGCACTGCATTTCTAATGCAATCCTATGAGAAGGCAGCACTCACAGCAGTGAGACACCAAGTTAGGCTGTTTGTCACTACCAGGTCAGGCCATTGAATATGGCACATGTCCTGCCTTTCTACATACATGGCACCCTACGTGTCTTTAATAAAATTGTGTCTTTAATAAAATCTAGCCCCTCAGACACCAAGGCTAGGAAAATCTCAATTTTATTACAAGACCGGAGGCTCATATTATGCTTGTTCAAAGGAAGGAAATTACATTGTCTAATGGGTGATCAAGAGGTTTACAGTAAAATGTTCTAAAAGTTTGACCAATCTGCAGATCTGGGAATATCGTGTAACTCAGCCCCTGCCCAAAAGGCGCGAGAGGCCGAAGCCCCTCTCACCGAATGAGCACCAAAGGAACGGGTAGATATATCCGCCAGGGACATGAGCCATTTAATCCAACAGGCCAGAGTGGGAGCGGACACAGGCTTATGTGGTTTCTGAAAGGAAATAACTAATTGGGAAGAGGAAATGCTTCTAAGATCTGCAGTTCGAGAAAAGGAAGTCTTCAAACAGTTACCAACACACAGCTTGGGTTGACAGAGGAAAAAAGGACAATGCACAGATGCTAAATTAGTTTTGGTGCATCTATTGACCTGGAAATACACACCTAAAGAGGAATAACGGAAAGAGGAAACATCTAAAGCTTTTACATCAGAAAGACGCTTAATGGAAACCAGACACAAAAGCATCGTCAATTTGGCAGACAAATGTTTGAGCGATAAATCAGCATTATCTGGCCATGCAATAAAAAGACGCAGTACAGTATTAACATCACATATGACATTGTATTTAGGAGTTGGAGGTTTAGCAAAACGTACTCCCTTCAAAAGTCGACAGACTAATGGGTGTTCGCCAATAGGTCTTCCGTCCACTTTGATATGCTCTGAAGAGATTGCCGACCTATATGTATTATTGGTCCGATAAGCTTTACCTTGAGACACTAAAGAGGCAAGGAAATTAACCACCAAGGTTACATCTGCTGAAACGGGATTTGAATCCCTGTCCAAACAACAGCTACACCAGGCCGACAAGGCTGACTTATAGACCTTCATTGTGCCTGGAGCCCAGGACTGCTGGATAAAATGGATAGCTTCCTCTGAAATTCCTGGGGCTCTCGAGGAAGTCCCGAAACCCTTCAAGCTACGAGATGAAGGGCGTTCTCTATGACCAGGGGATGAGGAAGACCCTGGGGGTTCAAGAGCAGATCGGGAAAGGGAGGAATCAACACAGGGAAATCCGAGGTTAGCTCCAGTAGGATTGGATATCAAGGCTGGGACTGCCAAAAGGGAGTGATCAAGATGAGAGATGAATGTTGTCTGTGCACCTGTGCTAGAACTCGAGCAATAAGAAGAAACTGAGGGAAAGCATAGAGAGGTGAATGGGGCCATGACTGAAGGAAGGCATCCGTGGCCATCGCCAAAGGGTCTGGCCTCCAGCTGAAAAAGAAAGGAAGTTGAGTGTTGGGAAGGGAAGCAAAGAGGTCTTTTGACATTATGCCAAAGATGGAAGAAAGATGATTGCAAACAGAGGGATGCAGATGCCAGTCACTTGGGTCGTAAATATGCCTGGAAAACCAATTGGCCATGACATTGAGTTCGCCCGGTAGATATTCTGCCCTGACCGAGATGTTTCTCTGCAGGCAGAATTCCCACAGGCTTCTGGCCAGTAAAGCTAGAGGTTTGGATCTGGTACCGCCCAGTCGATTTATGTACCTGACTGCTGACAGGTTGTCCATCCTCAGGAGCACCATGCACCTTACCCTTCCTTTTAAAAAGGACTGG